>NC_056742.1:449233260-449258260 GCF_019279795.1 Protopterus annectens
TGCTTGGGATTTCTTACTGTTGCTTTACATTTCTTAAAAGAGAAGAGACTTTTTTGTATAAGTGTATAAATTACAGTTTTAGCTTGCTGTTGAAGCTCTTTCATTTCTTTATTTTGACAATTATGTTTCATAAGAATTCTTCACTTGAATATGTTAATATGGGGTAGCAATATCTTTAGTGACACAGAAAAATGGAATTTTGTTAGAAAAAATGCATTATATTTCAATTCTATCTTGTTTGTTGTCTTGGTTGTTAGAGGCCCTGATAACAAGTCACATTTGCTCCCATATCCCTATACATAACTGGTTCTAGAATGTTCCTCATATTATGCATTTATGTTTTTTCTTCTCAATCCAGGCCATCATATCCAGATGCAGAGTCCAGTGAACTGTGATATTTGCCTTCTGCTGCTCCTGCAGCAGATTACATGGCATTATTGTCTAATGCTGCTGTCTCATTTTTTGGGTAATAAATGTGATTTCATTTATGTGATGCTCAAGTCATATGTCACTTTTGCACAAAATGGGTGTACAGGCTGCATTTCATTTCCACAGCTGTGGCACTGAATTTCTAGGCAACAGTTCTGAACTTACAGAGGAGTTGGCAGGCACACTGTGAATGAGGTCCCAAACTGCAGAAGAGATTATTGTGTAGCATTAATCGGCTTTTCAGACTAACTGTAGCAACAGTCCAGCTCTCATTCCCATTGTATGTCTGTCAGCACATTGACCTGTTTGTGTCATTGTAACAGTCAGCATGTGTTACATAACAAACTTGAGCTCACCATTTCCCAGATAAACATCACTGTTTCACCCCAGGCTGCATTGCCACAAAGAAAAAAATGTGTTGAAAAAGGATAAAGATTCATTTCCCTGGCTACATATGAAACATCAGTCTGAAGAGGTAAATAAAATCTTGTGTTAAGAAAAAGGGTCTATATTAGAACATCGAAGTTTCAGAACTTCAAATGTTCTAATATCGAACCCAATTCAGTGAATGCTGACAACATCGAACATTCAGAACAGCAAATTTTTTCCTAGGGAAAAAATTTGCTGTTCCAAAACACATACGCACAACACAAGCGCACCAAACAAACAGCAATCCACACACATACACCTAAAATCTTACATCTAACCCTACACTAAACTGTACATACACCACTAACTATCCACTTACCTTAACACAAACCCTAACCCTAAGGTCTGTCACTATCGCACACTCACTTCACCCGCACCCTAACCCTAACTCACCTACCCCACCCTAACCCTCACGTCCACACAATCACAGACTTACCTAACCCACGCCCTAATCCTAACTGACCTAACCCACCCTAACCCTCAACATCCACACAATCGCGCACTTATCTGAATCCAACCCATAACGTTTCACCACAGTGCTGAAAATAGTGAAGCGACAGAAACGGACAATTGAATTCTTTCCCTGGGAAAAAATTTGGTTTTCTGCAGCTTCGCTATTTTCAGCATTCGCTGAATAGAGTTCGATATTAGAACATTCAAAGTTCTGAAACTTCGATGTTCTAATATAGACCCAAGAAAAATCATACATGAGGCAGCTGAAAAAGAAATCAGGCCAGATGCACTTTAATGTTTGTTATTACATGCTGTTGTATCCAAGCTGAGCAGTTGCAGCAGATGAATTACTAAAACGACAGAAATATTTTTCAGAAACATTTACGTGGTGTGTGGGAGAACAAAACAGGATTCTTGTACCAGGTGTTGAGACATATTTTTAGTTTATGAGCAAATACTTTTGCGGTGGTCTTTCTGGCTGAAATATCATTAAGCATAGCTGAGGATATAAATCTCAGACGAGATAGTCATGTTGTATGCATGCCTTATAACTGACTGCACTCCTGAGACTGTTTTTGCATTGTTCCAAAGCTAATAACCTTCTTCTGCTTTTGTTGGGTTACTGTGGCCTGGAGGGAAAGATCACAGAGAATAAAATCTGGTGAAAAGGCTAAAAGGAGAAAGAACAGCAAAATCATTATTATATAAGGCTTATATTGAATTTCTTCTAGTAACATGCAAGCCTAACCATCCTAAAATCAGTCTATGTTTTATAATCAGATTAAAATGTCTCATCAGAAATAAAAAAACGATAAAAAAATCAGTACATTTTTAACCTTGTCAAATTTATAAAGCCAAAATCATTTTTCCAACATTCACAGAAGCGCTGATTTGTTTAGTGAACATTTCAAACAGCACATCTGGGATGTATATGCTATGAAACATACATCATGGGGCTATTAGGCAAAGATATAAGAAGTGGTATGTCAACAAACTCATCTTTGTAATCAGGCAATTCTGCTAGATGTTACATTTTTTTCCCACACACAACTCAGCAGTATTGCAATATAGATACACAAGACAGACTGTGTAAAACAAAACCAAATAAAATAAAGTTTCAAAATTAGCATGTCCAAAGGCGAAACACAAACAAAAAGGAATATCTACAGGTGGCTGAGATGAAATTCCTTGAACGACAATTGCATGAAGCACAAGATATTAAGGTGCACAACTCGGATTGCTGTTTTCCAGTGGGGGCTTGCCCCTCAACAAAAAAATACTTGCAATTTAATTTTTTCATCCTGCTGTGTTTCAAGCATTGGTTTCCATTGTTTTGGTTATTCAGAGTCCTGACATTCAAGATTCCATAGTAGATCCAAACAAAAACAGATATTCTGAAACAGACAATAATGGCAGGTAAACGATAATATGGTGTATATATATATATATATATATATATATATATATATATATATATACACACACACACACATACACACACACACACACACACACACATATATATATATATATATATATATATATATATATATATATATACACACACACATATATATATATATATATATATATATATATATATATATATATATATACACTGATATAGAGTCACTTTATAATCTTGTAATACTGAAATGTCGAATTTCAGTATAGAGAGACTATAAAGTCGAACCCACAAAACACTGAACACCCAAAACTGCAAAACTTAATACCATAAAACTTAAAATCTAGAACCTAAACACATCATACACCACACTACACATAAACTACACTACCCACACTACAAAAAAAAAAAAAACACAAACATAACAATACACATCTACAAACCTACACTACAAATAAGCAGGGGGCAAGTCCCCCTCCACCCCCTATTTATATATTCTAATCCCATGATCACACCAAACAGTAAAAGACAGCAAACTTAAACCAGACATTCTACAGTCCCTCACACACACACACACACACACACATCACATACATACAAACACCACCACAAAAAAAGCAAACTCACAACCAGATATTCTACAGTCCCTCACACATACACATCACATACATACAAACACCACCACAGTCAACAATTAAACACTCATACTTTTACCTGCCTATTCGTACCCACATGCAGATGTTTTAACAGTCATACAGTCCTGGCTGAAATACTGTCTTAACATTCTTAGAGGACTCAATTCCAAATTATTGGAAAGAGGAAAAGTTATTCTTAGGATTTTGGTCCTGGAATAACTGAGTGCTACCTTTGTGGTCAGACTAATCATGGTAGAAAAGCACCTGAGTGGATACTTGAAAGGCCTAAGACTGCCCAAGAAAAGAAGCTTAACACCTGATATGCTTGCAAATTTCCTACCACTAAAAAGTGAATGGAAGACCTGATTTCACTTCTAGATATCATTCAGGAATCCCCTCACCTCTTTCCAAACACACATTGTTATTCTAGTTAATATAGACTTTTAGCTGCACTGATGGCAAAGCTGATGCCTGCAATAATATCCTAAAAGGACTGTCAATGTTCAGATAAGCTAATGTAAAAAATAAATAAATAAATAACTACAGAACAGTTTGACACTCAAGTGTTCAGTTAATAAGCTAATGTGAAAAAAACTAAACACAGAACAGTTTGTCAGTCAAGCCTTTATTATGACTTCTGTCGGGCCAATGCCAAATAAGTCTGACATAATGCATAATGCTTTCTGTTTACCAGAATCCATTAGCGATTGTTGGTTTACCGTCTCAACCTGGAAATATTTTGGGATCATGCCTTCTTCTGCCACCCTTTCTGTTTTTAGTTTCTTCCACTCTGATGAAGTGTGGATATATAAGCACTTAATGAACTTAAATGAACTCAGTGAAATAGGAATATTAGCAATGCATTTGGCTTCTTTGGGATGATGGTTCGTAACTTGTGACACAAATACCCTTCCCTAATTATGATGGGGATAAGGAGTTGCTCAAGATAAAGAAAATAAGGTGGGTAACACCAGAGACTATGGATTGCTTGGGTAGTGTCAAAGGGAGTGATTAATGTGAATTGTTTTGCATCTGTTTAGTTATTGGGCCCAGTACCTGATGGTGTCTAAAATCTTATTTATTTCAGAGAATATTTCTTGTTGTCTAATGTTTAGCATTTGTGCTTTTCCCGCCTTTTCTGTAACTTGTCTAGTCCAGAAACAGATTTGCTGTATCTAGGACTGTATGTAATCTTCTGAGCCCCCCCCCCCAAGCATTTCTGTGTTGGAGGGAAGACTTCTAGCTTATCAGTGGGAGTGGTAAGCACTAGGTCCCCTATCTACTAAAAGAGGATTGGTTTCTGACCCAGACATTGTAGTTTATTGGCTGTTTGGGCAATTTTTCTGTCTCTTTCAACTTTCTGGTTTAAAAGCCTGCATTTGCACTTGTTTCCCACCTTTCTGAACGGTGCCAAAGTCTGCTCTTCAATTTTTCCCTTAGATCTGCTAGTTCTCCCTCTCCTGCACTTTTACTAACTTATTAGTCTAGCAATTTACCAGACTTCTTGTAGCAATTATTGTAGCACACAAAAGTGCTACCAGCACTTAACGTTCTACAAGGAAACAGTTCCAGTTATTAATGCCCACCCCTCCTGGCATGTCTAAAGGTCAGTTCCCTGTGCTTTCTCGTATTAACCTGGTGAACTTGGGTATCCTGCGGTAATGTAGCAGCTGCCTCATGTACACCCACAAACCTCTCCTCCCAACACTCAGACTTGTGAGAGATGCACTTATATATCCAAAATGAAAGCCATACACTCTCCAGCCAAGACCAGAATAGCTGTTCAAGAGGAGAAGGTCAACACTTACACCACACCACATGGAACACATAGTCCTCCAGAACACACACCAGCACTGTCTTCACATAAAAACACAAACCACACACCCACCTTTTCGGAGGCTCTCAATAAAAATTTACCCAAACAGCAGAGACCTCCAAGGCAGAAATGCACTCAACCACCATATCACAACAATAATGAGGAGACACATAACTCTCCTAAACAGTGTGCCACTCAACGAAAGCCCCTAAGGCAAAACAGCATGCCCAACACATTAGTCATAGGTGACTTGATAGTGATGCACACTGATGTTCCACTCACTAGGTTGAATAAGGAGAAAGTAACAGTCAGCTGCCTGTCAGGTGCCAGGATCCACCACATAACGCATCCACTCATGTCCCTCAGCAACAGGTACAAATATGACTCTGTCATTGTACATGTGGGTGTGAATAACCTAAGACATACCTCCCTGGACTACATGAAAAGAGACATGGAGGAGCTCTCGGATTATGTAGCCCAGGCAAGTATGACCCTAACCCTGAGCAGCATCCTACCATCACCCAGAATGATACCACAGTACAACAGAAAATGATCGATTTCAACAGTTGGCTAAATTTCGGTGTCATTCTAAGGGGATCCAGTATCTGTCTGCCTGGGATGACATTGACAGACCTTGATGCTTTTCCAGAGATGGCCTGCATCTGTCACCCCTGGGCTTCCGGATACTGGCCAAGGCTCTTGCCACCACTATAGTGCCTTTTTTAGACAGTGTTCCAAAGATCAAATTACCACTGTAACAGCTAAAACAAATGCAATCTGAGGGTCATGCTGCTCAATGCTGGAAGTCTAACTCTCAAAATGCACTCGCTCAAAGCACTCCTTAAAATGGAGAACATTGTCATTTGTGCTTAACAGAGACCTGGTTCAAGGCAGCAGAAAGCACCCCTGCACTACCAGGCTATAACTCATTCCACACCTTTTGGACCCAGAACTTGGACTTGAAGCTCCAAACGCGGTGTCTTTCCTTATTCATAAAGGATGCGCACACTTCCAGACTGGTAGCCCAACATAATGCATTAGAGATACTTCAGGTGCAGCTAACATTGGGTAAGAAGGCGATTCAGGTCAGGTCATAGCCTGCTATAGGTCACCAACCATGTCCCAAGACTCACACTCCATGTTCCTAACCACCCTGCAGAATATTAGGGTCCAACCTAACACTCTCATACTGGGCAACTTCAACTACCCCTCCATTAACTGGAAAAACTACTCATGTACCAATACACTTGCCCAGTGTTTCCTGGAATTCATTAATTTCAATGCCCTGGACCAGCTCGTTCTTACCCCCACTAGAGGTAGCAACATCCTTGACCTGGTCATTACTAACACGGGTGACCATTGCTGTACACCAATAGTCAACTCCTCCCTGGTTAGATCTGACCACAAACTAATCACCTTGGAAATCCACATCCCTCCCACCCCTCACAAAGGTAACCACCATGAAAACTTTTCCAAAGCTAACCTTGGGCTCCTAAAAACAGAGGTAACTAACTTCATGGCAACCATGCAAATGGAGAATAGTTGCATGACCGCCGAATCATGCACCAATGCACTGTATGAACACGTACACAAATACATGGATCTCGCCATACCCAATAGAACCAAGATGCTCTTCTCCATTAAAAGGAAGTCAATCTGGTGGCCCCTTGCCATAAACAAACTTACAACAGAAGGAGGAAACTGATGTGGAATAAAGTGAAGTCCCAAGACTATAAAAACTCCCTTATCCACCTCAACAAATGGTTAAGATCCATCAGCAAATCCTATAAAGCTAGCTATGAAAACAGAATTGCAGTAGACAGCAAAGACAACCACAAGGCCTTTTATAGTTATGTAAAGAATCTCCATGGCAATACCCAGATTTGCTCTGAGCTTCTGTACAGTGGTACCTCGTATACCGAGCCAACAGATATTGCCAGTATACTGGCTGACAGATTCAGTTCCAACTCCCCCCCCCCCCCCACAAAAGGACCGATCACAATACCAGTAGATTGCCAGGCACCCATTAATACTGCTGCACAGGTTAAAACAGGACTGTCCAAGGCCAGGAATACAGCTTCTATGGGACCTAAAAATATTCCTAGCTGTGTTCTACATGAACTACAGAGTGAACTGGCACCTCACCTATGTGCCCTGTTCAATCACAGCCTCACCTCAGGCTTTGTCCCTACTGAATGGCACACTGCTACAATCATCCCTCTCCACAAAGGAAGAGCGACTACAGAACCTGGGAACTATCACCCCATTAGCCTGACGAGTCTGATATGCAAAGCTATGGAACACATCATCATGTGCCTAATAAACAAGAATATAGGGAATCTCCAAACAGTGGACCCCACGCAGTTTGGTTTTGTGAAAGGTAGATCATGCCTGCTCAACTTGGTTGACTTCTTTGAGTCAGTCACCAGAGCTATGGATGAAGGCAAGGTGGTTCATACAGCCTACCTTGATCTGGCCAAGGCCTTTGATACCATTCCCCACTCAGGAATCATAGAAAAACTCACTAAGATAGGCATCAAGCCATATATCATTAGGTGGGTTGCCAACTGGCTCACAGATAGAACCCACAGTGTGAAAGTAGCTGACTCCAAGTCTGACTGCTGACCAGTCACGAGTGGAGTCCCACATGGTTTAGTCCTGGGCCCTTTCTTGTTTGGTATCTACTTCTCTGAAGTCCAGGCCAACATGAAGGGACTCAGGCTAACAAAGTTCACAGATGATTGCAAGTTGGGAGCTATTATTAACTCCCCAAGTGATGTTGACATCTTACAGAAAGGCCTCACTGAGACCAACGACTAGTGTCAGAACCATGACCTTAAACTCAATGCCAAAAAATGTGTCATCATCCCCTTTGGGAAAAACCCTTTTCCCATGAATTACCACAGCAATGGTAGTCCACTGAACACAGAAGGCGTTATAAGAGATCTGGGAACACAGGTTGACAGCATCCTCTCTTCTGACCACCACATTGCCACTGTGGTCAGAAAGTCCTTCTACGTGGCACATCTCATTACTAAGGGTTTTGCATCCAAGAAGAAAGAGGTCATTGTCTCCCTCTACTCTTCCCTCAGTAGGCCAAACATTGAGTACAATGCCCCATTTGGCATGTACCTCACTAGACACCTGCAACCACTGGAGAGGCCACAAAAATACCTCACGAAGAGGATCCTAGGCCTTAAACACTTGTCCTATATGGACAGACTTAAAAAACTCCAACTATTCTCTGTCTCATATCGCCTTCTTAGAAGTGATCTCTGCTTGACTTACAAACCATGTCTGACCCATCTCTGTTAGAAATGCTACATCTAAAGAAATCCCAATCCCTCCGCACCACATGCTCCAGAGACCTCAACCTCATTACCACAATCAACAGAATGTGCCTGAAGGACAGGTTCATAACCTAGAGACTCCCCATGCTATGGAACAGACTTCCCATACATGTCAAACAGAGCAGCTTACTGTCCTTCTTCAAGAGAAATCTTTATGAGTGGATGGGAAATAGAAAATTCACCCCAGAGATCACTCCAGTGGCTCTACTCGACAGAGGCACTGGTAACTAACGTTGGGTGGCATGATGCCTGGGTAATCCTATGGGTTAGGCTTGTAAAGGCTCCAGGGCCATTAGGCTAGTACACACCTATGAACTTATGAACCTATATTCCTAATTGCTCCTGCTCTATCACTGCCATATCCATTTAGTTACAAAACTGTTCTCAAAAAGCAATATCGGGTAGAAACATAGGTCACATGATTAGGGTCCTTCTTTGAGCAGGCTGTTCTCAGACAGCAATATTGGGTAGAGGCAGAGGTCACATGATTAGGGTCCTTGTTTGCAGACTTCTCCACATGTTTTAAAACTTTCACTATGTTTGGCTTGGTGAAGTCAAAAGATATGTATGCAGTCCCAGGACTGCAGATCTATTCATGTAATCAATTTTAAGGATGTCCAAATCTCCTTCAGAATGCGAAATGTATAATCTTGGTATACACTGATTTTTCTATATCATTTGATAAGGATGAAACATTTTTCTTATTTCCTGTCCAACTGATCCATTGCCTATTGGGGCCATTTAATCACCCCAAAACTGTAAGTTAGAACAGGAAGAACAAACTGGTTTATTGTATGGACGTTATTCCTAGATATCAAGGCAGCCTTCAGTATTAGTTTTAGTCTTCTAAAGTATTCCTTACTGAGTTTTATTCATATTTGTTCATGTTTTATTGCTAACACTTCATCAGTTTCCAAATATTTATACACTCCCTCCTGCTCAAGTTCCTGTATATCACTTTCCTGGCCCACATTGATATTTTCTTGGTACTGCAGCTTTCCGGTTTTAAACTTTACCTTTGCACATGTATCATAGCCAAATGATATTCTTAGATCATCTGATAACATTTTAAACACTTGCAGTTGTGCTTTCAACTCCTCATCTGATGATCTATATAGTTTTAAATCATATTTAAAAAGTAAATGAGATGTCTTTAAACAAGATTATTTTCTGGGAGCCAGATTATAACTATGACCTAACCTGGCCCTTTTTTTCAATTATAAAGGAATTCCCAGTACTATTCTAGCATGTCCAAAGGTCAGTTGTCAATCTCCTCTTCAGTCCAGCTGGTGAATCTGGGAATCTTGAGGCAATGTTACAACTGCCTCATGTACACAGACAACCCTCTCCTCCTCCCAACAAATTCCAACACATGTGAGAGATGCAACCATATAGCCAAACTGGAGGCTAAGCTCTCTCAACTCAGTACTGGCATAACCAGTCAGGAGGAGAAGGAAACCACACTCACTACAATTCCAGTCTCACATAGACCTACCACGACAACAAACCAAACACATAAACACACAAAAACATACTCGGAGGCTCTAAATAAAAATCTGCCTAAGCAGCAGAGACCTCCAAAGCAGACACCCAAGCAACCGCTACCCCAAAACAAAACACGTGCAACACATAGCTCACAAAGCCATTTGCCGAACAGTCACAGCCCTTAAGGCTAAACAACACACCTGATACACTTTTAATAGGTGACTCTATCGTCAGGCACACTGATGTCCTGCTCACCAGGCTGAACAAGGAGAAGGTCACGGTGAGCTGCCTGTCGGGCGCTAGGATCCTCCACATAACACAAGCACTCAGGTCACTCCAAGGCAAGTACAAATATGACTCAGTCATTGTCCACGCTGGTGTGAATGACCTGAGACGTACCTCCCTGGACTACATGAAAAGAGACATAGAGGAGCTCTCTGAGCATGTAGCCCAGGCCGGTATGACCCTGACCTTGAGTAGCATCTTACCCTCACCAAGAATGATGCCACAATATGAAGACAAGATGATCAATTTCAACAATTGGCTTAAGTGTTGGTGTCATTCAAAGGGGATCCAATGCCTGTCAGCCTGGGATGACATGCTCGACAAGCCACGATGCTTCGCTAGGAACGGCTTGCACCTGTCACCCCTGGGCTTTCAGATATTGGCAAAGGCTCTTGCTACCCCCATAGTGCCTTTTTAGGCAAGGCTCAAAAGACAAACCCACCTCCATAGGTATCACAAGGGATAAGAAACTAAGAGTAATGCTACTCAATGCCAGAAGTCTAAACCTCAAGATGCACGCACTCAAAACTCTCTTTAGCATGGAGAACATCGATATCTGTGCAGTAACAGAAACCTGGTTCAAGGCTCCCGAGAGCACCGCAGCACTACCAGGTTATACCTCATACCATGCTTTTCGGCCCCAAAACTTGGACCGAACCACAAAAGGAGGGGGAGTATCAATATTCATCAAAGATACCCACACCTCCAGGTTGATGGCACAGCACGAAGCATCAGAGACTATCCATGTGCAACTAACTGTGGGTAAAACTGCCTTCCATTTTATAGCCTGCTACAGACCACCCTCCCAAACACAGGAACCCCACTTGGCCTTCCTGAGAATACTGGAAAATATGAAGGTCTCTCCAAACAACATTATATTGGGCGACTTCAACTACCCAAACATAGACTGGGAGCATTACTCTAGCTCCAACACCCTAGCCCAAAGGTTCCTAGAATTTATAAACTCAAATGCTATGGAACAACTTGTTACCACTCCCACAAGAGGGAATAACAAACTGGACCTGATCATCACCAACATGGGGACACTATGCTCCAGACCAGAAGTGTATCCCTCACTGGTAAGATCAGACCATAGACTAATCTCACTGGATATTCACATCCTGACTCCACCCCCTGCCCAGAAAACCACAGTGAAAAACTTCTCTAAAGCAAATTTCACACACCTCAAAACCGAGGCGAAATCCTTCAAAGCCCCCGGGCCTGTGGAAAATACGGCCCAGACTGCAGAATCCTTTATAAACGCATTCTATGAACACCTTCAGGAATGCATGGATCATGCAATCCCAAATAAAACCAAGACCCAATCCTCCAAAGGCAGACGTCCTGTATGGTGGACCCCAGCCATAAACAAACTATACAATAGAAGGAGGAAGCTACTACATGATAGAGCAAAATCCCAAAAAGGGAAGGCATCTCTGATCAGTATTAGCAAAAACTACAGGCACTCATAAAATCGTCTAAGGCCAGCTTCGAGAGGAAATTGCACAGGACACTAAGGATAATCACAAGGCTTTTTTTAGTTATGTTAGGAACCTGGGTGGGAATTCCCAGATATACTCAGAATTAGTCCAAAATGACAAAAAATACACCGAGCCCACAGACATTGCCAACATCCTAGCTGACAGGTTCAGTGCAAACTTCTCCCCTCTCCCACCAAAAGGGCAAATATCTATCCCAACAGAGTGCTGCCCCTGACATCTCAGCTGCTCAGTTAAGAGCCGCCCTCTCCAAAGCAAAAAACACAGCATCAATGGGACCAGATGCTGTCCCGCGGTGCGTCCTACATGAACTCCAAGAAGAGCTAAACCCAAACATAAAACTACTGTTCAATCTTAGCCTTACTACAGGATATGTCCCCAAAGAGTGGCGTAGAGCAACAGTGGTCCCTCTCCACAAAGGTGGTGCCTCAACAGATCCTGGAAACTATCGCCCCATAAGCCTGACTAGCTTGGTCTGCAAAGCTATGGAAAGGATCATCATGGACCTCATAAATAAAGATATTGGGGACCTACAGACACTGGATCCTACCCAGTTTGGCTTTGTTAAGGGCAGATCCTGCCTCTTAAACCTGGTTGATTTCTTTGAAACAGTCACCAAGGCCATTGACGAGGGGAAGGTGGTCCACACAGCCTACCCGGACCTCGCAAAAGCCTTTGATACAATACCCCACTCGGGCATTATAGATAAGCTCACCAGCTTAAATATAAACCCCTATGTCACTAGATGGGTTGCAAACTGGCTCAAGGACAGAACCCACATGGTTAGAATTGCTGGAGCCATGTCAGACTCCAAACCAGTTACAAGTGGCATCCCACAAGGCTCAGTCCTGGGACCTCTCTTGTTCGGTATATATTACTCGGCGGTACAGGCCAACACGGAAGGACTGTGGCTGACCAAGTTCGCAGATGACTGCAAACTGGGTGCCATAATCAACTCTCCAGCCGACACAAGCATCCTCCAAAAGGGCCTCATAGAAACAGACAACTGGTGCCAGAGCCATGGCCTCAAGCTAAACGCCAAAAAGTGTATAGTTATCCCCTTTGGCAAAAACAAAGTGCCCACAAATTACCACATAGGTGGTAATCCATTAAGTACAGAAGAAGTCATTAGGGACCTGGGGACCCAAGTTGATAGCAATCTCTCATTTGACAACCATGTGGCCAAAGTGGTTAGAAAAACATTTTATATAGCCCACCTAATCATGAAAGGAGTCACATCTAGATCAGGGGAGGTCATCGTACCTCTTTACTCATCCCTCATCAGGCCCATAATTGAGTACAATGCCCCTTTTGGGATGTACCTTGCAACTGGAAAGACCCCAAAAGTACCTCACCAAGAGGATCAAAGGGCTCAAACAGATGCCATATGCTGCCCAGTTAAAGAAACTCCAGCTCTACTCAGTGGCATACTGCCTGCTCAGAGGCGATCTGTGCCTGACGTATAAAGCCATGTCCAACCCGGAATTAATGGACATGCTGCACCTCAGAAAATCCAAATCCCATCGAGCTACGCACTCGGGAGACTTGAACCTCAGCACTGAAACAAATAGGACATGCTGGAGGGACAGATTCATAACCCAGAGGCTCCCTTCACTCTGGAATAAAATCCCAGTCCAGGTTAGGCAGAGTCCCACATTGACTCTCATCAAGAGGAATCTTGATGAGGATGATGGATCATAGGTTTTACACGGCTATCACTTCTGTGTCACTGTTAGACAGAGGCAAAAGGCATAGCAAAATTAATTTAAAATGGGTGCCTAGGACAGATAGCCTAGGAATATACCACTTTGAATTTTCATTCCTGGTACAATAATTTGCCCTTTACATGGCTTAGTTGCAAATTGGTTTGCTACTGTT
The DNA here is from genome assembly GCF_019279795.1 of Protopterus annectens. NCBI lineage: Eukaryota > Metazoa > Chordata > Ceratodontiformes > Protopteridae > Protopterus > Protopterus annectens. Next base: position 449,246,925 of record NC_056742.1, read on the forward strand.
TCATGGTTGCTGTAATGTGATTGATCAATGTAGGATGTATCTTATACATCTGTTTGCTGTCAAATGTTTATTTGTAATTTATCCATGCCATACTTAAATTATTTCCCTTTTTACAACCCTTTATTATGACTTTATTTAGCAACAAATAATCCTTTGTTCCATATTACCTGTTGGCATCAATTCCAGGATATAGTTTGAATATTGTTGCAAGGCAAGTTATTGGTCTATAGTTTTTAGGATGGCTTGCAGGTTCACTCTTAAGGAAGAGTATCATTTTTTTCCTGTTGTTAACCAGGTTGATGTCTGTTCTGGATAGTCTTATAAGTATTTAGACTCAGGACTAAATCTTTGTTCAAAGATGTTAATGCTTTCAACCAAAAGTTAGGTACTGCGTATGGACCCAGGGTTTTCCATTTATGAGCTTTTCTTAATTTTATTTCAATTTCTCTAACCATTACTTCATCCCATATTCTCTACATTAGAAATCCTTCCTGCTTGTTTTAATTTTTCCACCCACTTAGAATCTTTATTATGTTCTATGGGGGTCTTCATAAATATTTCTCCAAAATGTGTCTATTTCTTCATTTTTGGTGGTGTTTATATTCCTTTTGCTTTGTTCACAAGTTCTCTGTAAAACTTTGTTGGTTCATCAATAAATTGCTTATTTTGTACTTTTCCTTTATATTTATCTGCATATTTTTTAGGTTTTCTGTCGGTCCTGATATTTTTAGCTTATTATTGGAAATGGTGTATGATAGGCCCTGGTTTGTTTTGATAGTGTGCCTTGCTTTTACCATGTCTATCTTTCTAAGTATGTTCGATTGCTCCCTCGTCTATATTCTTGTTTTATTGTTTTCCCTATTCAGTGTTCCATGGTGGCATTTTATTTCTTCACTTCCTTCCCCTTATTGTTTTATGTTTTTGTGGTAAGACATTATCTGTTATTAATTTAGCTGAACACTAATATGACCTATTTATTTATGTTATATCACAAGAATTTCTATTAATGGTCCTAATCACTCAGTTCATCTGTTTTACCAAACTTCTAATATTTTGGGTCATATTTACTTTCTGCAATCTATTTCTTTCATTAGTCTTAATATGTTTGTCCAGCTCTATTAAATCAAGCAGGGATTTCCTTAGATCATTAGTTATAATATGCATGTCCACCTCTATTAAATCAAGCAGGTCTTCCCTTAGATCGTTTTCTTTTAGACTGAGACCACCTTCTTTGCTCTGCATTTTCTTTGAGTATTCTACAGAAAGCTCCAGATCATCTTCCTGTGGAATATCTTCTTCAGATCACCATGCTTCATCTGCTGCTTCATCAAACGGGGATTCATTGGCTCATTGGTCCACAAAATTGCATGTGTCAGTATTGCCACTCTTTCCTGCTCTTTCCCTTGCTGTGCAACCTCAGCTGAACTTTTATACTGGTGTCCTACAGAAGGTTCCAGAGCATCACCATGTGACTCCCTCTCCATCATTTTCTCCTTAATCGGGGGGGGGGGGGATCATTTTTCCATCTATTTGTACCACTACTTCTTCCTTACTACTTCTCTTTTCTACTTTCCCCTTTGTCAGGGTAGCCATCTTTTAAGCAAGCCAAAGTGGGACATGAGGCTTTGGCCAATATGACACTGGCCACACCCTCATCCGTGACCTCAATACAGGAGTGGTGAAGGAGATGTAGTTATGGGTACAACAGTGTGAAGTCATTGCAGTATACTGAACTCTCACAAACCATTTAAATTATGCAGCATCAACAGTAAAAGTGAAACATTACTGCAAAAAACACATTACTCAGCTGTAACAGTAAGTAAACCTTACAGAAAAAACACTACTCATATTAAGCCAATAAAATGTAAAAGATCATCCACGGGATACACCACAGCTCTGGACACCAAAACAGCAGTTACAACGATAAAAGTTCAAAACAAAAAGAGTATATAAAGCATACTTCAACTTCAATTAATTTTATTGTGCACAATGAGCGCTTTCACCTCTAAGGCTTCATCAGACTTAGTAAATCAAATAACTGCTCAACTTTAAATACTTTTTGCTCATTAAAATTCATTACATCACATCCTGTCTACACATTAATACATGGAAATATTAAAAGTGACTAAACAAATAAGAAGAAACTTCACAATAATAGAATAAGCATACAATTCATCAAAAGCAGTTCAAACTATAAATTGTGTCAACTTAAAGACAATATACAAACTCATATAAAAAATATATAAAATAGTAAAAACATATGTAATTAATATTGCAATCAAACTCATGGACCATTCAGATCATTTCATATGTAAAAACATAATTATGTACATATATAATATATATAAAAACATACATATAAAAAACTTATAAGTTCACATTCCAACTCATTTATTTTTAGGTGCTTGCAGCCTTCTATTACTCAAAACAGGCTTTAATGGAATTTTATCATTGATGCCTGGTAATTTGTCAGCTCTAAATTTAATGATCCATTTCATTTCAATACGTTCTGTACAATTGCGAATATTACCACCTCGAGCAGTCACACTAATAATTTGTAAAACTGTGAACTTAAAGTGGTGATGAGAATCGGTATTAATAATATGTTTAGCTAATGCACTACGTTCATCTTTTATTTTAATATAATAAGTGCGTTCCCTGATTCTTTCTTTTCATTTTCTATTCGTTTTCCCTATATAGAATGCGTTGCATTCCATACAGCGAGCTAAATAAATCACATTCTTCGTTTCACAGTTTGCTGATTCTTTTAACAAATGAACATGATTAGTGACAGTATGTACAAATACATTTGTACTATCAATGTGTACACATTGATTACATCTGTTACAATGTCTTGTCTCTAAATGTACATCCTCTACACCAGATATATCATCTTCCTTCCCCTTTCTTGTGTGACAAAGTAACTGTTTGAGGTTCTTTTTATTTTTAAAAACAAATTTAGGTGTGTCACTAACAATATCCTTTATACTATTATCCAGTATAAGCACTCCCCAATGCTTCTTATAAATTTCCACAATTATATTGGTATCCATACTAAAATATATAGAAATTTTAACTACATCTATAGTCCTAAAATTTGCATCTTGTGATATATAATTAACACTACAATCAGAGAAATATGTTGTTAATGGACAGTTTATGAGAGCTTCCAGATTTAATCCTTTGGAAACAGGTTTTAACCAATAGTTAAATAGTTTGAATGATCGACTTTTAGAAAGAGGTTATAAAGCCTATGAAATCAACAATGCCCTTTTTAACATCAATGACCTTAGAAAAACTGTAGCCAAACCATATTTCTCTGATTGTAGTGTTAATTATATATCGCAAGATGCAAATTTTAGGAATATAGATGTAGTTAAAATTCCTATATATTTTAGTATGGATACCAATATAATTGTGGAAATTTAAATTTAATAAAAGATGAACGTAGTGCGTTAGCTAAACATATTATTAATACTGATTCTTATTACCACTTTAAGTTCACAGTTTTACAAATTATTAGTGTGACTGCTTGAGGTGGTAATATTCGCAATTATACAGAACGTATTGAAATGAAATGGATCATTAAATTTAGAGCTGACAAATTACCAGGCATCAATGATAAAATTCCATTAAAGCCTGTTTTGAGTAATAGAAGGCTGCAAGCACCTAAAAATAAATGAGTTGGAATGTGAACTTATAAGTTTTTTATATGTATGTTTTTATATATATTATATATATCCATAATTATGTTTTTACATATGAAATTATCTGAATGGTCCATGAGTTTGATTGCAATATTAATTACACATGTTTTTACTATTTTATATATTTTTTATATGAGTTTGTATGCTGTCTTTAAGTTGACACAATTTATAGTTTGAACTGCTTTTGATGAATTGTATGCTTATTCTATTATTGTGAAGTTTCTTCTTATTTGTTTAGTCACTTTTAATATTTCCATGTATTAATGTGTAGACAGGATGTGATGTAATGAATTTTAATGAGCAAAAAGTATTTAAAGTTGAGCAGTTATTTGATTTACTAAGTCTGATGAAGCCTTAGAGGTGAAAGTGCTCACTGTGCACAATAAAATTAATTGAAGTTGAAGTTACGCTTTATATACTCTTTTCGTTTTGAACTTTTATCGTTGTAACTGCTGTTTTGGTGTCCAGAGCTGTGGTGTATCCCGTGGATGATCTTTTACATTTTATTGGCCTTGTTGCATTTATTTTACATCCTCTGGAGATTGTTTTGCCTGCTGAGCTGCCTTCTTTTGATACTACTCATATTAAACAATTATGTTAATTTAAAAAATAAGAAAAATCTTAAAATTCTCTATATTACACTAACCATGACTATTCTGATAGCAATAAACCTATAATACTAATTTACTCTTCGCAGTATACTCAAAACAGAACATTTTAAACTTATTAAAGACCACATTAAAAATAAAATACACACATTTCCACTTACAAAAGCAAACTATCTTAAAACAGTCAATGACGGCATGTCCCTAGCAGAACACCCAATGCACTGCATTTACCTATTAACATATCCTCTCAAAAAATAAAAAAATGATACAGACACAGACACACACACACACACACACACACACACACACACACACACACACACACACACACACACACACACACACACACACACGCACATTTTCACTTTTAAAAGTAGTTCTTGCAAGTCTTCACAAAACAACCACTATAGAAAAAATACCCATAGCCACCTTTAGGAACCAGCAAACCCTGCAGTTGCTGGGGGCCCCCCAACCACAGCAAGTTATCTTATTTTGATAGTTTTTTTAACATATCTGACAAACCAACACAAACTAATACAGCAATCTTGCATACTCAATAAACCAGTTAATAAACCAGAAGGGTAATAATATTTGTATCGCCATTAAAATTCAAAGGTCAGGTAACAGGCATCACAATTTTATTAAATATTTTACCACTGACATAGTGCCCTTGGATTAATTAAATCCTACTTGTGGACACTCTCTACACTAAAACTATTGTCATAGCTAGCTTTGGGCACCACCACTTTAATCATCCTTGACTGCGTGTGGAGCTGCACAAGAGGTTCTGCTAGTTAGGGGAAAAATGAAGAGAAAAAAAATGTATTCATTTTCTGATTATGCCCTTTAACTGAACCAGGAATATGACATGTTTGTGTTAGGATAAAGCTGATAATCAGTGAATGAACACGAGCAATGTGAGCACTGAGGATCAACAGCCCACAGTGACTTATCTCAGTGCATACCTTGGATTTTAAGAAGAGCTGATGTTCCAATCTTCAGGGATGATTTTCTCTTTCAGGGAGTTTTATAAATACTAGCAGAACACCAGATACTATAACTCTCAACTTCTTTGCTCAAGAATTCTGGGCAAAGCCAAAAATAATAGCTGAATAAAGGCTCAAATCAGGAGCACATTTTAAATATTGCTTTAATTCACTTAAAAAGTTAATAGAATAACACATTTTGCATTAACATGCATTTTTGGGCAATAAGAAGTATGGAAGCCTGATGTCTGTGTTTATTAACTATCTATACGGCTCCCTGTTCAAACACTGGCAGTCAGAATACCAAGTGATGACACACTGACAGCAAATAAACTTTTTACAAGAGATGGAGCAAAATTAAGAGGTAAAATCAGGAACAGTGACTGTTTTGCATTACTCCTCAGTGCAGTAAATAAAATGACTTACCACTGCTATAAGCAGCAGTCACTTAACTAGTTTGACAGTACCAGTATTGGAGAATATTTTGCAATAAGTGCAAAACTAGTATTGCTATGGTGAGTGGGTGAGTGTGTGTGTGTGTGTGTGTGTGTGTGTTGTAGTATAAGGATAACAAGCTGACTAGAATTTATTTTACTTTCTAGCACAAACATCATTAGCATTTCCATTATGCTTGTGTGTGTGTGTGTGTGGGGGGGGGGGGGGTGCAGTGTATTTAAATGTAACAAGCTGGCCATATTTTCTTTCACTTGCCATCACAAACATACACCTTACATGTGATAGCTGGCTGTCTTTGGTGGCTTGACAGGAAGAGGATGTGTGAAAGCAACTGTTCATTTCCATTGTGGTACAGTGAGTAACACTGCTATATCAGGGTGCTTTGCAATGGTTGAGCTCTTGGCTACATGGATGGAGTCTATATGCTCTCCCTGTATGTCTGTGTGTGTGTGTGTCTATCCATGTCCTGTTGTTAACCCCAGCACCTCAAAAACATGGAGCAGGTGACATGGAATTGTCCCTTTTCCCTGAAGGTGAACATGCAGAGAGTGTGTGTGTGTGTGTGTGTGTGTGTGTGTGTGTGTGTGTGTGTGTGTGTGTGTGTGTGTGTGTGTGTGTGTGTGTGTGTGTGTGTCTGTGTGCACACTCACTTGTGTGTAAAATAATTGTTGATTTTTATATGTGCTCTCATACCCAGTAATGCTGGGCACATACATTACTGTTATGGATTCACAGGTACATACCAGGCAGTTATTCTGTGGACTACTGCAAATCTAGTCAATAACCAGAATGCAACATCTAATCCTGTTACTTGTATTTGTGAGGTAAAGACCTTAGCTATTACGCCAACCACACTCTCTCTTAGGTCACAGTAAAAAATGCAGTTAACAAGTAAATATACTCAAAAAGAAAGGTATAAAAGATATCGCAGAAAATTCAGACAGATCTTCACGGAGTCTGATGTTCCTCAAACCCCAGATTGTATAAATGGAATTTTATATGGACTTAGTGGTGGCCTCTGCCCTCAACCACATCCATTCTAAAATCAACCCTGCTCAGATATGTATGTGTGTACCAAAGACTGCTGTAGATTATGTGGGGGGCCGGGGATTGTGTGGCCATTACTTCTTTAATTTTCATCACACTCAAACCTTAGAGGTATGCACAGGAGGTCATTATGTGTTTAGACTGACAGTGTGGTCATTGTTTCTTTTAATTTTCTCTCAGGCCTTGCAACAAAATGGAATACATTACTGTAATCATTATTTGTTCCACTTTTCTTACAGTCACACATCAGGCACATATAGGGGTGGCTGCTTTTAGGGGGTTAGGGGTTGAGGAGTGAGGAGGCATGCTGTGTATGTATGTCAGCAGCCTCTTGAAATTCATTATTGTAGCCATTTGAACCTTTGCTTTCATTCCAGTGTAAGAACAGTTATATATACAGGCAATAATTGTCTTTTTTAGGAGTTAGGAAGGCAGACATTATTTCCAGATATGATTTGTGTATCCTCACAATTGTCTTGTTAATTTGATGAACTATTTTGTGAAGTGTGGACATTAAGCTTTAGGCACAACTTATGTCTTTCTTGAAAAAAAAGACTGACAATCTTTTCTTACTCATGAATTCTTTTCAGGCCACCATTAGATTAAAAAATTGGGAATTGTTCTAAAATGCATCCCAGAGCATCTATAACCCTTTGGCTTCTGGGGACATTGGCTTAACTGAGTTGTTTCCTAAATGGTTATTACTGTGCTGTCTTGATCAGGAAAGGTATGTTGAAAGTATGCAAGGAAAACTAAAGTTGAATAACAACACTGAATTTCTTTCCTTAATCATAATTTCTGTTCAAGCCATCACTGGATGAAGAGGTTCTGCGAAAAGGAAAAAAAAACTTAAAAATGTACTTTAGAGCATATAGAAAGTTATGGCTTCTTGAAAAAGCTGAAGAGTAAGGTAAAACATAAGAAAAGGAAGAAAAAAGTAATGTGCATGGTGTGGGGAGCCCAAGATGGAGGAAAGCAGAGTAGAGGATTGGAGAATGTGTGTGTCTGTGTGTCTGAGCATGTGTGCGTGTGTGCGTGTGTGTGTGTGTGGATGTGTGTGTGTGTGTGTGTGTGTGTGTGTGTGTGTGTGTGTGTGTGTGTGTGTGTGTGTGTGTGTGTGTGTGTGTGTGTGTGTGTGTGGAGGGGGGCATGAAATTTTAGGCAGTGTATAGTGTAACATTTCACCTAAGTCCAGTCCTGTATACAGAGTTGTTGTAATGTATCACTGTTCCAACTAAATGCCACTAAAAGTGAATGTCGTATTTGTGAGATGGGCCAACATAGTGTTATACACAGACTTTTCATAATATAAATGCAGTGTAGCTACAGGTCAGTATATGCATAATACTCCTAAAACTTTGTAGCATGAATTAAAACATTTCTTAGGAGGGATGGCAATGACAAGGTGGTACTTAAACTGGAAGTGCTTACAGGGCCCCCAGCTTGACATTTGCTGGGGGCCCCCAAAATGCTAGCACCAGCCCTACCCATAGCAGTGCACCTTAACTTCTTGAAGACACCATTAAAAAATAAATTACACACATTTCCACCCAAGAAGTGCAAACCGTACCAAAACATTTTCATCTGTAAATGCAAAGTACCTTAAAGCAGCCAGAATAACATTAGAAACATATCAAGTACACTACATTTATCCATGAAGATTGCCCCCACCAGAAATATAAAAAAAAACTTCTATACATGCATTTTAACCTTTAGCAAATACTGCTTCCAAATCATCCGAAAACAACTAAAAAAAAAAAAAATATATATATATATATATATATATATATATTGTGTGTGAGCATATAATATATATATATATATATATATATATATATATATATATATATATCTATATATATATATATATATATATGTATATATATATCTATATTACACACACACATGCACATACTTCTTGTACCTTTAAAAACTACTACTTGCAAAACTCAAAATAACCACTACACAGATTTAAATACCACTCAATACACCCATTTACGTCTAAACATTAAAAAGTTAAAAATTGAAATAAAACACAATATTCCCATTTTTTAAAAAGCTAGCACCATAAAATACTATTTGCACTTACCACTACACTCAGTCTTTGCTGGGCTGGCTGGCTTCCCTGCTGGAGTGGCTGGCTAGATGGCTAGCTGCAGTGGCTGACTGGCTGCTGGAGTGGCTGGCTGGCTATTCGACTAGCTGGCTGGCTCACTGGCAGCTGAAGTGTCTGGCTGGCTCACTGGCAGTTGAAGTGGGTGGCTAGCTTGCTGCTGGAGTGGCTAGCTGGCTGGCTGCTGGTTAGGTGGCTGGATGACTGCTGGAGTTGCTAGCTGGATGGATGGCTGCTGGAGTTGCTAGCTGGCTGCTTGAGTGGCTAGTTGGGTGGCTACTAGATGGATGACTACTGTAGTAGCTAGATGGATGGATGGATGACTGCTGGAGTGGCTAGTTGGTTGGCTGCTGAAGTGGCTAGTTGGATGGCTGTCTGGCTAGTTGGATGGATGGCTGGATGGATGAATGGATGCATACCTCACTGGCTAGCTAGCTGGCTGGCTTGCTGGCTGCTGAAGTGGCTGGCTAGCTGGCTGCTGGAGTGGCAGGCTGGCTAGCTGGCTGCTGGAGTTGCTAGCTGGTTGGCTGCTGGAGTGACTAGCTGAATGGATGACTCCTGGAGTGGCTAGCTGGATGAATGGCTGCTGGAGTGGCTAGCTCTCTAGCCGCTGGATTGATTAGCTGAACAGATGACTACTGGAGTGGCTAGCTGGATGGATGGCTGCTGGAGTGACTAGCTGGCTGGATGCTGGAGTGGCTAGCTGGATGTATGACTACTGGAGTGGCTAGTTGGATGGATGACTGCTGGAGTGGCTAGTTGGATGGCTGCTGTAGTGGCTAGCTGGATGGCTGTCTGGCTAGCTGGGTGGATGGATGGATGGCTGGATGGATGGACGGATGGCTGGATGGATGTATGGCTAGATGGCTGGCTATCTGGCTGGCTATTTGGATGGATTGCTGGCTGGCTAGATGGATGAATGGCTCACTGTCTGGCTGTCTGGCTAGCTGGCTAGATGGATGAATGGCTGGCTGGCTGACTCTCTGGCTAGCTAGTATATTAGAAGAAAAAAAAGTCAAAACTTTAGTTTTTGTTTTGTTAGCAGCTGTAGAAGGGCTAATAACAAACTTCTCTACAGCCGCGATTTTTGTAGGGCTCTTCCTGCCTTAATCCTCACCACCTTCATGAATTGCAGCCAATTGCTGCATGATTTACAACACCTGAACCTAACAGGGAATAGCTCTGCCTGCAGGTCCAGGTTGGTGATGTAACTGAATTGCTGAGGAAAAGCTGGAAGTAATTGCAGCTTTTCCATGGCAATTCAGTGCAAGTGAAAAGTGGGACGTTTCAAGTCCCACTGCTTTGCACAGCTGGCAGTGGGATAAGGTGGCTCACCCCATGAATTTACCAATGATAATATTACATGTGGCAACCTTACCCTTTGTTTATTATTTTTGAATAGTGAAAGTTTCCATATCCAGATACATTTGCTGATATTTGTCTTCAAATATCTTTTGAAGATTTTTTTTGTATTGATTAGTTTTGCTTTCTCCCTTTCATAAATATTGCACTATACAGAATATATGTGTGTGAATGAGAGGGAGGATAGAGGAATGGTGAGGATGCAGGGAGTAGAGGTGGTGAAGGTGAATGAGTTTAAGTACTTGGGATCAATAGTTCAGAGTAATGGTGAGTGTGGAAGAGAGGTGAAGAAGGAAGTACAGGCAGGATGGAGTGGGTGGAGAAGAGTGTCAGGAGTGATTTGTGTCAGACGAGTACCAGTAAGAGTGAAAGGGAAGGTCTACAACAGGGTAGTGAGACCAGCTATGTTATATGGGTTGGAGACAGTGGCATTGACAAAAAGGCAGGAGTCAGAGCTTGACGTGGCAGAGATGAAGATGTTAAGATTTGCACTGGGTGTGACGAGGATGGACAGGATTAGGAATAAGTATATTAGAGGGTCAGCCCAGGTTGGAAGGTTTGGAGACAAAGCCAGAGAGGCAAAATTATGTTGGTTTGGACGTGCTGAGGAGGGATGCTGAGTATATTGGGAAAAAGATGCTAAGGATGAAGCTGCTAAGTAACAGGAAAAGAGGAAGGCCTAAGATAAGGTTTATGGATGTGGTGAGAGAGGACATGCAGGTGGTTGGTGTGACAGAGCAAGATGCAGAGGATAGGAAGAAATGGAAACAGTTGATCTGCTGTGGCGACCCCTAACGGGAACAGCTGAAAGAAGAAGAAGAAGAAGATCAAATGTCTTTTTCTCTCTCATGTCCATTTTTCTTTTTTTATATATTTTAAAAATCTCTGTGTTTTTTTCTTTATATTTTTGCACTTCCTCTGTCACTCCTTTTTCCAGGTGGACCAAAGTTTCTTCTTTTTTGTAATGTAGTTTATGGATCTGTTGTATTAATGAATGCACATTTTTGTTTGAAGCTTTTGACTGTTTTTCTTAGCAAGTATTTTTTTTCTTCCCTTT
>NC_056742.1:449263260-449280760 GCF_019279795.1 Protopterus annectens
AGGCATCCTCTGACTTTCCAAAATTTCATTAAACAATCTAGTTAGAAATTCCACTGCCATTTCTCCTAAGCACCTCCATGCTTCCATTGGTATGTCATCTGGGCCAACAGCCTTTCCATTCTTCATCCTCTTCATAGCTGCCCTTACTTCCTCCTTGCTAATCTGTTTCACTTCCTGATTCACTATCCCCACATCATCCAACCTTCTCTCTCTCTCATTCTCTTCATTCATCAGCCTCTCAAAATACTCTTTCCATCTACTCAACACACTCTCCTCTCTTGTGAGTACCTTTCCCTCACTATCCTTTATCACCCTTACATGCTGCACATCTTTCCCAGCTCTGTCCCTCTGTCTAGCTAATCGGTACAGGTCCTTTTCTCCCTCTTTAGTGTCCAATCTCTCGCATAACTCTCCATATGCCCTATCCTTAGCTTTTGCCACCTCTCTCTTTGCCATGCGCCTCATCTCCTTATACTCATGTCTACTTTCTTCATCTCTTTGACAATCCCACTTCTTCTTCGCCAGCCTCTTCCTCTGTATACTCTCCTGTACTTCCTCATTCCACCACCAGGTCTCCTTGTCCTCCTTCCTCTGTCCAGATGTCACACCAAGCACCTTTCTAGCAGTCACCCTTACTAGTTCTGCTGTAGTTACCCAGCTATTCATAACTCTCCACTGCCTCCCAGTGCCTGTCTTAACTCTTCCCTAAACTCCACTTCACAATCACCCTTTTTAACTTCCACCATTTAATCCTTGGCACAGCTTTCACATTCCTCCTCCTCTTCTTGATCACCAACGTCATTCTACATACCACTAATCTATGCTGCTTAACTACACTTTCACCTGCCACCACTTTACAGTCTCCAATCTCCTTAAGACTGGCCCTCCTACATAGTATATAATCAACTTGTGAGCATCTTCCTCCACTCTTGTACGCCACCCTATGCTCCACCCTCTTCTTAAAATACGTATTCACCACAGCCATGTCCATCCTTTTCACAAAATCCACAATCATCTGACCTTCTGCATTCCTCTCCTTAACACCATACCTACCCATCACTTCCTCATCCCTCTGTTCACTTCACCAACATGCCCATTAAAGTCCGCTCCAATCACTAGTCTCTCACCCTTGGGTACACTCACCACAACTTCATCCAACTCACTCCAAAATTTCTTTCTCTTCCATCGCACACCCAACTTGAGGAGCATATGCACTAACAACATTCATCATTACACCATCAATTTCGAGCTTCATAAACATCACTGTCAGACACTCTCTTCACGCCTAAAACACTCTTGGCATATTGTTCCTTTAGTATAACCCCTACCCCATTTCTCCTGCCATCCACACCATGATAAAACAATTTGAACCCGTTTCCTAAACACCTGGCCTTACTTCCTTCCATCTGGTCTCTTGCACACACAATATATCAACCTTCCTTCTCTCCATCATATCAGCTAGCTCTCTTCCTATACCAGTCATACTGCCAACATTCAAAGTTCCTACCCTCACTGCTACACTCCTAACCTTCCTCCTATCTTCCTGCCTTTGGGCACGCCTTCCTCTTCTCCTTCGCCAACAGTAGCCCAATTTCCGCCAGCACCCTGTTGGCTAACAGTACTGGTGGCGGTTGTTAACCCGGCCTTGACCGAACGGTATGCAATTATGAAAAGTTCTCCTGATCAGTAATTTTTGGAAGAAGTTTTATGCGGATGCCCTTCCTGACGCAACCTCCCCATTTATCCGGCTTGGGACCGGCACAAAGAAATGCACTGGCTTGTGCATCCCCAGTGGCTGGGTTATATATATATATATAGATATATATATATATTATATATATATATATATATATATATATATATATATATATATATATTATATATATATATATATATATATATATATATATATATATATTATATTATATATATATATATATATATATATATATATATATATATATATTATATACATATATATATATACATATATATATATATATATATATATATATATATATATATATATATATATATATATATATATATATATATATATATATATATATATTTATATATATATATATATATATATAAATATATATATATATATATATATATATATATATATATATATATGTATATATACATATTGTGGTCAGGGGATGTTGCACCATATCTAAGTAAAATAAGCAGGACATAATTTCATTCACTTTCCTTAACAATCAGCCATCAAACATGTATACAATAGCTGACTATCTTTGGCAGTCTGATTATATTGTGCATGAAAGCAGCTGATCACTTGCAATTTTTCACAGAGTAGCATGGCTGCATCACAACACATTGTTCTTTGGTTGAGTTTTTAACTGTATTTACTTCTTTGTGGAGTCTGCATGTCCTCCCAGTCTTTGAGTGGGCTTCATCCAGGTGTTCTTTTTTCCTGTAGCATCCCAAAGACCTGCCATCGGTTAAATGGTATTCCTTCAATTTGCCTGTTGGTAGCTGTAAGGTTACACAGTGATAAAAGGAGCAACATTGTCACCTCAAAACAAGAGTTTTCCCTTGTTCATTTCTTGGTTGGACTGCCTTCTTTGCAGATCTTGCATGTCTTCTCTGTGTTTGTGTGCATCTCTTGGAACTCAGGTTTCTGTCTACTTCCCAAAGACATTTATCAGCAGGATTAGCAATTCTATAAAGTGTTTGTGGGTGTTTGTGCACCTCAAAGCATCTCTAACCCCACGGCTTCTGGGGACTTGGTAGTCTCCAGACCCCCAGCTTAACTCAGCTATTTCCTCCACAATAGTCCATTTAAAGGCTAAAACTGAATTGTTTCCTTAGTCATTATTTTCTTCCAGGCCATCATTGGATCAAAAGGTTGAAAAAATCTCTAAAATCCAACTCAGAGCATCTAAAAATACTCACAGCTTCTAGTGGTCTAGCAGTCTCCAGCCCCTGGCTTAATGCAGTTATTCCCTCCAAGTCTAGTCTCAGTCAATTGAAGTCTCTTGAACTGATGCATGATAAAACAAAGTTGAAGGATAATACTAACATGTTATTTCTTTAATTATGATTTTTGTTTGGGTCATTATTGTACCAAAATATGGGAAAAGGTTCTAAAATGCAAATCAGACAATCTTGGGCCCTCATGGCTTCTGGGGGCTTAATGCATTTATTTCCTGTAGGTGTAGTCTTAGTCAGCTAAAAATGATGCCACAAAAAGAAAATCTGAAGAATAACCGTGAATTCCTTTCCTTAATCAGGATTATTGCTCAGGTCATTATTGGATGAAAAGGGTGTTTAAAAACTTTGAAATGCATCTCAGAGCTTCTATAATCCCTATAGCTTTTGGGGGCTTAGCAACTCCCAAATCCCTGGCTTAATTAATTTGTTTTCTTTACAGTTATTACGGTGCAGTTCTGGTCAGGATAGGATTGAGAGGATGCAGGAAAAAGCAAAGATAAGAATAAGACTGAATTTCTTTCCTTAATCAGGATTTTTTCAGACCATCACTGGATCCAACAGGTTCTTTAGAAAAAACTCTGAAATGCACCTCAAAGCATCTTGGAACCACAAGGTTTCTTGGGGCCTATTGGCTTCCAGATCCCCACCTTAATACAGTTATTTCATTTGCAGACATCAGAGTACAGTCTTACCTAGTTAGGATGCATTCAATGAATGAAAGCAGGAAAAAAAAAACTGAGAGTAAGACAGACTATAAGAAAAAAAGGAAAAAAGTAACCTGGATGGTGTAGGTAGGCTAGGATGGACGTAATCATGGCAGCAGCAGCAGGTGATGACTGGGGTTGGATGCCATGATTCCTTTCACTTAGGGTGCCAGATCAGCTAAGGCCAGCCCTGACTGTCGGCAAACCTGGAGATAAACAGATAAGAAAGCAAAATGGTGGCAGTTTAGAGAAGGGTCAAACTCTAACAGAGCTATGTCAAGGGGAAAGTCAGCAGAATGTAAGGAACTGAAGTTATTCTTTGAGCAAATATGAAATAGAAATGGCAGAGAAAAAGAAAAGGTGCAAGGTTTAGTGGAGTGGTACATGTAGTGTGTGTACACAAGCAGGCCACACCTGTAATAGGACAATTTGAAAAGAGAGCAAACAATGATAATAGAGTAACAAGACTCCATAAGATAAATGAAACAGCAGTGAAAGAGGGTGTCATGAAGAGAGAAAAACAACAGAAATATCTCAGTAATTGGGAAGCAAAACACAAAGCCGACTTATGGAGACAATGGAGAAATCCATACGTAGTCACATGCATTGGTCAGCAGAGAAGAGTAAATCTGAAAATGGGAAGAAAGATGAGTGTGTAGTTATATCAGGAGATGTCATTACATCGACAGGTAGGCAAGGGGCAGACCAGGTGTTTAGTTTAAGTAAGTCCTGCTGAGAGCACTCAGAAAACAGTGGCATGAAGTTATGTGAATGTGCATGTGGCAGTGCCTAAGACAGCTGCTTATATAGTGAAAATGACACAACGATGAGGTGAGGCAGACAGAGAGCACTGAAAGGAGCTCACCGGCATTGTGCTTTTGTCAAGGTGCCGCTGGTAACGTGAAAGAAAGACAAGGAAAGAGACGACTAAAACATGCAGTGAGTAACTGACAGTGCAGTGCTATGAACAGAGTTACAGAGAGTTGCAGAATGCTGACAAACTTACAGATCATTAAGAATTATAGGAAAATCAGAGGCCACATGCTAAGTGCTATCTACATACAAACCTGAATGGGACGAATATTCTTGAAGTTGGCTTAAAGAAACAACACTATAAAGAAGTAGGAACACAAGTTTTGTTTTTAATAGTTTTATTAGCAATGATTATCTGTCAGGATTATTCAAAATATGAGCATTATTATCATATTTATTGAGGAAAAAGCAAAACAAACAGAAAAAATCTTGGTCTGGCAATACAGCATAGAAAATTAAAACTGTGATGTACTAAAACCCTTCCTTTGTAGTGCATTTGTCCACTGTGTGACTTTCAGCACCCATTATTCCTGGACTACCCCTGAAAAGAACCTTTGTGCCTTGTGAATTTATTTAATAAATAAATAACAGAACACATAAAAGACACTTTTTAAACTTAGTCTCTGGGGTTTATTAAGAGGACTAGTGTGAGCCATATGTCTCACAATATAAAGGCATTGTTCCCATGATGCAATATTTTGTGTTTCAGCCTGTCGCTCATCTGGTCAGGATAAAACAGACGAACATTTGTGGGTTCAGTTCAAGCAGCTTTATTACAAACAAATACATCAGAAATGAGGCTTTGTAACTTAAACTTAAATAAACTTACAAACAGACTGACTACCACACTAATACATGTTAACACTCTGGCTGTTCTCTCAAAATGGCACTGCTGCCTGCACGTGCTCAGTATTTATATGCACGTGCTACATCTGGAAATGCTTCTTAAAGGTACATGTACACGCTCTGATCTACACTCTCCCTCTTTGAGAAGTAGTCCGTATGCAAAATGACAGTATTCAATGACATGCAATTTACAGAAATGATCTTTTGACATGCAATTATACAGAACTAATTATTTGACATGCAGTCATACAAAATTAGACACATATAAAGCAACTATGTCCAAGTTGCGATATATTTTATACTACGTCTGGAAATATGACCTGACCGTGTAATATAAAAGTCAGAATTGGATCTAGCAACAGGGACTGTCATCAAGGAATGTTCAAATTTGGAGACATCTAGGACATCATCAGGAACAGGAATGGATACTGTGACATGTTCTTCGGTATGAACATAAACAGGGTTACTCTGAGATCTAGATTTTGTATCACAGGCATGATGCTGTGATATCATTTCTCATACAGGAAGATGATGTCTGAAGTTTCTCCTGTACTCTGTACCCTCAGATTCCACTAAGTAGGATCTCTGCTCGGCCCATATACCTCTCACTTGACCAGTTCGATCAAAGCCTTTCACCATTTACATCCTCACTATCTCTCCTTTTTTTAATGGACAAAGAAATCTGTTCATTTTATTATAGCTGGACTGCTGAGAAGAATGCTTTTTAAACAGTTAGGCTTTGATTGCTCTGTTGTTTTTAGAATTAGGCACCAACAAACTCGAACTAATAGGCAAGGTTGTTCTGGTTTGCCTAGATAGAAGTTTCTGAGCAGGTGAGCCTAGAAGGTTGTCACAGGGTATATTTCTGAGACTGAGTAAATTCAAGAAGATATCAATCTTGTCACGCTTTGACCTCACCAGTAACTGCTTTGCACTCTGTACTGCATGTTCAGCAAGACCGTTTGGCTGAGGATATTCAGGTTTGCTAGTAACATGGATAAGGTCCCACTCTTTAGAAAATCTCTGAAACAATTTACTGGTAAACTGAGAACCATTGTCAGGAATAACTCTGTGTGGACTACCATGGACTGAGAAATGATGTTTCTTCCTAGTAATAACAGCACTGGATGTTAGGTTAGGTAGAAAATTGATCTCAAACCAGTTCGAATAAGAGTCTACCAACACTAAGTAATGTTTACTGTCCCACTCAAATATGTCAGTTGCTACTGTTTACCAAGGTAGTTCAGGAATTTGACTTAACTGAAGTGGCTCTTTTTACAAATGCGGCTTAGTACTGTTGCACACTGAACAAGAAGAAAACACTTTATCAATGTATTTTGCTAGAAAAGGTCGAAATGCCACTCCTCTCATCCTTCTTTTCGCAGAATCAGAACCTGGGTGGCCACAATGTAAAATTTGAATGTATTCACATTGTAAGGCAGTAGGAACAACAACTTTTGGACCTTTGATACCATCTTCCATCAGCATCTCATCTCTGTATAGAAAATAAGGTTAACTTCTGTCGGTACACAGGATTGCTTTGACAGCCATCCTGCATTTTATTTATTTATTTATTTATTTGACATTTGTTAACCAGGTTAGTCCGACTGGGTAAAGACCCTTTTCAGCAGAGACCCTAGGAGAAAAGCTCCACAAAAGCAGTTACATAAAATTCAAATAGATATACAAAAAAGCCACAAAACACTTACATAAAATTCAGATGCATACAGGAGAATAAAATCTTAAAATAACAAAGTATACAAAGCATGAATCAAACACAGTAACATTTTTTTTTTTTGGATGAAGTGGTTGAGCTTTTGCAAAATTGGATCAGTCTTTGTATGATCTCTCAACTCATCAAGTCTCATGGTAGAAAAATCACACACTTCCATGACATCAAAATCAAAATTCTCTGCATCAAACAGTTCCATGGTATTTCTGGATGATCTGGATAAGGTATCAGCCAGATAAAGAAGTTTACTTTTTTTTATAGACCATTTTGAAATTATACTTTTGCAATTTGAGCATCATTCTTTGTAGTCTTGTTGGAGTGGAATGCATAGGCTTCTTTAAAATAATGACTAGAGGATGATGGTCAGTTTCTATCTGGACTGCTCTGCCATAAATAAAATCATGGAACTTTGAACATGTGAACACAATTGTGAAAAGTTCCTTCTCAATTTGAGTATACTGCATCTCAGCTTGGGCAAGAGTTCTTGATGTATAGGCAACAGGTATGCCTTCTTGAAGAATAATTGTATCAAGACAGAATTTTGAAGCATCACAGAAAAATACTACTGGTTTGTGGATATCATAGTATCTTAATGTAGATGGGTTTGCAGTTTGTTGTTTGAGGCTATCAAATGCTCTCTAGTGTTGTTCTAAAGATAACCATGCAACATTTTTTCATGTCAGCTCTCCTAAAAGTGTTGATAACTCACTAAAATCAGGGATAAATTTGCCCAAATAGTTAATCATACCAAAAAAAAATGCTTTAAGATTTGGACATTGTCTGGAGCTATCATTTTAAGAATGGCTGCTTGCTTTGAAGGATCTGGTCGTAAACCTGTACTGGTAAATAAATGACCTGCATAAGTAACTTCTGGTAATCTGAATTTGGACTCCAGAAGATTGAGCTTTAAATTCACTTCACGCACTCTGTCCAGAACTTTCCTGAGGTTTCTGTCATGCTCTGCTTCACCATTACCTCCAACCAGTAAATCATCAACTATTATTGCACATGGATAGCCTGAAAAAAAATTGCTCCATTGCATGCTGAAAGAATTCACTGGGAAAATGTATTCCAAAAGGCATCCTGAGGAATCTCTATCTACCAAATGGAGTACTGAATGTAGTCAGTAGTGAAGATTTGCGATCAAGCATTACTTGCCAAAATTAATTATTTGCATCTAAGACAGAAAAAAACAGTGGTATTTGGCATGAGGGTTGCAATTTCCTCTACTGTACGCATAGGACGATGAGGTCTTTTTAATGCCTTGTTATAGTCTCTTGGGTCAATGCATATTCTGATTTCATCTGAATTTTTCTTATGAGCAGCTACCATGGAAGACACCCACTCAGTTGGTTCTGTGACTGGACAAATCACATTTTGCTGCGCCATTTTGTCTAACTGGACCTTGACTTTGGCCTGCATAGGTATTGGAACTCTCCTTGCTAGTCTGACCACTGGACTGACATCTGAGCTTACTTTCATGGAGTATACAACTGGAAGTTTGTCTAGCTTTTCATCAAACACGTCAGCATACTCTGCAAAAATAGTATCGCTGAAGCTGGAACTGGGACACGTGCTTACGTGATTGACTTCTTTGGTAAAAGAATACAGTTTAATTGTCAAACTGTCTCTGAAACCTAATAATGACTATACTGGTCTTCTGACTACATAAAATTGCAAATTGTAACTGTTCCCAGCTGAATAGCATGAAAGCACTACTGAGCCTTCAGTATGAATCTCTTCACCAAATTAAGTTGCTCACCAGCTCTCACTTTAGCAAAATTTTCTGCTGACATTACGTTACACTTTGAACCAGTGTCTACTTTCGGGTATGTGGGTTTGCCATTGATCAGGACAGTACAAAATACTTCATTTTTTGACAGCAAATCTACAAAGAAAGTAGGGTTGCAGCTCTCTATATGATCAAGTTGTTTTTTTTAAAGTGACATTTCTTAATGGCTGAATGAGGCTTGGTTCATTTACAAACTTCTGAAAATGATTCCATTTTTACACTGGTGACATTGTTGACCAAATGCTAAGCACTTCTCTCTTTTAGACTCATGGTTGGCACCACAGTTATGACAGTTAACAATAAGACTTGACATGAGTTTTGCTGACTCACTCTTATATTGGACCAAACATGTCCTTTTCACTAAGCTAGTCTTGTAATCTGAGAGAAAGCTATGGGTCCTCCCTGCCACACCTACAGAGGTTGCAGCTGCCATGTGCTTAAGCCTGTTGCTACTTGCCACGTCTTGCAAGCTGTTAATGTTTGTTCTAGAGGCTGCTGAAACCATGCTCTAATCACTTGTAAGCATATTGATTTATCTATTTTTATTTAACATTTGTTTACCAGGAAAGTCAACTTGGAACAAAGCCAATTTTCAGCAGAGGCCTAGGGAGAAATGCTCCAGACGCATGTCTTTGTGACATATTTGTGTGCCTTTCTGTGAGCCCATGGAATTGACAAATCTCTATGGCTTTGATTAACATTAAATCAGTGTCATGAAGCAAAATTTTTCTTACTGCAGCACTATTAACACCACACACAAGCCTGCCCTTTATTAACTCATCTTTCAAGTCATTAAATCCTGCACATTTTACCTTTATTTCTCAAGTCAGTGTGATATAAGCTGCAAAGGTTTCACCTAACTTTTGGTCTCTGGTATAAAATAAGTGCCTCTGTAACATAACATTTGTCTGGTGGGGTGCACATTTCTCTAAATTTACATTTTACACACTCAGGGTCCTCCTCTCTTGATTCAGCCAGTATGACAATATGAGAGTCTGCCCCCTCTCCTGCATATATTTCTAGTGCATACACAAATGAACGCTCTCTTTCAATAGCTTCTGACCCAGCTAAGTTAAGCAAAATGAATGCCCTCATATATGCATCCTTGTCAAAAAAAGCTGTTAGTATGAAAATATTGTATTCCTGCTCAAATATTCTCCAATTCTCTGCTATTAAGGACAAATCCAAGTGAACTTGGTCTGTGAAATGCCTCTGCCATATCAGCACACAGTAGTGAAGGTGCTTGAAATCATGTATGAACAAACATACATAAATATATGCCAGACCTTTCTGCCAGTATGCCCAATAGCACAACAAACTCTTTGAAATAACTGCACTTCACTAAAAAAGTCTCCGTAGTGCAAGAACACTCTGAAATCACTGTACTTTATGACATCACTTCTTATTAGTGTAAGAAATAGTTTCAAATGACTGTACTTTGCGAATAAACTGTACAGAATGGAAAAATCTCACAGTAAGAAACACTTCCAGATGAATGCATTTTCCAAGTAAATTGTACACAGCACAAAACTCTTCAAAATGGCTGTACTTTGTGAATTAACTCTGCATAGTGTAAGAAACACTTTGAAATGGCTGCTTTCTGCAAATAAATGTACACAACACATAAAACTTTTCAAAATGGCTGTACTTTGACTGCACCTTGCAATATAACTGTACTTTGCACCCAGCAATCTATTTGAAATAATTGCACTGTAATAAAGCACATACACTGCAAACACTTTGCACTCTCTGAGATACTTCGAACAACTCTAATTGTCCTTTGAATGGCTTCAGTCAATGTGAAAAAGTAGTTTGTGGCCAAACATGGTGTTTTACTTAAAAACATGCAGTTGCCTTGCTCTTTAAGCTTAATTTGCTCTTTTTATTGTACTCATTATGCTCTTTTAATCTCTTATTATGCTCATTATACTTTTCTTGTGCCCATTTTAGTTTAAACATGCTCGTTATGCAAACCAAAGGTAATGCTGAGCCCCATATGAATATCTCTGCTAGTTTTATCAAGTATTGTGGTTTTGAACATTTTGTTTAAATAATGTGGTTTATGCCTTTTTTGATTAATAATATGTTTTTGTGCTACTCATTTGATTAATAATGCATTTTGTGCCTTATAAATGTGTCATTTCATTTTTTTTGCCAAATAAATCATTTGTGCAGTTTTCTTTACTTTTAGCTTGTTTCTGGCATTTTTTTATTTGTCTGAGCTCTGTTTCACTCAACCTGCTTAGTCTGCCTTCATCTTTCATCTCTGCACCTCATGCCTAGAAGAAGTTACTCTCCTAATCCCGGTTCTGACACCATGTCACTCATCTGGTCAGGATAAAACAGACAAACATTCGTGGGTTCAGTTCATGCAAACACATCAGAAATGAGGCTTTCTAACTTAAATAAACTTATAAACAGACTGACTACCACACTCATACATGTTAACACTCTGGCTGTTCTCTCAGAATGGCACTGCTGCCTGCACATGCTCAGTATTTACATGCACATGCTACATCTGGAAATGCTTCTGAAAGGTACATACGCATGATCTGATCTACAAGCAACATGGATCCCATGATGAGGAAAGACCTCATTATCAATTCATTTGGCATGTCTCCAAATCCTTGGGCAGCACAGTGGTGCAGAGGTTAACGTTGTCGCCTCACAGCAAGAGGTTCTCCGGTTCGATTCTCGGCTGGAGTGCCTTCTGTGTGGAGTTTGCATGTTCTCCCTGTGTTCGCGTGGGTTTCCTCTGGGTACTCCGGTTTCCTCCCACATTCCAAAGACATGCATCTGGAGCATTTCTCCCTGGGCCTCCACTGAAAACAGGCTCTGTGGAACCTAGTCGGACATTCCCGGTCAACAAATGTTAAATAAAATAAATAAATAAAAATCACAGTTAACTGTTACAAGGCGCAGATCAGCACTTCCTGCAGAGGTTAACTGTTGTGGCCACATTGTGTAGTCAAAGGCATTCCTCCCCCTCAGTAACTGTCCCACAGACAAGTACACATTCAGACACAAATACATGCACACATACACATAGATGGGTCTATATTATGTTGTCAAAAGATGTGTTGTGTGAACACATCTTCATTGACACATAAACATCAAACCCAGTAATTGCAGAATGGCCACTTCAGCGATTCTTTTTCCAGGGTAATAAATGCTTGGCCGTCATTGAGGATTTGCCCATTTCCCCACTGTAGTGTGATCTTGGAGTTGGTATATTTAGTTAGGAGGGGGTGGGGGGCACAGCCCCGCACATTGGGGGGTTATGGGAGCAAAGCCCCCCACTATGTAGGGTTTGAATGTTTGTTTACTGTTTCTTCAGCCAGACATTTTTCCCCTGGGAAAAAAGCCACTGATGTGGCCATTCAGTGATTTCTAGGTTCAATGTTTATGTGTTGATGAACACGTGCTTGCTGAACACATCTTTCGATAACATAATATAGACTCGACACAGACACCATGCTCCCTATACCTGAGCTGTCTGAATGCCACTGATGTCTCATTTTGTTGCAGTCTTACATTGCAGATCCCCACACTCATTCACTCACACACACACACACACACACGCACACACACTCACACATAAAGCCCCTCCCATACACTCACTCACACACCTCCTTACCTCACCATAACACTAAAATCTTCAGTACTTACTTCTTCCATGATGGCTGGACATGTTCTTTTGGCTGTATTCACTACAGCGGTGTGGTAAGGGTGACCAAAGTTTCATAGGTTACTGCCAGGCTAACTGCCCTTGTGGGCCATTGTAAGTCTAGCCAATTATCCCATCTGAGGATCAAACCCTAGGTAAACACTTTAACCATTATGTCACCCTCCCAACCCAAACTTGTGCTGTAAAGATGAGAATCAAACCCACTATATTGTATTTGTGAGGTAAACACCTTAACCATTATGCCAACTCCCATTCTAATCTACACTACTGAATGAGTCTGTAAATCACTTGGAGCAAAGATGCCTTCCTACAGGTGGGTCCAGGAGAGAGAGAGATCACACAGCTAATTAGCATATGCATCTCCACTGCACTGCCTCATTTGAATGTAACACAGCCATGGAGACAGCCTGACATGATGCTGCATGTTTTTTTTGATAGGACACCATGTTAGGGCTGTCTCAGCATTCCAAAAGGTTACTGTGAGGTGTATATGAGGTGTACTTCACATGGTAGCCTTTACTAATTTCACCTAGTGACTGTACTCAGAAAGGAAGATAAGAGACAACCCCTTCAAAAGAGTGAATAAAACATTTAACTCATTAAATTCACTAAATGAAAGAAAAGTTGCCACAGCAGCTTTAGACTGCATGAGTATTTTTTACTATGTACACTGCCTGCCAGACAGGAATAAGGCAAGCCACCACACAATCCAATACTCTGATCATTGGAGACTCTGTAGTGAGACGTACTGATGTCCCTCTCACCAGGCTGAGTAAAGAGAAAGTCACAGTCAATTGCTTATCAGGAGCCAGGATCTACCACATGCACATGCCCTAAGGTCAGTAGACCACAAATACCAGTATGACTCAGTATGACTCAGTCATAGTCCATGTGGGTGTGAATGACCTGAGACATACCTACTCTAGACTATATGAAGAGGGACATCATGGAGCTCTTCAATATGTGTCCAAGGCTAGTAAGAGCCTAGCATTGGGCAGTATTTTACCTTCTCCAAGGATGATACCACAATACGAACAAAAGATAAATTACTTTAATAATTGGCTTAGCTTCTGGTGTCATTCTAAGGGGTGCAATATCTGTCAGTATGGAAGAAGATGATCAACAGACCACACCGCTTTACCAGGGATGGTCTGCACCTCTCCTCTCTGGGCTTTAGAATGTTAGCTAAATCACTGTCTTCTCCCATAATGACTTTTTAAGATAATGCCAGACTGAAAGTACTTCTGACATAGCAAATCAAAACCAAGAAAATCAAAATGTATTACTGCTCAATGCCAGGAGTCTAAACAAAAAATTCCACTCCCTAGAAGCTCTCTTCACCCTAGAGAATGCTGATGTCTGTCCAGTTACTGAGACATGGTTTAAAGCCACAGAGAGCACACTGACAGTCCAAGATTATAATGCCTTCCACAGATTCAGACCAGCAACTACACAGACAAAGGCTAAAGGTGAAGGTGTCTCAATTTACAATTTTCACTAGGGCAAACAAGCGTTTGTCCAACTGTGCGACCACAAAAAAAAAAGTCATACAATTTAAAACCGGCCAAGGTGGGGGCTATACCCCCACACTCCCCTAACTAATCTTCCAACTCTGAGATCGCACTACATTGGGGAAAAGGGCAAATTGCAGATGGTGGACAACCGCTGGTTTGCCCTAGTGAAAATTCACAATTCACTGAAGAGTGGCTTTGATAAACAGGTGTTCAACAAATGAGTATTCACTGAATAGCCATTCGACGAACTGATATAGACCCCTGAAGCTGTCCAAGTATACTTCTTCCACATTGCCTTCGTTTCTGCCTGCAAATCCTGGTATTTTATGACTTTATGTCTCTCTGTACATAAGACACTGTAGTCACTGGGTGTAGCAATTTCAGTGATCAATACATATTTTTGTCTGCTTTTCATGGACTATATCTGGTTTTCTCGCATCTGTTTTTTGAACCTTTGAATGTTGGTAATGGATGATCCCATGTGATAAAAACTTAATTTGTAGCTCATGTTTCCAGTATTTTATAGCTACTTCAATATTATAATATTTGCACAATCCCCAATGCAACAGTCTTGCTACTTTATTATGCCTTTCAGTATACAGTCCTTCTGCCATTAGTATATTACAACAAGCAACAAGAGTGTAACTATTTTCAATTCTGTTTTATAAAACCTACATTTGTCTGTTTCTCCCACATGTTCAATATACTTTGTAAACCGATGTTCATGTAGTTCACTATCTTGGGCTGCCAATATTAACCTTTCGTCTTTTGGCTTTAATTCACCTCTCCTTAACCATTCCTGCATCCAGTCCTGATCAACATGAGGTTGTTCCAAGAGTTTTCTATACTTGCAGCTATATTTATACATTTTCCACATTTCTTGTCTTCTCATCTGATCCTTCACCTTATATTCGTCCATCTGTTTTTTGGCATATTCAGTGGATGGCTGATGTTTATCTATTTCTGGTTTGATTTCCATTCCTGCTTGATGCCAATAAGCTTCTATTAAATAAGCAGGGAAGTCAGCTCAGACCTATTCTCCTCATGTTTCAAAACCTTCATTACATTTGGGTCTTGTGAGGTCAGCAGATATGTATACAGTTCCATGATTGCAGATCTATGTAATCAATTTCTAGGAGGCCCGTACCTCTTTCAAAACGGGGAGCATATAATCTTGGTATGCATGATTTTTATAAATCATTTGATGAACATGAAGCATCCTTTTTGTTTTCCTGTCTAACCTATCCTGTTGGGGCAGTCAGTCACTCCAAAACTGTAAGTTAGGCCAGGAAGAACAAATTGGTTTATAGCATGCACTTTGTTCCTTGATATCAATACTGTTTTCAGTATTAATTTTAGCCTTCCAAAATATTCCTTACTTAGTTTTATTCACATTTGTTTATGTTTTATTGTTGATCTTTCATCAGTTCCCAAATATTTATACATTCCCTCTTGCTCAAGTTCTTTTATATCACGTTCTTGTCCCAAACTGTTGTTTTCTTGGTGCTGCTGTTTTCCTGCGTTAAAGGTTGCTTTTTGCACATTCATCAAGACCAAATGACATTCTTATATCATCTGAAAAAGTTTTGACCACTTGCAGTTGTGCATTCAGTTCCTCATCTGATGAACTATATAAATCATCTACAAAAAGTCTTTACATGGTGTTCCTAATACTTTAAGCTCAGGATGAAAGTGCTTATTTGTTTTAACAATAAAAACACTTGAGCGATCTGGTACTGCATTCACTTTTCTTGTTTTTGGAGTTCGGAACTGTGTATCACTTGTTTGTGGACACTTTGTGGTTTTCTTGCAGCCAAATTGTAGCCATGACCTAATCTGTTAAGTAGTCAACTTAATGGGTTAAGGGCAAGACAAAAGCAGTGACAGTGTCACCCTGGAATATCCCCCTTTGAGAATAAATATATTCAAACCATATTGATTTTCATAGAAACTCTGTCTCAAAACCAGCCATTAATCAAAGGTAATGATGTTTTAGTGTAGTATGTTTGTAGAGAGCTCTAAAGTAGCTGAAACATTATGTCCAAAATGAATAATGCTTCACAAACTCCTACATAGGCTTTTAAGACACCATATCCAATGTCCCTGTCACTATACTCCATATTGTATAGACTTCTTAGGGGACACTTATGCCTGGTCTACAGAGCAATCCAAGACCCAAATCTAATGAACTTGCTGCATATCCATAAATCAAATGGGACTAGGTATACCCATTCCAGTGACCTAAATATGTCCTGCGACTTAAATAGTACATACAGGAGGGACAGACTTATCTCCCAGCAACTGCCACATCTTTGGAACAGGGCACTGATTCATGTGAAACAGTGCACCTCAATGACACTGTTCAAGAGGAACCTGGACAAGTGGATGGGATGCTGTAAGTTCTTACCTGGATAGAGCCCACAACCCTCCTGGACATGGGCAGTCATCACCAAATGCAATCTTGGGTATTGACAAGCATTTCTATGGCATTAGATTGGGATGAAATGCTATGCTTAAAATGACCTCTGGGTTGATGGCCTAGTAATCTCCTATGATCCTATGATCCTGTACTTTTAAAATGTCTCATACAATCAATTTACCAGTTTGTCATTTTTATGTTATCAGTAATTTCCCTAACTAAAATAAATAATTATTTAATGTCTTTTCCCTTAATGCTTAAATTCCCACTTCTATTAAGGTGCTTAATATATTGAGATAAACATGCAATAACTTAAATATTCTGTAGTCTTTCTGGCATAAGGACTTTGGACTCATTGTTTCAGTAAATGTTATTTTTCTTCCATATGTATCTATTAACTCCACACAAAAGACTTCCATCTGTGAGTTCTGCAGAGTATCAACATGCAGAACATGAACAAAACTGTCTTGTCCATCATCCTGATGTACTCAAATAAAAATCAGACCTGATACCATCAATCCCCGCGGGTACTATGTTTATTAAATTTGAACAAACAGCATCCAGTTCAGACTAGGTAATATCCTGTTCTAAAAATTTAACACACAAATCTTTTATTATGACTGTCATCTGAGTTTTCATCCCATAAATTCCTCTGATATAATCAGAAACAACTCATTCAGTATCCCCTTGAGTGTTGTGTTTTGTACCCCATTCATCCTATAAATGCTCAATAACAGCTTCCTCTCCCTTAAATAAAATGCGTAAAAAAAATCAGATTTCCTCCTTCTGCCAAACTACAATAAACTTTTCTCTCCACAGAAAATCCTTCATGCATTTCAGATTCCTCATAAAAGTACATTTTTTTTATTTGAAAACATTCAGTAACTGAATATGGAACATGGGCATTATAGTGCTGTAGTAAGGACCGGTGTTCCCATTTCTCAGGTCAGTGCATGTATTTTACCAGTATAAGTATTCTGTATATTTTATTCATGTGGGGCCCTAGTACTGGTAGTACAACAAAGGTGCAT
>NC_056742.1:449285760-449358260 GCF_019279795.1 Protopterus annectens
CCTTGTAATGATCTTTAGTGTCTAGGGCAATTTTTCTTTCGAAACTGGCCTTTGATGATTTTATGAGGGATCGAAGTTTCTTGCTAATACTGATCAGAGATGCCTTCCCTTTTTGGGATTTTGCTCTGTCATGTAGTAGTTTCCTCCTTCTATTGTATAGCTTATTTATGGCCGAGGTCCACCAGACCAGTCTCCTGTTTTTGGAGGAGTGATTCTTGGTTTTATTTGGGATAGCATGATCCATGCATTCCTGCAGGTGCTCATAGAATGCATTTGTAAAGGATTCTGCGGATTGGGCTGTATTATCCTCTGGCCTGGGGGCTTTGAAGGATTCCACCTCAGTCTTGAGAAGTGCAAAGTTGGCTTTGGAGAAATTCTTTACAGTGATTTCCTTGGCTGGGGGTGGGGACGGGATATGGATGTCCAGGGAAATTTGTTTATGGTCTGATCTTACCAATGAGGGGTTTACCTCTGGTGTGGAACATAAGAGTCCCCATGTTGGTGATGACCAGGTCCAATATGTTGTTTCCTCTTGTGGGAGTGGTGACCAGTTGTTCCATTGTGTTAGAGTTTATAAATTCAAGGAACCGTTGGGCGAGGGTGTTTGGGCTTGAGTAGTTTTCCCAGTCAATGTTTGGGTAGTTGAAGTCACCCAATAACATAGTGTTTGGAGAGACCTTCATATTTTCCAGTGTTCTCAGGAATGCCAAGTGGGGTTCCTGTAATAGGGAGGGTGTTCTGCAGCAGGCTACAAACTGAAAGGCAGTTTTGCCCGCTGTTAGTTGCACATGGATGGCTTCCAATGCTTCGTGCAGTGCCACTAACCTGGAGGTGTAGGTATCTTTGATGAATATAGATACCCCCCCTCCTTTTGTGCTTCGGTCCGAGTTTTGGGGCTGAAACACATGGTATGAGATATAACCTGGTAGTGCTGGGGTGCTCTCAGGAGCCTTGAACCAGGTTTCTGTTACTGCACAGACATCGATTTTCTCCATACTGAGGAGAGTCTCGAGTGCATGCATCTTGAGGTTTAGACTTCTGGCATTGAGTAGCATTACCTTTAGTTTTTTATCTTTGGGCTGTCTATGGAGGTGGGTTTGTCCTTTGAGCCTTGCCTAAAAAAGGCACTATGGGGGTGGCAAGAGCCTTGGCCAGTATACAAAAGCCTAAAGGTGACAGGTGCAAGCCGTCACTAGCGAAACAACGTGGCTTGTCGAGCATGTCATCCCAGGCTGACAGACACTGGATCCCCTTTGAATGACACCAATACTTTAGCCAATTGTTGAAACTGATCATTTTGTCTTTATACTGTGGCATCATTCTTGGTGAGGGCAAGATGCTTCTCAAGGTCAGGGACAAACCAGCCTGGGCTACATGGTCAGAGAGCTCCTCTATGTCTCTTTTCATGTAGTCCAGGGAGGTACGTCTCAGGTCATTCACACCAGCATGGACAATGATGGAGTCATACTTGTACTTACTTTGGAGTGACCTAAGTGCTTGCATTATGTGGCGGATCCTGGCACCCGACAGGCAGCTTACAGTGACCTTCTCCTTGTTCAGTCTGGTGAGTGGGACGTCAGTGTGCCAGACAATAGAGTCCCCTATAACAAGTGTATTTGGTGTGTTGTTTGGCCTTATGGGCTGTGACTGTGAGGCACACTGATTTTGTGAGATATGTGATTTGTGGGTATTGTTGAGGGGTGGCTGTTGCTTGGATATCTGCTTAGGAGGTCTTTGCTGTTTAGGCAGATTTTTATTTAGAGCCACCGAGTATGTTTTTGTGTGTTTATGTGTTGGGTATGCAGATGCAATAGGTCTGTGTGAGACCGAATTTGTGGTGTGGGTGGTTACCTTTTCCTCCTGACTGACTGTGCCAGTCTTGGCTGAGAGAGCTCTGCCTCCAGTTTGGCTGTGTAACTGCATCTCTCACATGTATTAGAGTTTGTTGGAAGGAGGAGAGGGTTGTCTGTGTACATAAGGCAATTGTAACATTGCCTCAAAATTCCCAGATTCACCAGCTGGACTGGAGAGTAACCTTGAAACTGACCCTTGGACATACCAGATTAGTACAGGGAACTGTTTTTTTTTACTGATCAGATTAGGGAAGGGAACTGATTTTTCACTTGATCAGGAAGGACCAATCGGGAGTCTAATACTTATGAGAAGTCAAGGAGGGTGTAGTTTCTAGTTAGTTAGTGTTTCCTTATAAGAGCTGAGCAAGTGCAGGGCTTTAGAAAGAGAACATATTGATTACTTTGAGAGTTTGAACAGTTCTAAGGGAAAACGCGAAGAGCAGACTTTGTGGAGCCTGGAATAGTTTAAACCTGTTTAGGCGGCGCTGCCCAACGCTGCTCAGTGTGCAATACTGTGCAAAAAGAGAGTTGTAGGGTTTTAAGAGAGAGAGATCAAGGAGTTTAGAATTGATCCAAAATGGCCAATAAAACTACAGCTTCTAGGTAGTAACCACTCCTCCAGGGACAGGCAGGCTGTTCAGTGTTAACCACTCCCACTGGTGAACACAGAGACTTCACTTTAGCCCAAGCAAGCACTACCCTTCTAGAAACTTCCAAACAGTTCAGAACAGCAAATCTGTAACTGAACTTTCTTAACTTTCAGAAAGTGGGAAAAAAGCAAGATTTTTTTTTCTTGTTGTTGTAGTTTAAAGGTAGCAGTGATACACAAGCAGCAAAATAATCACAACAGTGCAATAAATGACCCCACACTTGAGAGCTAGGCCAAAATCATGAAAATGCAGTTTTTAGAGAAAAAAAGATTTTAAATTAAGTGCAACACCGGAAATGCAGTAAACAGGCTCTAGATGTGTTCCAAGTACTGTTACTGTTACAGATATAAACTTTAGCAAGCCGGAAAATGCCAAAACGTAGGCGGCAAAGCAGTAAAACTTAACAAAAAATAAGAAGAAAATACTTAAAATCACAAAAGTGGCTCCTTTTCTTCTCTCAGCATTTTCTCCTCTTGGTAGGATGCTTCAGTATCAACTAGCAATCCTGAAAAGATACCAAAACCATGAGGCAGCCTGGTTTTAAGAGAGAGAGATCAAGGAGTTTAGAAATGACCCAAAATGACCAATAAAACTACAGCTTCTAGGTAGTAACCACTCCTCCAGGGACAGGCAGGCTCTTCAGTGTTTACCACTCCCACTGGTGAAGACAGAGACTTCCCTTTAGCCCAAGCAAACACTGGCCTTCTAGAAACTTCCAAACAGTTCAGAACAGCAAATCTGTAACTGAACTTTCTTACCTTTCAGAAAGTGGGAAAAAAGCAAGATTTTTTTTTTCTTTTTGTTGTAGTTTAAAGGTAGCAAAGACACACAAGCAGCAAAATAATCACAACAGTGCAATAAATGACCCCACACTTGAGTGCTAGGCCAAAATCAGGTAAAATGCAGTTTTTAGAGAAAAAAACTATTTTAAATTAAGTGCAACACAGGAAATGCAATAAACAGGCTCTAGATGTGTTCCAAGTACTGTTACTGTTACAGATATAAACTTTAGCAAGCCAGAAAATGCAAAAAAGTAGGTGGCAAAGCAGTCAAACTTAACAAAAAATCAGAAGAAAATACTTAAAATCACAAAAGTGGCTCCTTTTCTTCTCTCAGTGTTTTCTCCTCTTGGTAGGTGCTTCAGAAACAACTAGCAAGCCTGAAAAGACACCAAAGCCACGAGGCAGCCTGGTTTTAAGAGATAGATCAAGGAGTTTAGAATTGACCCAAAATGACCAATAAAACTACAGCTTCTAGGTAGTAACCACCCCTCCAGGGACAGGCAGGCTGTTCAGTGTTAACAACTCCCACTGGTGAACACAAAGACTTCTCTTTAGCCCAAGCAAGCACTGGCCTTCTAGAAACTTCCAAACAGTTCAGAACAGCAAACGGAAATTGTGTGTGTGTGTGTGTGTGTGTGTATGTGCGTGTGTATAGATATAGATATATATGTATGCAGTCAGTATTCATATACTACTCATGACATATAACGGTTCTAGGTGTAATGCTGATTTCTATGCAGACTACACTTATTTAGGCAGTTAGACATGCAAGTGAAATGGGTTTTCTGTAGTTTTATTGGCCATTTTGGGTCAATTCTAAACTCCTTGATCTCTCTCTCTTAAAACCAGGCTGCCTCATGGTTCTGGCATCTTTTCAGGCTTGCTAGTTGTTGCTGAAGCACCTATACCTAATTTGGTATAATTACTTAAACTGTAGACACTTTTATATTATTTTTGAAGATTCTAAAATTATTTTACTTTAAATGTTCTTGTAATACTTTGGAGTTTTCTCTCCGGCCTCCACTGAAAATGTGCACCTCCCCATGCAGACTTCCCGGTAATCAAATTTCAGTAAATACTGAGTTATTATACTAGGCAAACTGAAATGCACACTTATGTATTTATTAAAAAGCAAATACAACATTGATTCTGTGTGCATCAGCTATATGATGCTATGGCCCACTGTAACCAAACTGTATAGGTCACTTAAGGTTAAGTTCTTAATTCATAGGCATCTGTATTGAAGTGCACATTCAGCAAACCCATTTTACTTACATGTCTAACTGCCTAAATAAGTGTAGCATGCATACAAATCAGCATTACACCTAGATCCGTTATATGTCATGAGTAGTATATGAATACTGACTGCATACGTATATATCTATATCTATACACACACACACATAAATATATTTATATATATTTATATATCTGTATTCTTCTTCTTTCGGCTTTTCCCAGTTAGGGGTCACCACAGCGTATCACCTTGTCTGCTCATGATTGGCAGTGGAGTTTTACGGTGTCGAGTTGCCAGCCCAACCTTCCACAGAAGGCACACACACGCACACACTCACACCTAAGGCCAATTTAGAGTGTCCAATCCACCTGCAACATGTCTTTGGGATGTGGGAGGAAACCGGAGCACCTGGAGGAAACCCACGCGACCACACGGAGGACATGCAGACTCCACACAGAAGGCACCCCAGCCGAGGATCGAACCGGAGAACCTCTTGCTGTGAGGTGGCAATGCTAACCACTGCACCACCATGGCCGCCCATATATAACATATCTGTATATAAAAGTAAATATATCTATATCGATCTATATAAAAATATATATTTTATTAGCTTATTAGTCTAGCACTTTATCAGACTTCTTGTAGCAATTATTGTAACACAAAAGTGCTACCAGCACTAAACGTTTTAGAAGAAAACAGCTCCAGTACTTATTATTAATGCACACCCCTCCAGGCATGTCTAAAGGTCAGTTCCCTGTGCTTTCTCCTATTAACCTGGTGAACTTGGGCATGCTGAGGCAATGTAGCAATTGCCTCATGTACACTGTCAACCCTCTCCTCTTACTCCCAACACCCAGACTTGTGGACTTGTGAGAGATGCACTTATATATCCAAATTGCAAGCACACACTCTCCAGCCAAGACCGGAATAGCTGGTCAAGAGGAGAAGGTCAACATTTGCACCACACTACATGGAACACATAGCACTCCAGAACACACACCAGCACTGCCTTCACATAAAAACAAACCCCACACACCCACCTTTGTGGAGGCTCACAATAAAAATCTAGACAAACAGCAGAGACCTCCAAGGCAGAAAAACACTCTACCACCACAACACAACACTAATCACGAGACACATAACTCTCCTAAATAGTGTGCCACTCAACCAAAGCCCCCTAAGGCAAAACAGCATCCCCAACACACTAATCATAGGTGACTCGATAGTGAGGTACACTGATGCCCCATTCACTGGGTTTAATAAGGAGAAAGTAACATTCAGCTGCCTGTCAGGCACCAGGATCTGCCACATAATGCATGCACTCAGGTCCCTCAACTACAGGTATAAATATGACTGTCATTGTACATGTGGGTGTGAAAGACCTGAGATGTACCTCCCTGGACTACATGAAAAGAGACATGGAGGAGCTCTCAAGTTATGTAGCCCAGCCGGGTATGACCTAGCCCTGAGCAGCATCCTACCATCACCCAGAATAATAACACAGTACAAGCAGAAAATTATTGATTTCAACAATTGGCTAAGTTTCTGGTGTCATTCTAAGAGGATCCAATATCTGTCTTGCTGGGATGACATGACTGACAGACCTTGATGCTTTGCCAGAGATGGCCTGCATCTGTCACCCCTGGGCTTCCAGATACTGGCCAAGGCTCTTGCCCACCCCTATAGTGCCTTTTTTAGGCAGTGTTCCAAAGACCAAATTACCACCGTAACAGCTACAAACAAATGCAGTCTGAGGGTCATGTGGCTCAATGCCAGAAGTCTAAATTTCAAAATACACATGCTCAAAGCACTCCTTAAAATGGAGAACATCAACATTTTATGCTGTAGCAGAGACCTAGTTCAAAGCAGCAGAAAGCACCCCTGCACTACCAGGCTATAACTCATTCCACACCTTTCGACCCCAGAACTTGGACCAAAGCTCCAAAGGCGGTGGTGTTTTCATATTCATAAAGGATGCTCACACCTCCAGACTGATAGCCAACATAATGCATCTGAGATACTTCGGGTGCAGCTAACATTGGGTAAGACAGCAATTCAGGTCATAGCCTGCTATAGGTCCTTAACCATGTCCTAAGATTCACATTCAACATTCCTAAGCACCCTGAAGAATATTAGGGTCCAACCTAACACTCTTATACTGGGCAACTTCAATTACCCCTCCATTAACTGGGAAAACTACACATTTACCAATACACTTGCCCAAAGTTTCCTGGAATTCATTAATTCCAAAGCCCGGGACCAGCTCAATCTTACCCCTACTAGGGGTAGCAACATCCTTGGCCTGGTCATTACTAACATGGGCGACCATTGCTCTACGCCAATAGTCAACTTCTCCCTGGTTAGATCCAACCATAAACTAATCACCTTGGAAATCCACATCCCCTCCCACCTCCCCCCTGCAAAGGTAACCACCATGAAAAACTTCTCCAAAGCTAACTTTGGGCTCCTAAAAACAGAGGAGATTAACTTTATGGCAACCATGCAAATGGAGAATAGTTGCATAACTGACAAATCATACAACAATGCACTGTACGAACACGTTCACAAATTGATGGATCTCACCATACCCAATAAAACCAAGACGCTCTCCTTCAGAAAAAAGGATACCAACCTGATGGTCCTCTGCCTTAAACAAACTCTACAACAGAAGGAGGAAACTGATGCGGAATAAGGTGAAGTCCCAAGATTGGAAAAACTCCCTTATAAGCCTCAACAAAAAGTTGAGATCCCTCATTATATCCTTTAAAGCAAGATATGAAAAAAGATTTGCTGCAGATAGTAAAGACAACCACAAGGCCTTCTATAGTTATGTGAAGAATCACCACGGCAATATCCAGGTTTTCTCTCAGCTACTGCACAATATTACCTTCTGTACCAAGCCAACAGATATTGCCAATATACTGGCTGACAGATTCAGTGCCAACTTTACCCCCCCCCAAAGGACCAATCACAATACCAGTAGATTGCCAGGCACCTAGTATTACTGCTGCACAGGTTAATACAGCACTGTCCAAGGCCAAGACTACAGCTTTTATGGGACATGAAAATATCCCCGGATGTGTTCTACATGAACTACAGAGTGAACTAGCACCTCACCTGTGTGCCCTGTTCAATCACAGCCTCACCTCAGCCTTTGTCCCTACTGAATGGCACACTGCTACAGTCATCCCTCTCCACAAAGGAGGAGCAACTACAGACACAGGGAACAATCGCTCCATTACCCTGACAAGTCTGATATGCAAAGCTATGGAATGCATCATCATGGACCTAATAAACAAGGATATAGGGAATCTCCAAACTCTGGATCCCACACAGTTTGGTTTTGTGAAGGGTAGATCATGCCACGACTTATTTGAGTCAATCAACAGAGCTGTGGATGAAGGCAAGGTGGTTCATACAGCCTACCTTGATCTGGCCAAGGCCTTTGATACCATTCCCCACTCAAGAATCAAAGAAAAACTCACTAAGCTAGGCATCAACCCCTATATCACTAGGTGGGTTGCAAACTGTCTCACAGATAGAACCCACAGTGTGAAAGTAACTGTCTCAAAGTCAGACTGCTGACCAGACAAGAGTGGAGTCCCACAGGGTTCAGTCCTGGGTCCTCTCCTGTTTGGTATCTACTTCTCTGAAGTCTAAGCCAACACAAAGGGTCTCTGGCTGACAAAGTTCACAGACAATTGCAAGTTGGGAGCTATTATTAACTCCCCAAGTGATGTTGACATCCTACAGAAAGGCCTCACTGAGACCAATGACTGGTGTCAGAACCATGGCCTTAAGCTCAATGCCAAATATGTGTCATCATCCCCCTTGGGAAAAACCTGATTCCCATGAATTACCACATCGATGGTAGTCCACTGAACAAAGAATGTGTTATAAGAGATCTGGGAACACAGGTTGACAGCAACCTCTCTTTTGACCACCACTTTGCCACTGTGGTCAGAAAGTCCTTCTATGTGTCACATCTCATTACTAAGGGTTTTGCATCCAGGAAGAAAAAGGTCATTGTTTCCCTCTACTCTTCCCTCATTAGGCCAATCATCAAGTACAATGCCCCACTTAGCATGTACCTCACTAGACACCTGCAACAACTGGAGAGACCACAAATGTACCTCACAAAGAGGATCCCAGGCCTTAAACACTTGTCCTATATGGACAGACTTAAAAAACTCCAACTATCATCATATCGCCTAATTAGAGGTGATCCCTGCTTGACTTACAAAGCCATGTCTGACCCAGCTCTGTTAGAAATGCTACATCTAAAGAAATCCCAAATCCCACCACACCACATGCTCCAGACACCTCAACCTCATTACCACAATCAACATAACATGCTGGAAGGACAGGTTCATAACCCAGAGACTGCCCATGCTATGGAATATACTTTCCATACATGTCAAGCAGAGCACCTCACTGGCCCTCTTCAAGAGAAATCTTGATGAGTGGATGGGAAATAGAAAATTCACCCTGGGGTCACTCCAGTGGCTCTACTCGAGAGACACTGGGAACTATGGTCGAGTGGCATGATGCCAGGGTAATTCTATGGGCTAGGCTTGTAAAGGCTCCAGGCCCATTAGCCTAGTACACAAACCTATGAACCTATATGTATATATATATATATATATATATATATATATATATATATATAGATATATATATTTTTTTTTTCATATACATATTTCACACTATATGCCTATTGATAATATTAACTGTAAGCAGTGGCAAGAAAAACATGTCCATATAGGTGTGTACAGTCAGAACATTAGTAAGCCTGAACTTACTTGGCTCAGCAAGTTGGGCTCTACTGGGTGTTCCACAAGTGCTTGAGTCCAAATGGCTCAAAACCCACTCTCTAGAAGCCATGAGCTCGAGTGTCTTGTAGCTCAGGTATCCTGCTGCTCATACTCAGACCCAAATATGAGCTCAAGCAAGCAGCTGACACAGCTTACCTGAACACATTATTCAAGTTTGAGTGAAGTAAGTGCAGCAGCTGTTGTAAGGGAGCGAGGGAGGATGGCAGTGTGGATTAGGGCAACACTGGGGAATAGAGCTTCAGGTTTAGGGAGTGAAAGGATGTTGTAGGTTTAGTGAAAGGGAAGGGAGTCTTAGAGTTAGGGAGCGAAAAGAAGGTCTTAGGTTAGGGAGTGGGAAGGTGATTTATATCTAAGGAGCTGGAAGAGAATTTTAGGAGCAAGAAGGGAATTTTAGGGTTAGAAACCAAAAAGGGGGTTATAGGGGTAGGAAGTGGGGGTTTAAGTTTAGGAATAAAGAAGGGAGTTTTAGAGTTATGGAACAAGAAGGGAGTTTTACAGTTACAGCTAGTGTTCTGGTAGGGCTATGGGAGCTAAGTAGTTATGGAAAGCAAGTTAGTGGAAGTTCAAGTGATTGCCTATTTGTGGAAGTGACAATGAGCAAGTGAAACACAAGCATATAGCATGTAAGAGCTTACAGCAGTCCCAGATCTAGCACCTACTGGTATTTAACCTTTAAATTATAGGTTCAGGTGCCTGAATAGGTGTGTTTTTACCATCTATTGCTGAGAATGAGATGGCAGGAAGACATTTGTTGTTATATAAATCCTGTGTTATACTAGACCGAATAAATTACATGTTACATTGCTGTTATGGATATATGCTTAATTTGTTCTGACAAATGTGACATCAAGTAATATGCGTTATGCGGGCCTATATTATATTTGTGAATTTACAGAATTGCGACCGCTATATAATTGACCCACAATCCCCGAAAACCCAAAATGTCGAGCACACAGATCAGCTATGTTTTTCCCCAGGGAAAAAAATCACTGATCCATTAAAAAAAAAATACAAACATGAAATAAACTGGGGAGCTTCACCCCCCCACACCCCCCTACTTAAATATACCAACTCCGAGATCGCACAACAGTGGAGGAAATGGCAAAGTCCCAAAAACGGCCCAGTGATTTTTTTTCCCTAGAAAACAAATCACTGTTCCATGCTTTCAGTATTTTGCCATTTTGCGTAATAATGTTCGACTAAATAGCATTTGCAATTCAGTGCATTTGCTAATATATTAGGGACCCTGTTATGCTTGGGACACTGTAGATTGTATCTCTGTTTCAACAACAGTGTTTAATAAAGCTAGGTTATTCTGCACTATCTACAATAAATTCTTTGCATACCTAGTATTGAAATCTGCATTTTTATGTTGAGGGCTCATTAATCCAATGTAGTGCACACAATTTTGACAGGCTGCAAGTACAGTTAAATGCTGTATCATTTAACAAATTCTGCCTTACTATATATTGTTGCCATAAATATATGCTTGTTGTGGTAGCAAGAATATTCATTTGTAGAAGTGGTGATATGCACAGTCTACATTATATCTTTCCCTCTCCCTCTCTCTTTCTCTGTCTCTCTCTTTCTCTCTCTCTCTCCCTGTGTGCGTGTATCTGTCTATCAAGGGATATAATTTTATTTTTCGAATTTGTAAAATACCAGACATCACAATATTGAGACCAGGATGTCAAAAGTGTAATATATTGAATTTTCATGTTTCTGTATTGCTTAATAGCAAAATCAAAGATTAAATTGCATTTTTTTAGATTTGAATACAATACTGTGCCTTTAAGGATATCTGCATTGTACTGAGAAAGAAAATGGCTGGCATAACATTGCATGCTCTGAGAAGCCTTGGAGAAATGTTTTACACTAGTAAATCACAAAATAGTAAGTAAGTTCTGCTTGTAGAAGGGTATATGTTTTATTTGGAACATATAATTTGGTAAAGTATAGTTTCTGTAGCGAGTTAAAAGATAGAGCTGTGGTTTTCACACAGATGTGCGCATGCTATGGGTTTACACTTTCCCTCAATGTAGTTCAATCTCAGAGTTGTTATATTTAATTTCAAGGGGATATGGGGAGTGCAGGGGGTGCAGTCCCCTTGCAAAAACATAGAAAAATCAAATTATGTTTCCAGACTGTTCGGTGGTAGGCTTGATCAAGGTATGATTTCTTAATGCACATCTAGTGGAGTTTGAACATACAGCATATCTGTTTTAAAAGATGTGAAATATAAAGTGAGTATGTTAAGTTATTATAGTTTGTTTACTGTTGTGAAGACTAGAATGTGTACACAGTATTTATGTTATTGGATTGGATATTGTATATGTTTAGTTTTTTAAGTGTATATTCAAGGTGTGGGGAATAATGCAATTTCAGTTTAGGAAATTTCAATATTTTGAGGATTCAATGTTGTAGTCAAGCATGTACACTTTCGGTATTGTGATTGCACTTGTTTATGGTCTTGATATTGTAACGTTCAATATTTTAGTAAATCGAGATACGTAGATCCCTATCAAGATATATCTATATATATATAACTATATATATATATATATATATATATATATATATATATATATATATGTGTGTGTGTGTGTGTGTGTGTGTGTGTGTGTGTGTGTGTGTGTGCATATATATATATATATATATATATATATATAGATATATAATATATATATATATATATATATATATATATATTATTTATTTATTTTTATTTTATGTATATATATATATATATATATATATATATATATATCTATATATCTATATATATATATATATATATATATATATATATATATCTTTTTTTACTCAAATTGTTTTTTCAAATACATATGAATGAATTCCATAGTATTTATACATAACATCTTAAATAACTATGTACACTATTTACATTAGCCTGACACTATAGCAGATCTTAATGTATACTGTTATTTAATAAGTATGTCCAATCCATTATCAGAGTGTCTGATCAATTATTGTATAGTGTCAATCAATGATAAGACTTTTCCCCAAGGGTTGTTGATAAATGGCTTTTGGATGAATTCTTAGTTCTTTAATTTTAATTTCCAATAATGCTGTGATCCTCAGTATGCTGTAGAAGTCTTCCAAAGTTGGTATTGTGTTTGTATTCCATCTTCTTGTTATACACTTCCTTGAAATTGCAAGTATAGTCCATACTAGATACATGTTTGATGTATTCAAATGAGGGCCTTCATTCACATTTAATAATACAAGAGCTTTAGTTAAATAAAATGATTCATTAAATAAAGCTTGTAGAAAATTATTAATACCATTCCAAAATGGCTTAATTTTAACCCAGTTAAAGAAAATGTGGTTCCAATCTGCATTGTGCACTTGCTCACATCTCCAACATATTCCTTTTATGGAAGAACTAATTTTACTGATTCTGTCTGTGGTTAAGAATGCTCTGTGCAAGCATTTCCAATTACAAACTTTCCAGTATTGTTTAAAGTATATATATTTTATTGATAATAAGATATTTGTTTTAATATATTCAGTTAACTGTACTGAGTGTCCTTTTGTTATGTATTTCCAAAATGAGGTTTTGGGTGCTGTTTTATAGTTTATCAATATTTTGTAAAATTTTGAAATACTGTTTCCCATGTCAAAGTCATTAAATATGATTTCATATATGTATTTCACAAATTTAGGTATTTATTTAAATGAAGAATTGTTAATTATTCTACTTAAATCTTGTGAATATGACAGAATACTCTGTAAAGTTAGCCAGTCCTGTTGTGGAATTTTGTATGTTGTTTTTATTACTTGCATATCTAAAACTTTTAGTTCTTTGATACACTGGAGCCAACAATCAAATCCTTTCTGTTCCCAGGGAAATTAATAATTTCTCTCTATATTTTATGTGGAAAGTTCTTTATGACTATACATGGTGTTAAAAGATCAAACCAGATTTTTAAATCTATATTTGCATTAATAATTTTCCCAAATGAGTCAATATAATAATTAATCATACAAGTTTTAGTGGGTTTAGTTATGTTATATTGCATACTAATACATATGTGCCATTGCAAATTGTTTTTATCTATTTGATTTTTTTTTGTAAATCAAATTCATTTATTGATATTACAGTTAGTAATTCTTTCCAATTTTCAGAGTAATTTGGACTTATCCAATTTGAGATTGTTTTAGATATTGATGCTTTTATATATGTTTCTATATCAGGAAGGTTTAATCCTCCATGTTTCCATGGTCTGATATGATGTATTAAAGCTATTCTGTTTATTTTGAAAAACCACAAAAATTTTATTAGGCAAGTATTTATTTCATTAAGTATATTCCTTTCTGGTAACAGTTGTATTGCCAAGGCTATATATAGGATTTTTGGCAGTAAAACCATTTTTATAAACTGTAGTCTATCTTCAAATGTTAATATTATTTTGTTCCATTTTTCCACAAAGATTTTAATTGTATTGATGATATTATTGTAGTTTTTTAGACTAATTCATTATTACCCCTGCCTAACTTAATTCCTGGATATTTTAAGGTAGATTCTTGTTTCCCTATGATGTGATCCCCTTTAGTCTGCAGTTCTTTTTTTTATTTAAAAATAAAAAAATGTGGTTTTGATTTATTGAAATGGAGTCCCGAAGTTATGTGAAATTTATCAATTAATATATATAATTCTTCTAATGTCTCTTTTGTATTAGATAATATTAGTAATATGTGATCAGCAAATAGCATCACTTTAGAATTGTATTGTTCATAAACAACTATTCCTTTGATTTTTATATTGTTACGAATTAAGTCTACCAATAGTTCAATAGCCAGAACAAATGGAATCTATGACATGGGACACCCTTGTTTAGTGCATTTTGTTATATGTATAGATTCAGAGGTAAAAGGACCTAACTTGACATACGCTAAATTATTTGTGTATGTGTGTGTATATATATATATATATATATATATATATATATATATATATATATATATATATATATATTCTTTAGGAGATGAACCAAGGATGCAGGAAATTCAAACAGCATAAGGATTCTGAATAAATAGTCCCAATTTAGAACATTTTTCATCTAGATTTAATTAATCAATATGTATATTTTCTTTTTGGAAATGTTCCACATACTGATTTCTATATGCATCAAAAATTTCACCTATATCCGAAATGTTTTTCACTTTCTTTTCATGGAAGATACTTTTGTTATTAGCTTTTGATTGTATTTTGATTCTTGTAGATAAATTATGTAGATATTTGGGAGAAGTGGTCAAGGTATTAATTTTTAGTTTTTCTAAAGCTAAACAAGTTTTATGTGTTAGATATGGTCACGATGGGTTACAAAAACTACAAGTCAAGTTAAAGCAATTACATGACTTGTTATGCATATTTACTTATATAAGAAAATCATCATGCTTCCCCTTGATGTTTAATGTAGTGTATGTCATTTATGACAAGTTAAGACAGCAGTGTTATTATACACAAACCCAATGTTATTAAAACCTGTCTTTAATATCTAAATTCAGCAGGCTGCTTCATCTTATATGACGATTATATATGTTATGTCAAGATTTACTAAAATCATACATTACATAACTATTGTGTGTGGTTTTTTTTTTTTTTTTTGGCAGTTGCTTCATTATTTGAGAAACCACAAGCTGTAATGCTTATTTTTGTTATTAGCTCCTTCTAAGCCTGTTTATACAGCGCATAGACTTTAAATTATGAGACCCTTCTAGTTTCTTATTTGTTATAAGTAAATTTCCATCCTTACATGCACACATATCATGCACGGGCAACAATACCCATCCATTTTTGCAAGAATACCATTCACTAGTTCATGTGGTGTGTTTCAGGTAGTTCTTAAAATATCCAAACCAATATTTGTCCTGTTTAATTTTATCAGCCTGTTCTATGCAGTGGCCAATCTGCCAGTGAACCATTCAACACACCTTCCATTCTCACAGATATTTCCATGAAGGAAATTTGATGACTCTCTAGCACTTCCCGGCAACCCCAAACACCCCTAGAATAAGCTATCCCCATATGCCCAACACGTCCGAGCAAGCTCACCTCCCAAACCACTGGAAAGGGAACTGCACAAGACCAAGTGCTCTTAGTCTTTCACAATAACTCAGACTTCCACTCTTATGTAAGTCTTTAATGTGTTTGGACCAAAGTACATTTTAAATATAAAATTGTGCTTATTTTGTTTTTTAATCAAGAATCAATGTAATGAGCTAAATAAAGCATTGGGAGACCATCAATATGTGTGTACATGTGGTTTAAAACAGCCCTTTTATCATATATATATATATATATATATATATATATATATATTTTTTAATCAAAAACGTCATTGCTGACAATAATCTCGGAGGCTCCTCAGAGCTGTTAAGCATTATCATCACTCTGTCACCATTACCTAAGCAACCCGGCAGTATCTGTTTCTGTTAATGTGTCTGTGTACTGCATACCAGAGGCTCGTGATGCACCTGAAGCAAAGATTCATTTCACTGCAACTTCAAGCCTAAATTCCTTCCCTTTCAGTGAGGCAGGAGCCAAGAAAAGAACAGAGAGCAAAAAGATCAAAAAAAAAAAAAAAAAACTCCCAACAAGCCACCACAACAAGAGATAATAAATTCTTCCAGCCTTCCCACCTCTCACTCAGCAGATGTATAAACAAACTATTCTCTGCCAAAATATCCCAAGTCACAGT
The DNA here is from genome assembly GCF_019279795.1 of Protopterus annectens. Taxonomy (NCBI): domain Eukaryota; kingdom Metazoa; phylum Chordata; order Ceratodontiformes; family Protopteridae; genus Protopterus; species Protopterus annectens. Next base: position 449,301,843 of record NC_056742.1, read on the forward strand.
TTTATCTACCCCCTTCCCCTGGATCCAGGCTAAAACACCAAATATCTCTTCCTAATACACAAGCATCAGTAAACATCGATCACAAGCCACAACCCACAGCTTCCTGGAGATGAAAACGGCAACATACAACAGCTACCAGACACAGCTACACCCACACACGCCATGTCAGGCTTAATCAAACAACACTCAAAGCTATGATACATGTCATAATTGATATTAACTATGTTTAGACAGAATAATAATGACATTTGTACTAGCTGCCAGACACAGCTGCATCCATGCATACCATATCAGGATTGATCAAACAGCACTCGTAGCTGTGATACCTGCCATAACTGATATTAACTATATTTAGACAGAATAATGATGACATTTGTACTAAGAACTTGCTACTAATATTCAACCACAATATACATGACAAATCATACTTTAACTGAAGAAGGCATTGGTCTCCATGACAACATTTTTTTTTTCAAAACACTCTGCTGTTATTGCTATTATATATTATGTTAATTTGTTACACTTGAGTCTGAACTCTGATGAATGATACCTTGTAAAATTAGTTAATTAATTACTTAAATTATTATAAGTAAAATGAATGAAAAATAAACAAGATAAGTATTCATTGAGTTCAAGTAGGGGAATAGAAACTTCTACGTTTATATTATATGTTGCTTTGTTTGGCCTATATATAGTGTAAATAGTTACCCAGTCACAGGGGATGCACAAGCCATTGCATTTCTTTGTGCTGGTCCCAAGCCCGGATAAATGGGGAGGGTTGCATCAGGAAGGGCATCCAACATTAAATTTTGCCAAATCATACATGCAGACAACAGTACAGATATACATAATGGATCGGTCAAGGTCCGGGTTAACAACAACCGCCACCAGTACTGTTGGCCAACAGGGTGCTGGCGGAAATTGGGCTACTGTTGGCTGAAGAAGGAGAAGATGGGGAAGGCATGCCCAAAGGCAGATAAAGGCTAGGACTGTGATAGTGAGGGTCGGAACTTTGAATGTTGGCAGTATGACTGGTATAGGAAGAGAGCTAGCTGATATGATGGCTAAAAGGAAGTTTGGTATATTGTGTGTGCAAGAGACCAGATGGAAGGGGAGCAAGGCTAGGTGTATTGGGGGTGGGTACAAATTGTTTTGTCATGGTGTGAATGGGAGGAGAAATGGTGTAGGGGTTATCCTGAAGGAACAGTATGCTAAGAGTGTTTTGGAGGTGAAAAGAGTGTTGGATAGAGTGATGTTTATGAAGCTGGAAATTGATGGTGTAATGATGAATGTTGGTGCATATGCTCCAAAAGTTGGGTGTTTTTGATGGATGAGAAAGAAAAATTTTGGAGTGAGTTGGATGAAGTGGTGAAGACTGCACCCAAGGGTGAGAGACTGGTGATTTGAGCAGATATTAATGGGCATGTTGGTGAAGGGAACAGAGGGGATGAGGAAGTGATGGGTAGGTATGGTGTTAAGCAAAGCAATGCAGAAGGTCAGATGGTAGTGGATTTTGCAAAAAGGATGGACATGGCTGTGGTGAATATGCATTTTAACAAGAGGGAGGAGCATAGGGTGACATACAAGAGTGGAGGAAAATGCACACAGGTGGATTATATCTTATGTAGAAGGGCCAGTCTGAAGGAGATTGGAGACTGTAAAGTGGTGGCAGGGAAAAGTGTAGTTAGGCAGCACAGGATGGTGGTTTGTAGGATGACATTGGCGATCAAGAATAGGAGGAGAAGTGTGAGGGCAGTACCAAGGATCAAATGGTGGAAATTGAAAAAGGGTAATTGTGAGGTGGAGTTCAGGGAAGAGTTAAGACAGGCACTGGGTGGCAGTGAAGAGTTACCAAATAGCTGGGTAACTGCAGCAGAGCTAGTAAGGGAGATGGCTAAAAAGTTGCTTGGTGTGACATCTGGAAAGAGTAAGGAGGCCAAGGAGACCTGGTGGTGGAATGAAGAAGTACAGGAGAGTATACAGAGAAAGAGGATGGCGAAGAAGAAGTGGGATTGTCAGAGAGATGAAGAAAGTAGATAGGAGTATAAGGAGATGACGTACATGGTAAGGAGAGAGGTGGCGAAGGCTAAGGATAAGGCATATGAAGAGTTGCATGAAAGGTTGGACACTAAGGAAGGAGAAAAGGACCTGTACCGATTGGCTAGGCAGAGGGACAGAGCTAGTAAAGATGTGCAGCAGGTAAGGGTGATAAAGGATAATGAGGGAAACGTACTCACAAGTGAGGAGAGTGTGTTGAGGAGATGGAACGAGTACTTTGAGGGGCTGATGAATGAAGAGAATGAGAGGGAGAGAAGGCTTGATGATGTGCGGATAGTGAATCATGAAGTGCAGTGGATTAGCAAGGAGGAAGTAAGGATAGCTATGAAGAGGATGAAGAATGGAAAGGCTGTTGGTCCAGATGACATACCTGTGGAAGCATGGAGGTGTTTAGGTGAAATGGCAGTGGAGTTTTTAACTAGATTGTTTAATGAAATCTTGGAAAGTGAGAGGATGCTTGAGGAATGCAGAAAAAGTGTTTTTTGTACCGAATTTTAAGAATAAGGGTGATGTGCAGAGCTGTAGTAACTACAGAGGGATTAAATTGATCAGTTACAGCATGAAGTTATGGGAAAGAGTAGTGGAAGCTAGGTTAAGAAGGGAGGTGATGATTAGTGATCAGCAGTATGGTTTCATGCCAGGAAAGAGCACTACAAATGTGATGTTTGCTCTGAGAGTGTTGGTGGAGAAGTACAGAGAAGGTCAGAAGGAGTTGCATTGTGTCTTTGTGGACTTAGAGAATGCATATGACAGGGTGCCTAGAGAGGAGTTGTGGTATTGTATGAGGAAGTTGAGAGTGTCAGAGAAGTATGTAAGAGTGGTACAGGATATGTACAAGGGTAGTGTGACAGCGGTGAGGTCTGCGGTGGGAGTGACGGATGTGTTTAAGGTGGATGTGGGATTACATCAAGGATCAGAGTCCTTTCTTATTTGCAATGGTGATGGACAGGTTGATAGACGAGATCAGACAGGAGTCCCCATGGACTATGATGTTTGCAGATAACATTGTGATCTGTAGTGAGAGTAGGGAACAGGTGCAGGAGACCCTGGAGAGGTGGAGATATACTCTAGAGAGAAGAGGAATGAAGGTCAGCAGGACTAAGATAGAATATATGTGTGTGAATGAGAGGGAGGATAGAGGAATGGTGAGGATGCAGGGAGTAGAGCTGGTGAAGGTGGATGAGTTTAAATACTTGAGATCAACAGTTCAGAGTAATGGTGAGTGTGGAAGAGAGGTGAAGAAGAGAGTACAGACAGGATGGAATGGGTGGAGAAGAGTGTCAGGAGTAATTTGTGACAGACGACTACCAGTAAGAGTGAAAGGGAAGGTCTACCAGAGGGTAGTGAGACCAGCTATGTTATACGGGTTGGAGACAGTGGCATTGACAAAAAGGCAGGAGTCAGAGCTGGACGTGGCAGAGTTAAAGATGTTAAGATTTGCACTAGGTGTGATGAGTGTGGACAGGATTATGAATAAGTATATTAGAGGGTCAGCCCAGGTTGGACAGTTTGGAGACAAAGCCAGAAAGGCAAGATTATGTTGGTTTGGGCATGTGCTGAGGAGGGATGCTGGGTATATTGGGAAAAAGATGCTAAGGATGAAGTTGTTAGGTAACAGGAAAAGAGGAAGGCCTAAGATAAGGTTTATGGATGTGGTGATAGAGGACATGCAGGTGGTTGGTGTGACAGAGCAAGATGCAGAGGACAGGAAGAAATGGAAACAGATGCTCCGCTGTGGCGACCCCTAACGGGAGCAGCCGAAAGAAGAAGAAGAAGAAGAATGTAAATAGTAACCCATCTTGACCTACCTTTGTTTGTGAAGAATTATTAGACTCTGTACATTCTGAATAAATCATTACTGTTTCTCAGTTGTTTAAGAAACCCTCATTTTTTAAATAAAAACAGATGACAAGTGATATACCATATCAGTTTATACTTTGAGAGATGTAGATGTAAGAGTTATTTTTTGGGATGGCTATCTTGGAATCAGTTTTTTGCTTCTTCTTTCTAGCATCAGTCCAAGGATTTGTTTCTTTTATTCTTTTAAGAGTAGGGGCCATCCATTCCATTTCTTCTGGGATAGACACTATGTTGTTGTTTTTGATGAATATAGTAGCTTCTTCTATGCCATTAAAGGTTCTCATCTCATTGGCAAAAAGTATTTTTATCTTGGCTGGAAAGGCCAGCTGTGCTTTAATGTTGTTTTGTTTCAACAGTTTTATTATTGGCCAGACTTTTTTCCTTTGTTCTATTATTCTGAAAGAATAATCATTGTCAAACCTTATCAGGCTTTGACTGTATTTTAAGGGTGATTTTCTCCAAGCAGATTTCTAATATTAGTTCCTTGTCCAGAAATGAAAGAAATTTTATAAGTAAGGTTCTAGGTGGAGTATTTGTTGAGTTAGAAGCAGGTTTCCTCAGTGCTCCATGCGCCCTTTCAATTCCAAATGAAAGTTCCTCTTTCAAGTCTAGAAATTCAGGAATCCAGATTAAGAGTGAAATAATATCTTCTCCTTCAGTGTTTTCAGGCAGACCAAAGATCCTTATGTTCATAGGTTCATAGGTTTATACTAGGCTATCTGCCCTAAGGCATTTATAAGCCTAGCCCAAAGTTATGTGGCTTACGCCACCCCTTATGTTAGAAATAATGTGCCCATTAGTTTGTTGTGCTTCTGTCCAGCAGTGACACAGAGATGATTCCCGGTGTAAACCTACGATCTCCCATCCACCGGTCAAGATTTCTCTTGAACAGAGCCAGCGAGGTGCTCTGCCTCACATGGACCGGGATTTTATTCCACAGCATGGGGAGTCTCTGGGTGATAAATCTATCCCTCCAGCACGTCCTATTTATATCCGTGCTAAGGTTTAAGTCACTTGCTCTAGTGGTTCTGGTGGATTTGGATTTTTTGAGGTGGAGCATGTCCATTAATTGGTTGGTCATGGCCTTGTATGTCAGGCACAGGTCACCTCTGAGCAGACGGTATGCAACTGAATAGAGTTGGAGTTTCTTCAGTCTGGCAGTATATGACAGGTTTTGGAGTCGCTTTATCCTTTTGGTGAGGAACTGTTGGGGTCGCTCCAGTTGCTGCAGGTGTCGGGTGAGATACATCCCGAATAGGGCATTGTACTCGATCATTGGTCTGATAAGTGAAGAGTACAGGGAACAATGACCTCACTTGATCTGGATGTGAATCCTTCATGATCAGATGGGCAATGTAGAAGGTCTTCGAACCACTTTAGCGTGAGTGTCAAGCGAGAGGCCACTGTCAACCTGGGTACCCAGGTCCCTGATAACCTCTTCTGGCCTTAGTGGGTTGCCACCTATATGGTAGCTTAGGGGTACCTTGTTTTTCCCGAAGGGTATGACTATACACTTTTTTGCATTTAACTTCAGGCCATGGCTCTGGCACCAGCTATCAGTTTCCGTGAGACCCCTCTGAAGGATGTCTGTGTCTGATGTACTATCCACTATGGCACCCAGTTTGCAGTCATCCACAAACTTTGTCAGCCATAGTCCTCCTATGTTTGCCTGTACTTCTGAGAAGTAGATGCTGAACAATAGGGGGCCAAGGACTGAGCCCTGTGGGACACCACTCGTAACCGGCTTGGAGTCTGACATGGCTCCAGCAACTCTAACCCTGTGGGTTCTGTCCTTTAGCCAGTTTGCAACCCATCTTGCGACATATGGGTTTACGTTTAAGCTGGTAAGTTTCTCTATGATACCCGAGTGGGGTATTGTGTCGAAAGTTTTTGCAAGGTCAAGGTAGGCTGTATGGACTGCCTTTCCCTCATCAATGACCTTGGTAACTGTTTCGAAGAAGTCGACCAAGTTCAAAAGGCAAGATCTGCCCTTGACAAAGCCAAACTGGGTTGGGTCCAAGGTCTGCAAGTCCCCTATGTCCTTGTTTATGATTTCCATTATGATCCTCTCCATAGCTTTGCAGACCAGGCTTGTTAAGCTTATGGGGCGGTAATTACCAGGGTCCGTAGAGGCACCGCCTTTGTGGAGTGGGACCACAGTTGCCGTACGCCACTCCTTGGGCACATATCCTGCGGTAAGGCTAAGATTAATCAGCTGCCTTATGCGCAGGTTTAGTTCTTAATTGAGTTCATGTAGCACACAGCCGGGGACACCATCCAGTCCCATTGATGCTGTGTTTTTAGCTTTAGAGAGAGCAGCTTTCACCTGCACATTTGAGATGTCTGGGAGGCTACACTCTGTTGGGATAGTTATCTCTCCTTTTGGGGGGGGGGTGAAGTTTGCGCTGAACCTGTCTGCCAGTATGTTGGCAATGTCTGTGGGTTCAGTGATTTTTGTATCATTTTGGACTAATTCTGAGCATATCTGGGAGTTTCCACCCAGGTTTCTGACATAGCTGAAGAAGGCCTTATGATTGTCTTTTGAATCTATGGCAATTTTTTTCTCAAAGTTGGCCTTGGATGATTTTATGAGGGATCGTAGTTTCTTGCTAGTACTGATCAAAAATGCCTTCCCTTTTTGGGATTTTGCTCTATCATGTAATAGCTTTCTCCTCTTATTGTAAAATTTGTTTATGGCTGGGGTCCACCAGACTGGACGTTTGCCCTTGGTGGAAAGAGTCTTGGTTTTATTTGGGATTGCCTGATCCATGCAGTCCTGAAGGTGTTCATAGTAGGCATTTGTAATGGCTTCCGCAGCTTGGGTTGTGGTTTCCATTGGCTCGGGGGCCTTGAAGGATACCACACCTGTCTTGAGTAGTGTGAAGTTTGCTTTAGAAGTTCTTCACTGTGGTCTTTTTTGTTTGGGGTGGCTGCGGGATGTGGATTTCTAGTGAGATTAGTTTATGATCTGATCTCACCAAAGAGGATATACTTCGGTGTGGAGCATTCTGTCCCCATGTTTGTGATGATGAGATCTAGTATATTTTCTCCTCTTGTGGGAAGTGACTAGTTGTTCCATGGCATTTGAATTTATGAACTCCAGGAACCTTTGGGCTAGAAAGTTGGGGCTTGAGTAATGTTCCCAGTCTATATTCGGGTAGTTGAAGTCACCCAATATGATGGCGTTTGGTGATACATTTATACCCTCCAGTGTCTTCAGGAAGGCTGTGTGGGTTTCCTGAGTTTGAGAGGGTGGCCTGTAGCATGCTACAAATTGTAGAGCAGTTTTGCCTATGGTTAATTGCACCTGGATGGTTTCGATGCTTATGCGTAGCCACCAACCTGGAGGTGTGGGTATCCTTGATGAATATGGATACACCCCCTCCTTTTGTGGTATGGTCCGGGTTTTGGGGCCGGAACGCATGATATGAGGTAAAACCTGATAGTGCCGGGGTGCTCTCAGGAGTCTTGAACCAGGTTTCAGTCACAGCACAGCACAGACATCGATGTTCTCCATACTGAGAAGGGCCTCGAGTGTGTGCATTTTGAGATTTAGACTTCTGGCATTGAGCAGCATTACCCTTAGTTTCTTCCCGTTTTTGTTTTCTAGGGTGGTAGGTTTAGAATTTGAGCCTTGCCTAAAAAAGGCACTATGGGGGTGGCAAGAGCCTTAGCCAATATCCGGAATCCCAGGGGTGACAGGTGCAAGCCGTCCCTTGCGAAGCAGTGTGGCTTGTCCAGCATGTCATCCCAAGCAGACAGACAATGGATCCCCTTTGAATGACACCAGAAATTAAGCCAATTGTTAAAGCTGATCATCTTGTCACTATATTGTGGCATCATTCGTGGTGAAGGAAGGATACTGCTCAGGGTCAGGGTCATACCTGCCTGGGCTACATAATCAGAGAGCTCCTCTATGTCTCTTTTCATGTAGTCCAGGGAGGTACGTCTCAGGTCGTTCACACCAGCATGGACAATGACTGTGTCATACTTGTACTTGCCGTGGAGTGACCTGAGTGCTTTTGTTATGTGGCGGATTCTAGCGCCCGATAGGCAGCTTACCGTGACCTTCTCCTTGTTCAGCCTGGTGAGTGGGACGTCAGTGTTTCTCCTTTCCCTGTTTTCTAAGTCATCTATTTTGTTAAGCAGCCATGTATTCTGTTTAAGCAGAAATTCTTTTTGGAATTCTTCCTCTTTGAGTCTCCCTTCAATGTCATTTAGAGAAGTCTCTATATTTGTTACTTTTGTATGGTGTTGCTGTAATAGTTCCTTAAGAGTATCAGTCTATTTTTGAGAATTTAATTTGAGGTTTTCTAAGTCATTTTTAAAGCCATCCATCTTCAAAGATAGTTCCTGTAAAGTCGATGTCATCAACTACAGTTCTATTTTCAAAGCAGCACCTGGATGAGAATTTCTTGAGTTGTTTATATTCAGTGACTCAATATATCTCCAAGTTACTTGACAGGAACATTTTTGTATATCTCCACCAAAATTGATATTTATGTAGTTTAGTAGTTTATCTATAGATTTCTGACATTTTAAACTTGAAAATAATAACATTTTCCTATCTTATTATACCAGTTTATGGAGCTCTCAAAATTCATTGCTCTCAGTTGGCCATCTAGGCTCCGCCTATATATATATATATATATATATATATATATATATATATATATATATATATACATATATATATATATATATATATATATATATAGATATATAAATCTTGATAGATAAATATATGACAGATAAAACTTTTTTTGTAATAACACAACATATGCAACATAAACACACACACACACACACATAATATATAAATGACCCACATGTCAATGTTCTTAACACTGATCACGAAATATATATATATATTTTTTAAAACATGTGCCAAGCAATAACCTCAGTGCATGCAAAATGAAAACAAAACAAAACAGTGTTTTCTGCAGGGGGGAAGCCCCCAGCCTCTGGCATCCACTGCTAACTATATATACTAATTCAAAGACAGCACAATATTAGAGCAAGGGATATATTCTCCAAAGCTGGGAATTGTACATTCTCAGGCACCTGTCGACATCCACTTAGTGGACCCAATTGTTTTAATTAAACACGTCAACCAATTCTACGTTTGACTAAATTAATGGCATATATATATATATATGTATATATATATATATATATATATATATAGATATATATCCATATATATATATATATGTGTGTGTGTGTGTGTGTGTGTGTGTGTGTGTGTGTGTGTGTGTGTGTGCATTTGTGTGTGTGTGTGTGTGTATATATATATATATATATATATATATATATATATATATATATATATATACATATATATATATATTTTATATATATATATATATATATATATATATATATATATATATATATATATATATATATACACACAGTATATACAGCGTGTATGTGTGTGTGTGTGTGTGTGTGTGTGTGTGTATATATATATATATATATATATATATATATATATATATATATATATATATATATATATATATATATATATATATATATATATATATATATATATATATATATACATATATATATATATATATATATATATATATATATATATATAAATATATATAGCTAATAGCTAGATAAATGTATGTAGATAGATAACTGTGATTCTAAGGTGTGGATGTGTCTGTAGAGGAACATAATAAACACGTAACATTTGCACTGTGATATATGGAGCCTCTAGGTTCTAATACAATTTGAGGAGTCATTAGTTTGTTTTCTTTTTTCAGAAATTGGTGTGCCACACATGTTCCTGTGGCACTTCCACATGTGCGTACTTCCCATGATGCATAGTGTTGTCTGCAAAATAATCTCACATCAATAGGTACTCTCACCTTTACCTCTGTAGCTACATTTGTATAGCACTGGCACATATTCATGGTGACTAACTTGCTGTGCATTTACATCATAAGTCAGAGGTCACAGACTTCAGAATAGTATATGTCTTAAGCTCCCATGTCTCATTCATCATTAGGTTTTTTAGTGTTTATCATTTATCATTAGTGTTTTACCTCAAGTCTGTGGATTGGCATTGCACTGCCACAGGTTGTTACCAAGCACCTTTGACCTCATATGTTGCTATGTAATCACAAGATGTACACATACCTTTTTATAATGCTGTACTGCTGACTGCACACAACAATGATGCAATCAAATGTTCCTCGATGTGCAGTGTCCTTAGCAATATGTAGCACTCTATCTTCCACATTCATTTACATTATAAATGCGTTCATGCCTTTGGATGTGCACATCAGAATGTATACACCATGCATTAATGTTCCCTACATGTGCACGTGTTTGTGACACCTGTTCATCGCTTGAAGCAAACTTCTGTTTGATCGTGCCATCATACACACAAAAACTACTAACTTATAAAAGACATAAATATTATACTGTTGCTATATACTCAAGGTAAAACCAGAGGCATAGTAAGGATTCATGCTTGTAAGTGACACATACATAGTTATATATAATGGCTCCTTATTGAAATGTTGATATTTTCATAACTCCAAGTGCCAGCGTGCTGATCACCACCAACATCACCAAAAATGTAGGTGAGGGGCAGATATCGAACATTGCTCTTTTCCTTCAAACTTCTTTTTTTGCAGGGGGGCATGCTACCCTGCACTCGGCAATGTGGGGCCACTACCCCCTAAACTTAAATACACTAACTCCAAGATTGTCACACCTCTGAGAAAAGGGAATATTCAGAGGAATGGCCATCTCAGACCTAAGTCTGTTTTTTGGTAACCATTTGAAATGTTGGAACCCACTACAGTGACTGTGGGAACACATTGATTGAATTGCCAAAAGATCAGACTTACGTATACTATGTCTGAGATGCCATTTTTGAAATAGTCCCTTTTCTTCAAAGTATGGCAATATTGGAGTTGGTATATATAGGGCTGGGTGTGTGGGGTGCAGGGGAGCCTGCTTTCCCTGCAAAAAGTAGTTTTAAGGAGGTATGATTTTCAAGATTCCCTGTTCACCTTTGTTTTTGGTTATTTTGATTGCCAATATTTCAATAGGAAGCTCTGTTTTTTCAGCCATTCAGTCTCAGCATTATGAGGTTCATTAAAGTGGATCCTGACATTTCAAATGGTTATCATGTATAACTTTTGTAGGTATCATACTATCATGTGATGACTGCTTAAGCATAAATTGTTCACTGTTTTTTTTTCTTAAATAATATGTGTGGTACAACAGGTAGTAATCGAGCTAAGTGTAAGACATAACAATATGTGAAGGTTCAAATCCAGGAGTCACCAATAAGCTTACATCACTGTGAGGGATAAGTGCTTGTGAAAGGATGCAAGATTAGAATATAATGATCCCACTGATGATGGTCATATTTCTCATACTGTAAAGCATCCATTGTGTAAGTGTTTATACTAACAGGAATATTTGCCAGGATATGATGCAATAGCTGTCCCAGAGAAGACATCCATGCTACTCAGAATGGATACTGGTAATGTGTACAAGTTAGAGAGAAAAGGAATGGTTATGTGCAGGAAATTAGCCATATATCTGTGCAGTACTGATGCCAACTCAATGTTGGTGGTAACAGTACAAAGGGCTGGATATACAACAAACACATGACCAAGCCTGCAATGTTTTCAGTAGTTTGCACTTGTTATTGCTAATGTTCTATGCAATGAAAGCAGATGAAAATTATCTTCTTGACAGCCAAACATCCTGATGAGTTTTAGTAATGTTATCTCATGGTAGATGCTGATGAATATGTATATCGTCCCATAATACAACACTACCAGGTAAAGTAAACACTACCTGTATTTTCATTTTTTTAACTTCAACAATATAAAACAATATACCAAACTTTGTTAAATGAACAAAGTTCTACATCAGACTTCAAAGTAGTACATAATTGATTACTGGAGAGGCATATTGTTTTGTTAATGTTTTTCTGACCAGGTATTTCATTTATTAAAATAATAGTTGTATCCATCGTTTGAACGTATAACAACCATTTAATTTCCAAAGTGGTTAGCTTAGAGTTGTTGGTAAGATACCCAGAGTGCAGAAACTTCGTCTGTTTAAAATGAAAAGTCAGTTCTGAGGGCAAATTGCACTGCAGAATGTATTCTCATCCAGCTGCAGCTACAGGAGCTACATTCCCGTATTAAACCAAAGTACAGTCTCTCTTCTGCATCTGCATTTCCTGCTTTCTTGAGCCCTTTCTGCTTGAAATTTCAGCAAATATAAAATTCAAAGTGCAAAAGTAAAAGTTGAAAATACTGAATCTTAGACAGGGTAAATACTGAATCTTTCACATGACCACGTTGACAGCCTACCTGTATTTTCTAGACACCTGTATTTTAGAACCACATTGATGGACTGCCAACTCCCTGTACGTGAGTCTCGTGAGTGCTAAGTCTTGTGTAATTGGGTTCATTTACAAACTTGTTGACATATTTGATTTGTAAAATATGTCATACATTACAGTCCTTGTCTAGCTCCATATTTGTACTTGTGGTTCTGATGTGGGTAATGATGTGCCATGATGTGTTAGGTTTAAATGTATAGTTTGTGGATGTGTGTTCCTTTTGCTGTGTTTGAACATTAAATTACTTGCGTGTTGGAACTGCTGGTCTCTGGGGCCTAATTTTGGATTATTAGTCACATTTTGGATCCAGTATCTGTCTGCCTGGGAAGACATGATTGACAGACCATGATGCTTTGCCAGACATGGTTTGCACCTGTCACCCGTGGGATTCAGGTTACTGGCTAAGGCTCTTGTCACCCCTATAGTGCCTTTTTTAGGCAAAGTTCAAAGGACGAAATAACAACTGTAACAGGTACAAGCATGCAAAATCTGAAGGGAATGCTACTCAATGCTAGAAGTCTAAACTGCAAAATGCACTCTCTCAAGGCACTCCTAAAAATGAAGAACATTGATATCTGTGCAATAACTGAGACCTGGTTCAAGGCTCCAGCGAGCACCCCTGCAATACTAGGCTACAACTCTTACCACACTTTTCACCCACCAAACCAGGATCAAAACACTAAAGGTGGAGGTGTGTCAATATTCACCAAGGATATTCACAATACCAGGCTAGTTGCCTAACACAATGTATCTGAAATTCTTCAGGTGCAACTAACACTAGGTAAGAATGCAATCCAAACTGTAGCTTGCTACAGATCCCCCACCCAAGATTCTCACTACACCTTTCTAAACATACTGGAAAATATTAAGATACAACCAAACACCCTAATACTGGGTGATTTCAACTACCCTGCCATTAACTGGGAAAACTACTCATGTACCAACACCTCTGCCCAACAGTTCTTGGAATTCATAAATTCCAATGCCCTGGATAAACTAATCCTTAGTCCCACCAGGGGATCCAATATCCTACACCTGGTCATTACCAACATGGGAAATCGATGCTCCACACCTATGGTCACCCCCTCGTTGGTCAGGTCTGACCATAAGCTAATCACCCTTGACACCCACATCCCACCCCCTGCCCCCAGTAAGGAAACCTCCGTAAAATACTTCTCCAAAGCCAACTTCATGCTACTCAAGTCAGAAGTGACAAACCTCATGACCCCCATGCAGACATGAACTGAAATTTCGACTGCTGAATCCTACACTAAGGTACTGTATGAGCACATCCACTTGTGCATGAATCGTGCCATCCCCAATAGAACCAAGACAGTCTCCTCCAAAAAAGGAAGCAAATCTGGTGGTCCCTTGCCATAAACAAATGTTACAATAAAAGGAAGAAACTGTTGCAGAAAAAGAGAAAAATCCCAGGATGCAAAAAACTCCCTTACCAGCCTCAGTAAGAAACTGAGATCCCTCATAAAATCCTCCAAAGCTAGTTACAAAAATAAAATTGCCAAAGATTCCAAAGACAACCATAAGGCATTCTATAGCTATGTCAAGAATCTAAATGGCAATGCTCAGATCTGCTCTAAGGTTACAACAGAATGGCATTAAATATACTGATCTGAAGGATATTGCCAATATCCTGGCTGATCGATTCAGTGCAAACTTCACCCCCCTCTCACCCCCTAAAGGGCCCATCTCAATACCAAAGTATTGCCAAATTCTGGAAATAATGGCCACACAGGTAAAAAACACACTCTCCCCCAAGCTAAGAATACAGCATCCATGGGACCAGACAACATCCCAAGCTGTGTACTACATGAACTACAAAATTAACTGGCACCTCACCTAAATTAACTGGCACCTCACCTAAGTGTCACGTTTAATCATAGCCCCACCTCAGGCTTCATGCCCAGTGAGTGGCACACAGCTACAGTTATTTCACTCCACAAGGGGGATCCACCTTGGATCACAGGAACTAGCACCCCATCAGTCTGACAAGCCTGATCTGCAAGGCCATGGAATTTATTATCATGTAACTTATAAACAAAGTCATTGGCAACCTTCAAACACTGGACCCCACACAGTTTGGGTTCATGAAGGGCCGATCTTGTCTTCTGAACCTGACTGAATTCTTTGAATCAGCCTCCAGAGCAGTGGACAAAGATAAGGTGGTCCACACAGCCTATCTGGGCCTCACCAAGGCCTTTGATACCATCCCCTACTCTGGAATCATAGATAAACTTACTAAGCTGGGCATTAATCCCTACATCACTCGATGGGTTGCCAACTGGTTTACTGACAGAACCCACACTGTAAAAGTAGCCGACTTCAAATCCAGCTCCAGACAAGTGACAAGTGGAGTACCTCAGGGTTCAGTCCTGGGAACACTCTTGTTTGGCATCTACTTCTCTGAAGTACAGGCCAACACTAAGTGACTCTGACTAACAAAGTTTGCAGATGACTGCAAACTGGGAGCCATTATTGAATCCCCAAATGATGTGGATATTCTAAAAAAGCGCATTACAGAAACAGATGCTTGGTGCCAGAGCCATGGGCTCAAGCTCAATCCCAAGAAATGTATAGTTATTACCTTTGGGAAAAAACATGTACCCATGAATTACCACATAGGTGGCAGTACACTAAACATCGAAAGTGTGATAAGAGACTTAGGGACACAGGTGGACAGTGGTCTCACCTTTGATAACCACATCACCACAACAGTCAGGAAATCCTTCTATGTGGCACACCTCATCACTAAGGGCTTTTCATCCAGAAAAAAGGAGGTCATTGTCCCACTGTACTCATTCCTCATTAGACCCATTATAGAATGCAATGCCCTGTTTGGTATGTACCTCTCAAGACATCTGCAACAACTGGAAAGGCCGCAGAAATAGCTCACTAAAAGAATCACAGGCCTAAAGCAGATGCCCTATGCTGACCGTCTAAAAAAACTCCACCTATACTTTGTCGCATATCATGATCTCTGCTTAACATACAAGGCCATGTCAAACCCAGAGCTGTTGGACATGCTACACTTAAAGTAATCCCAATCCTACAGAGACACACATTCCAGGGATCTAAACCTGGTCATCACAATGAACAAAACATGCTTGAGGGATAGGTTCCTGACCCAGAGACTCCCCAGACTCTGGAATAGACTGCCCATACATGTCAAGCAGAGCACCTCTTTGGCCCTCTTCAAAAGGAACCTTGATGACTGGATAGGAGATAGGAAATTCACCCTTTGGATCACATCAGTCACCCTGCTAGACAGGGGTCCAGGGAAGGAAATACTGTGGGAAGAAATAGTCAGGGAATTGTTATGGCTAGGCTTGTATAGGCCCTATGGCCGATAGCCTAGTACCAACCTATGGACCTATGAACCTATGAGTACCCTCAGGAGCCATTCTCCCCTAACTCAACCAACATCTGATCACATCAGCCATGACCTCATCTGAGCCTGCTACTTTCTCCTGAATGAATCTTCCTTAGTGCTATTCACATTTCTTCTAGGGTGGGCTCCTCCTCTTCTTTCATTGTAGGCTGTATATGAGGCAGTAAAGCTTCTGTGGGTTTTTATGCCTTCTGAAGCCGCTGGAAGTATTCCTTCCATCTACCTTTGATGTCCTGTGGACTGGTGAACAAGTTGTCACTGGCATTCCTTTTGAATGGTGTCTGATGACTACATTCTTTGTTTTTCTCTCTTTACCTTACAACAGTCTTTTGCTGACTCACTTTCCAGAAGCTGGAACATTGCTTCTAATCCCTTGTTCTTTGCTATTGTGACTGCTCTGTTAGCCCCTTTGTTAGCCAGCAAGTATTTGTTATTAGTCTTTCCATCACTAGCCTTCTTTGTTGAACTACTGTGTTTTCATTCCAGTCAGTTTCTAAGACTTCAGTCTAGTCTCTGTTGACCTTAAAGCCTTCTCTAATCACTGTTTCCAGCTGAATGTGGCCACTAGAAGTAGGTAAAAATTGCAGAAAGATTTTTTTTTAGTTTGTAAATGAAAATCCTATAAAGTAAAGAAATTCCAATGATCTGCATCATTTTTAGGTAATAAATTACAAAAAAACTATACAAGATCATACAATGTAGTAAGATAGTCACAACTGAATACATTTATACCTCTTGACATCTACAGACTATTTTCAAAGCAGACTAATAAATCCACACAAAAAACTCCTCCAACTAGAAAAACGATGTAGGAAATGACAGGCCACACTGGTACCACCACACAATGATTTTTATTAAGTGCTTTCATCTAAATAAATATACTTCTTCAAAATACCCATGACATGAATCACAGCACTTAAATATCCACTCCTGCCTTCTTATTGGTCAAATTAACACAACAACCCTCTCCCATATATTTTAAACAGACATAAATGACCATAAAAAATAAATGCAGTTCAACATCCACAAAATCTTAAAATAGGCATCCACATAAAAAACAAAACACAAATAAAATCTTCCAATGAGCAACCCGACCGTTGAGGCCAAATTGCAAAAATATGTACAGGAAAAGTAATAAGCCAAGTACAGGAAAAGTAATAAGCCAACGGTCAGCAGCACAGCGTACATAAACCCAAATACTCCTTTCCAGATGTACGATCATACAATGTCTCTCTCCAAACAAGTAAACGCACAGTTCAGGTATAGAAAAACTCTGTTTAATCACAGCATGTAAAACGGTAAGCGCTTTCACCACAGACAATATATGGCTTCCTCAGACCGTCATAAACGGGGTATTGGGGTTTATGTACGCTGTGCTGCTGACCGTTGGCTTATTACTTTTTCTGTACACATAAAAAAACAATTCCACACTATAAAATATAAAAACATATATTATGCATAGAATTGTGAAAGCAATTTTTATAAAACATAGGCAGATTTTAACTTTCGTAAGGGTCCTATTGACAGCCTGTCATTCAGCCCAGGCAATGCACATGTATTAGTTTTGATCTGCAATTTTAGTTCTTTGAATTCAAGAAAATCATTAGAAGGCCCACTACGATGTCCCAAATTGACATGATCTATATCATAAAATTTAAAAGTATGTGTGGGGTAAGTACTGATATGCTTAAAAAGGGCATTATTTTCATTTTTAGGATTTATATCACAGATATCTTGGTATACTCTTTCCCCCAGATTCTCAAAAGCTTGCACAGTGTGCATGATTAGTGTAAGAGGAAATTTTGCCAATAGGGTGGCCGAGCGATCCACGTACGTGCATGTTTGACGTGTGTGAGCGCTGTAGCACTAGTACTGCAAGTTCCCAGCCCCTTTATGCAAATCACCCCATTTACATGTGAAAACCATGCAAATGACGTAAAGCTGCCATCCAGGAAGCAGGAATCAGTTCGTGCAGGACTAGCGTAATATGCAGAAATGTACTCGGTTAGTAACCTAGTACGGTACTGCAAACTCCAAAACAGAGCTATGACAGCTCCAAATAAAGGCTGCGTATCATTGAGGAAGCATGCCAGTGGCCAACTAGAAGGTCATTGGCATTGCAAACAGTGCAAAATGTACAAAATACAACTTTTATGATATGTCTGCTGATCACGGCCGTTGAAGCATAGGGTAGTGGCGTGCAAACAGGATCGGTGGGGAAATAAGAAAATAAACCAAAAAAAGCAGTCTAACTAAAATCATTGTTCCGTCATGCAAGTCAATGGCAGGCAAAATAGAACCTGGCCAGTGAATAGAGGTTACTAAGGGGGGAGGCACAGTGTGACACATGTAACTATGCATTAGCGGGCAATTCTATACAAATGAGGGTAAGGACAGTGATTCCCGGTTTTCCCCAGCAGATGAGGCAGGTCCCAACAGTGTAAGAGTATGAGTAGCTGAGTGCAAGACTAGGAGGTAGGTGACATCATGTGTGGGAGTGTCAGGCATACTGTCAGCAGATTGGAACCCTGTGGCTTGGGGTTGCATCCAGCTTAGCACAGCAAAGCCAGGGGGTGTGTCTAAACCTGCCTAGCACGTATGACAAAGTGTAAGTGGGTGTGCGCGCCGCGCAATGGGATCTACAGGAAGATAAAAGAAGTGAACCCAGGAAATAGCAGCAGTGTGCACATTGGAGTACACTGATTGCATGGCACATACCCAGGATAAAACAGAAGGGCAATGGGAAGGAAAAGCAGCAGTAGGAAGTTAAGGGGTACTAGGTTCGCTGCCAGGTGAAACGTATCAGAACCAGCCATTTACACAGGCAGCAGAACAGCCCAGCCCAGAATTCCACTATAAACTATGCAAACACCTACCCCTCCATTTTTTCCCACAACCTACACCACCAGTATAACAAGCAGGGAACTTTTAACACTCACAACAGCAAAATGTTAGGGGCTGCAATAGCTATCATACAACTTGTGGAAGAGGCTGAGGGTGGTGAGGATGGGAATGCTGCCGACCAATCCACAGTGAGTAGACGGAGAAGAGTGTACAGACCCAGGGTAACCTACCAAGGGCTACATGAGCTGGAGATAATGGAGCGATATAGGGTGGACAGGGACCTCCTACAGCAGATTGTTGAGCTGTGCCAGCCACACCTGACACACAGAACTAACAGGGGGGAACCCATCCCAGTGGAAACAAAGATATGTGTAGGCCTAAGAATACTAGCTAAAGGTACCTTCCAAAGGCCAACTGGGTATATGATGGGGATCTCACAGACATCAGTATCCAGGGTACTCCACCAGTTCCTGGCATGCCATGGCAGCAGATGTCGGTGAGCACAAATATTTCCCCCTCACCCGTCAGGTGTTGGCCAGCAGTATGAGTCTCTTCCAGCAGATAGCAGAATACCCTGAGGTAGTGGGTGCAATAGACAGCACACACATACACATCAAAGCACCACCCGGTGAGCAGGGTAGGGTCTACATCAACCGCAAGGGCTTCCCCTCCATCATCTGCAAGGTCATGTGCGATGCCCAGGGCATAATACTGAAAATGTATGCTGGCTGCCCTGGAAGTTATCACGATTCCCACATCTGACAACTGATGCAGCTGTACCAGAAATTTGCCATTGGGGACATCCCACATGGTCACCTAATGGGGGATGCTGGATACGCACTGGAGCCATGGCTGATGACACCCATCTGAAACTCATACACACCTGAACAAGAACTCCACAATGAGGCACACACACAAACAAGACTCATAATAGAGCATGTGTTTGGGCTGCTCAAGTCACAGTTCCGGTGTCTGGACACATCAGGTGAAGCCTTGCAGTACTCACCAACTACATGTACCCAAATCGTCCTAGTATGTGCAATGCAACACAATATGATCCTGTGGAAACAGCTGCAGCAGGAGCAGCAAGGGGCAGGGCCATATAGCCCCCCAGCAATGCCAAGGCCTGTACAGGCACAGAGTGACTCAGAGGAGGAAAAACCTGAGCCTGTCCCAGTAGGCAGAAGGAGGCATGCCCAGTATGCCCTGGTCCTGGCAAAGAGGCAATGCATAGCACATACACTGACAAGGGAGGGACCCAGGGAACAGCACCTCTCTCTGACTCTCACATACAGTAAAAGGGATGCCAAACATTACACTAGTCATGCCTAACCATGTGTAGGCAGTGTACTACATGCATCCAATATAGGCAGCCATGCAGCACCACCCTCATTACTGGGACACCCACAAGATAAGGGACTCACACATGCAAGTCAGGAGGGGGGGGTCACATACCCAACAACAGTCACAGCTAGCAGGACAGGTGTAGACAAACACAAACAAATGCTGTACTATGGCATCTGAATGAGGGGTATGGGTAACCCCCACCCAGGCCTACATGGACAGACTACAGCAGGCCATGTAGTGGGATGTCAGTTGTGACAGCTAGGAAGTCAGAAACTAATGTGTATGCAATCAAAAGATAAGAATGGTAGTACACTGGTATGGTTTAGCCAGCATAATAGGTAAGACTACTGACTGAAATGGACTACATTACATACCAGTACAGTCCTAGCAAATATGTACAACTGTCAGGTGTGCCCCCCACCCCATATAGAAATATAGTAACAGTCAGGTGCACCCCCCAATCCTTTGTAGAAACATAGAAATAGTCAGGTGTACCCCCCGCTATGCAGACATATTGCAACAGTCAATACCAAGTGATCGGTGGATACCCTACAGACACAGCATGCTACCTGTCAGTGTACAACACAAAGGTCAGCTGTGGATTACAAACCACTGGACCTGCTCCACACATGCAAAACAGGCGGCCTTATTGGGCGTGCTCACACACTTAGAGAAATGAAGGCAATGTCAGTCTTCAATATACTGAAAGGTCATACTGGGCATACTCACACACTTAAACACATGAAGGCCATGTATGCAAGCACCAGTGGACCAGACACATTCAGCGGTTGCAATTGTTAGCACAGACACATGTCAGTATGCACCACTCATGCCTTGCACACACAGTCGATAGGAATACAGATATATATGTAAGGACAACACACCATAATAACCCAAATGTAGATGGATATAAATGTGTGGAAGAGGGTGACCGTGACAAGAAGCCATCCATGCCTGTCCCATGCAGCACACAGCCAAAGGGCCCCAAACACATCAGGTGCAGATGTCACACACTGCAGTTACTAGTGACCAGTACCTGTCAGCACCACAGACTATGTGGTCCACGTGCATGCAACATGGCTGTACAAGGACATAGTCAGCTAGGTGCCCTATACACGCACCTGTGACATATGACCCCGTGTGTGGCCGCTTGTGGTGTGTCACCCCTACATGAATGGTGTATGGGCCATGCACACACCGGCCACCCCATAGAGGTACCCTGACAAGCCTGCTGAGGTTATCCAATGTGAAATACATATTTGGGAGAGTTGTAAGCCAGTAATCTCTGTGGTGTGTCCCATAACTGCTGTAGTGTTATAGATTAGTTAGGTAGGAGTTCTAACTCCAGACATGGCAACTGTGTGTGTGAGTGTGTGTGTCACTGTTCATGTGTGTGTCTGTCTCTCACTGACTGTGTAGAGAACAATGCCTTGCTACTCTCACCCTTTACTATTCACATAACCACTGTTGGCAAGGCTGCTGATGTCACCCACCTAGAAATACTCCCCTGGAAAAGCTGTAGCCCAGTAATCTCTGTAGTGCATGCTGTAACTGCATACTGCTGTAATGTGATAATGTAGTTAGGTAGAAAGTCAAACCCCAAATGTGGTAAATGTGTGTGTATGAGTCTGTGTGTGCGTATGCGTGCGTGTCTGTCTGTCATTGACTGTGTAGAGAGCAATGCTTTTTAGGCTACTCATTCCCCTTACAAGTCAAATACCCATCTTTGGCAGGGCTGCTGATGTCATGCACCTTGAAATACACCTCTGGGATGATCGTAGCCCAGTAATCTCCATAGCACATCCCATAATATTGTATGGCCATAGTGTGATTAAGGAGTTATTTGGGAGTTCTAACCCTGACCTGCCAACTGTGTGTGTATGCGTGCATGTCTGACTGTGTATTGAGCAATGCTTTTAGGGTACTCACACCCCTTACATTTCACATACCCAACTTTGGCAAGGCTGCTGATGTCACCCACCTAAAAATACTCCCCTGGGAAAGCTGTAGCTCAGTAATCACTGTAGTGCATCCCAGAACTGCATACTGCTGTAGTGTGATAAACTAGTTAGGTAGGAGTTCCAGCCCCAAACCTGGTAACTGCATGTGTGAGTGTGTGTGTGCGTTTGTGTGCATGTCTGATTGTGTTGTGAGCAATTCTTTTTAGGATACACACACACCCCTTACAAGTCAAATACCCAGCTTTGGCAAGGCTGCCGATGTCATGCACCATGAAATACACCTCTGGGATGATTGTAGCCCAGTAATCTCTGTAGCACGTCCCATAACATTGTATGGCCATAGTGTGATTAAGGAGCTAGTTGGGAGTTCTAACCCCTGACCTGCCAACTGTGTTTGTATGCGTGCATGTCTAACTGTGTAGAGAGCAATGCTTTTAGGGTAATCACAGCCTTCACATTTCACATACCCACCTTTGGCAAGGCTGCTGATGTCACACACCTAGAAATACACCTTTGGGAGGGTTTTAGACCAGTAATCACCGTAGCATATCCTGTAACTGCATACTGCTGTATTGTGAATTAAAAGCGTGGTTGGGTTCCATCCCCACACATGGCAGTTCTGGATGTATTGTGTGTGTCACTGTCTGTGCAGGAAGCAGTGCATTTTAGGCTAGTCTCTTGCAGTCATTTCAAATGCCCTACTTTGGCAATCCTGCTGATGTCAGTCATTGTGAAATACACTTTTGGGCAAGGACTACTCTAGTAATATCCATGGCATGTACTATAACTGCGTAGTGCTGTAGTGTACTACACTAGTTAGGTAGGGGTTCTACTCCCAAACATGACAGGTGTGTGTGTGTGTGTGTGTGTGTGTGTGTGTGTGTGTGTGTGTGTGTGTGTGTGTGTGTGTGTGGGTGTGTGAGTGTGTGTTTGTAACCTGTATCCTGTGTAGAGGTGGTTGTGACTGTGTGACACCTGTGGCCAATGTGGAGCGTGTTTTGCATATTTCTTATAAGGTGGCCATACTATATATCACAATGCCCACTGTACAGGGATAATACATGTGATATGGCTGAGAGGCCAGGGTGCAGAGCCATACCCAGACATGTGACATCAAGGCCAGGCAATCACAATTAGCAACCCCAGTATTACCCAGAGCACACTCTCACCCTATGTGCCATACACACACACACACATGCCTAGGTAACAGCCAATATGTGAGTAGTACACTGCATATTGGCCACTGACAGTAACTATGGAGTGACAATGGTGGGCCACAGAAGGCATGACACCCAGTCCATCTGTCCATTATGCCCATACGTGCAGACAGTGCACCTCCCCCATGTTCCCCAATGGACACCTGCACCACCTGTGTTACGATCACATGTGACCCACAATAGACATACCATGCCTGACAACATGCCCATATGGACAGATGCCACTGACACCAAGGAATGCTGATAGCATGCACTCCATGTAGGTGCAGGGTAAAGCTGCTGGCCATTACCAGCTCCCGTCACAGGTGGACAAGACTGGCACATCTGATGACAATCTGTGTTCACAACATGGGCCAGACACCTCAGATACAGTTCCACATGTCACTGTATATGTATGTGGGAGGTGTGCATATCCCTGATGCTGTCCATGTCATGGATGAAGGAACACAGACATGGCAAGCGATGCACAGCATTCCTCACACACAGTAGTCACCCAGGTGACCAGATGGGGGATACAATACCCACCTGTGTGGGCAAATGCAGACACTACATCCCTGAGCCAGAATGCAGACGATTGTCATGTGGCCTGATGCCAAGGTACACCCTTCACGTAGCCTTGGACAGCTGTCTGGTGCAGTCGAACATCACACACACCTGTGCAGACATGCACCCATGCATGTCAGTACTGGTGCCCTGTGTGTTTGTGTGTGTGTGTGTGTGTGTTGCATGCTGTAGATGTTTACATCTACACTCCCTACAACCCCCATGGGCATACTGCAGCATGCTGTCTGATGTCAGAGGTTGGCATAATGGTTAAGGTGTTTACCTTGCAAACACAAGGTGCAGGGTTTGATTCTCATATGGGGTAGCTGGCAAGGCTTAGAATGACCCACAAGGGCAGTTAGCCTAGTAATAATATATGAACCTTCATACCCTTCACCCGTACAGCCCCTGTATGACCTGTGTGGTGCATGGGATACCTACACAATGATGTGATGTGGCAATCCCAGAACCAATGAGTTGTACACCTGGCCCTGCCACATGTGTCAATGCATGTGTGTCCTTGTGAGAGTGTGGCTGTGTTGATGCTAGCACCTGTTCATGCCAAGCACGTGTATGTCACCTACCATACAGCTACTGTATCCCTGTTGCAGGTGTCACTCACCATCACATTTATGTTCTGAGTGCTCCACAACAGGTAACCCATGTGGCGCATCCAATAATTGCAGTGAACTGTGCTAGCACTACATAGTTGTCAGGAGTTTCATACCCTGTGCTGCTAGGTGTGTAACACAAACATGCTTCAGTTTTACCCTTCCACCCCTCCTTGACATGTATTTGACTCTGTCTGTGTCCCCCACCCCCTCTCAGGTGGACGTGGAAACCTACACCTGCTTTGCTTAGGCAGCAGCATGTGTAACGTAAGTAATGCTCATGATCAGCTGATGACCTCTCCATGAATCATAGCCCTCCCCTAGCTGATTGAATGTGAAACAGCTGTGGTAACATTCCCGTAGCCAGTTGTATGGAAACACACTCCAATACCTAGGAACATCATGGTTGTGTTGGCCCTTTTCACCCACTGTGAGCAGGAGCTAGATCTGCCATGTGCAAACAGCATCTCAGATGGATTGCGGTGTACCCCTAACAACATACACTGTGGAAACAGTGCAACAAACAGGAGGTGGATGTGCCTGACCTGACTACAGACTGTAAGTGCCGTTATACTGCATTTGGAGTAATGTTGCTTTAACAGTGTTTGTGTGGATATGGCTGTTGTACATGTCTCAATACCTGCCATGTCAGTTCTATGTTTATGGGGAATCTCCATCTGCAGGGTCATCTGCAGCCTGGGTAGTATTGTGTCCATGGTTGCATGTATCACCCACGGAGCATCTAGCTGTCGACTGCTGAAGGTAGTGTGAGGATTGCAGTAAGTAGATGGAGAAAGCTGTGATAGTCACAGACTTTATATCCGTCAATGGACATATGTTGCAACAACCCTGTAACAGCAGTAAATGTATGTGGTTATCACAGCAACATGTCAATATTGGTCCGGTCTATGTGCTCCCCGCCACACCTCTGTCAACCTTTGTACATATGTCGTGCATGAAGTGGTGCATATGTGTTGCACAACATACTTTGTGACATCATATCTGAGAACAAGCCACTGATATATCTGACTGCTACACATGTTATGTACAGTAGGGGTTACATTACATGATAATACCTGCACATTCTGTGGATGTTCGTACAGTACTGAGGTCTGTGTACCTATGGTAAATGTCGACAGTGTATGTAGTGTTGATATGTACCTTAGCCTATGTACAGACTGTGGTAGATGCCATTTTTCCAGTTCCCCTACTATCAGATGTTACATGCTGCCCCACTGTATGGTACTGTAGTGGCATACATGTTTGTAGAGCCATAAACACATATGTCCCATACCACAGACAGCCACCAGACCAAACTGTGTAGCAGGCCAGTATATGTAGGGTCAGTCTGTGAGTGGCACATATGAGGATGGTGTCGAACACATAGTCCATATACTGTAATACCATGCTAGATAACCATATGTGGCTGTGGCTGTGCTCACATTGGTTGTGGATATGCACTGTCACACAGGTGTCTCAACCTGTGCTGTGACATGCCTGTTGAGCCTGCTTTACATGCAGCTACATGTGCATTCCCCCATGGTAGATGTAGGCCAGTGTTGAGCCAGTCTGCCTGCAGCCTGCACAGTGCATTGTGACAAGCCTAGCAGCTGAGTGTACCTACCCAGTGGGATGTCATGTGCAGATACTAGCCAGATGTCCCAATGGTGGCCCTCCCCTAACAGTCATGTCTGTCAGACAGGGCAGTGGGATGCAGTGCAGATGTATGTCAATACCTATTGTGTAGTATGTGGCCATGGCACCCCTGTACCAGCGGTCATACCTTTACAGGCCAGGCAGGGGTGTGTGAATGCATGACCTATGGTGGACATCATATACTAGTTGTTATGTGTTATACCCATCTACATGGCCATCCACATCCATATTGTCAGGCATGGTACACATGTGTAGCACTAAGAGCTTATATGTATATCTCTGGACTGTACAGACTGTGGCAGACAATCCACATATATTGGCCAATATCTCTGCTGCAGTCCACAGTGGCATTACGTGCTAGCAGCGGTACTGTACACTGATGTCCTTTGGATGCTGTTCAGTAACCAATGGCACACATGTTATGAGCAGATGTGACCTCTTACACACACAATGTCTGTGAAGACAATCCCAATGACAGTAGCAATAGTCTACTATTATACCTGCTATATATACCTGACATCCCCTGCAACTATGACATTGGGAAGATATGGGCTGGGGTTGGTCTACACTTCATGTCCAGGACATATGGTGGGAATATATGTACATATACCTATCCAGATAGCCAGATATATGATTACACATGTGTGCTACACCCAATTAACACTGTCATGGAAACCACCAACTATAGATTCCCACATCATGTGTGCATGGTCCAATTACATCTCCTGTGTAATGGGCATCCATCCTGTGTGTGGGCAGCAGTGCTACCGACAGCATGTAGCAATACCCCTTACAGGAGAACTGGCACACTCAGCGCAGCCACATATTTGTAGGAGGATCACCAAGTACAGACAGACTGTGAGTAGAGTTGTGTTATGCTTTGTACAGTACTGGTGTTACAGGGTGTGGGTGTACATACTAATTTGCCATGGAATGCAGTCCATCTGCATAGCACACAACTGTGGGCCTACCCTCATGCTGGCTGGAGCTGTGCCTATCATGTCTTGTCTGTCCACCACACAGGTCTTGTGACAGATAATACACTGGCAGTGTGTGTGTTGCATGTTACTGGTACATGGCTATATCCATGACCATCTCTATCATCAATTCCCTGACTAAGGGTATGTTACAGACTATCCTGTAACACCTGCACCTTGTGTAGTGTATGGCAACAGTTGTCCACATATGTGCCTGTATTCCAGCCTCTGTCCATCACCTACATACCAAGCTTTGCACATATGTCATGATGTCAGTGGTTGATCCACAGTGGGCTGGGTGTATAATACACTGCCATGTCTGTCATCAGTCCACTGCCATTGTAACCCCCACACATATGGTGGGGCTGGGGCCATATATGTGTGGGCACCATGTACACAATACATGTGTACCCTCATGCACTGCAGAGCTCAGTGTATGTAACAGTGGTATATGGCCCTGTATTATTGAGTCTGGGGGGAGCACCAGAAATGACCTAGGCTACAACAAAATGTGGGGTATCAGGGCTGAGCTGTCTTAAGGTATCTGGATGTACAGTACCATATACTTCACCTATATACACATTACTGACATGGATCTAGGTAATGCAGGACTACTGCCCCCTACCATACAAACTGTTCTGTGATTTGTTGTGTTCATGATGGTGTCAGTTATGCCATGTTATGTAGCAGTTACACACCATGTGGTCATATGACGTCTATACCACCTACTGTGTTTGTACAGTGTGTAGATAGAGCCTGCTGAACTACACACCTGGATTACATACTGTTGACTGTTAGGTATCCTGTGGCCCAGTGTGTCTTTCCTATTGTACAATGTGAATGGCTTGGCCTGGACAGCAACAGCTGGGAATCTTTCCAGACTACTGTATGACTGCAACTGGTCCACTGTAGCATCACTTCGTTGATATAGTTGTCAGTGTCTGAACAGCTATATAGCATGGCATGTAGAACTGTAATAGTGCATGATTAAAGGTTTTCATGTCTGCAAACCTGTGGGTGTTGTTTTACCTATGACCTGTCTGTGGGTGTATGTTACAGACAAGGATTGTCATTTGTATGGGTGGCACATACAATGTCCAGTCATTCAGGGGTGAACTGTAGGCATAGTGGCTGTTCCATATTGTGTACACCTTCCACATATGTATCTTACTGCACATATAACTGTGTGTGTATGTGTAGTCACATGTATATATGTATATATATATATATATATATATATATATATATATATATATATAGCTTCATAAATATGTAAACCTGTATCTGCATATCTGCTCCTGTGTATCTGTATCCTGGTAATGTTGATGGCTTCCACATAATACATTACTCATGGGAGCCAGACTGTACTGCATGATATGTTACTAATACCAGCCTGACATCATACAGGTGGGATGTAGTACAGGTAACACCATGTGCTCATGTTGTCACTGGCCCTGGTTATGGGATCTCCAACACTTGGTAGTGTATTGCAGGATGGACGTGTTTGGCGGGGGGGATGCCTATTTGTATAACTCGTATAGTGTGTGGTGCTTCTCAACCCCATTAATGTACCATATAGCCTGTTACACTCCTCTTCCTAACAGCTACATGTGCCTTGCAGTACCAGAAAAACAGTATTGTACCAATGGGTCAATAGGCATGGAAATCCCATTGAGGTCTGCCACATGTGTGAATGTGTGTATGTGTGCATATCTGTAGGGTACACCATTCAGAGTCCACATACTCCTATTACAATACACATTGCCACATAGTAGTACATATATTGTTGTTGTCACCCATAGGTGTGGCAACGCAATGCAGCACCCTGTTATGCCTGTGGTGTGTGCATCACATGCATATGCCTGTGGTACCACTGTTGTGATATGCAATGGATTGTTTTGGTGTCATGGACAATGTGTGATAGTGGGTATATCAGAGTATCAAGATGGGTTCTAGTGTGTACAATATCCAGTGGGGGATGTGGGTGCTGTGTACACTGTCTTTACACCATGGTACACCTGGTATATGACTCACATACCACTCTCAGGTGGCCAATGTTACCATCACCCATACAGGTAACAGATAACAGGATACAGCCCAGTTACACAAGTGATGTGTGGAGCCTACCTGTAACACATTGGACATTTGGACTAGTTAGTTAGCAACTATACAACCAGGTCTCTAAGATGTGTGTATACCTGTTATGTGTCAGTCAATGTGTATATGATGGTATGACACACTATGTATTCTCCATATACAAACATTACATCCCTCATTACCATATTGTAAGTGTCTGTGGATGGTCTGCATGTAGCACGTGACCTGGTACACACCTCATCCTACAGATGGTGTCATGTGTGCAATGACAGCCACACAGTTCAGTAGCACTACATACCTGGGTTGAGGTCTAGACACAGTGTCGCTAAGTAAAGATGTGTGTGTATGTGGATGGGTTGACATAAGGGTGCAGATTATAGATGTGCCAGCAGGCCACTGATCAATTTTGCATGGCCAATAAATGTTATACATACCTGTGGCATGTGTGCAACTGTGCACCATATATGTCATGGCCATGGTGTCACCACACTGACATACCCTTGTGGAATATGACTGTAGACCATCCTCCTGCTGACACATGTATGCCTACAGCACAAATGGATGACAGTATGGGGATAACAATTAGTGTTACCAACAGCTGAGATGCATCATCACTCCATGGCTACATTGCAGCACTCTATCACAGTCACCGTGTGCATCAGAACCATGTTAGCCTGTCCCTGCATCGATGTTATGGATGATAGGGATGTGGCACAGGTATTATCATATGCACAGGGTGTGTGAAAGTCATCTTAGCTGCATGGCTACACTACCTGACATGTATGCAGTACACATAATCCCTGACTACATTCTACACTGCAGTACACTGCGGCACTCTATGACAGTCACCATGTGCATCAGAATCTTGTTAGCCTGTCCCTGCATCGATGTTATGTATGACAGGGATGTGGCACTGGTATCATCATATGCACAGGGTGTGTGAAAGTCATCTTAGCTGGATGGCTACACTACCTGACTTGTATGTAGTACACATTACCCCTGATTACATTCTACACTGTGGTACATTGTGGCACTCTATTACAGTCACTGTGTGCATCAGAACCATAGTAGCCTGTCACTGCATTAATGTTATGGATGACAGGGATGTGGCACAGGTATCATCATATGCACAGGGTGTGTGGAAGTCATCTTAGCTGCATGGCTACACTACCTGACATGTATGCAGTACACATTACCCCTGACTACATTCTACACTGCGGTACATTGTGGCACTCCATTACAGTGATCGTGTGCATCAGAACCATAGTAGCCTGTCCCTGCATCAATGTAATAGATGACAGGGATGTGGCACAGGTATCATCATATGCACAGGGTGTGTGAAAATCATCTTAGCTGCATGGCTACACTACCAGACATGTATAAAGTACACATTACCCCTGACTACATTCTACACTGTGGTACATTGCAGCACTCCATTACAGTCACTGTGTGCATCACAACCATTGTAGTCTGCCCCTGCATCAATGTTATGGATGACAGGGATGTAGCACAGGCATCATCATATGCACAGGGTGTGTTGCAGGTGTGCTACAGGCCAAGGGTGGTCCAAATATGTGTCATCATGTGTGTGGGTGAGGGGTGTGATTGATTGATTGGGGCATGGTGATGTGGTGTGCATCGGTATGGGGTCACCCTAGGTGTGGTTGCATAGTGTGTGGGTATGCATGCACAAAGTTCTGCCATGTGGCTGCCCTACACGGGTGATGTTGGACAGCTGCAGACCATACCTGGCAGGGTGTGCAGTTCACTGCCTATGGCCATGGACACACTGACTGTGCCTGCTAGGGGTTCCATGGGCACTTGCAGGTACAGACCTTGAGGTGCTACTATCCCCTGATGATTACATATGTCACTGGAACCATATCCTGCCTGGACTGGCCAGGGCCACGTGCACAAGGTCTACTGTGGTGTGGTGTGGACAGCAGCCCCTGTGGTGTGCTGGGGCTGGTACTGCCACTATGGGAATGGCTGGGCATCCTGGCACTTCCACGTTGACTGCCAGCTGCTGGTGTCTCTGGCCTATGTCCAAGCGGCTGTTGCACTACTCCCACCACACATTCTAGCACAGACTTACCACGGTCGAGGAGGCCAACCATCTCACTCCACTGTCTATCCATGACCTCAGTATATTCACAGAAGGCACCAACGAGTTCATGGAGGTTGCCACTTACACCTGTGAAAGCAGACCTCTGCAGCCTCAGGCCCTGTCTGGTGTGCATTTCCATACATGCCTATGCCTCCATTATGGCCTGAAACATGATCCTGTCTGTGGCACCTCTGACAGGGGTAGGTTGTACATGGCCTCATTGCTGTCACCCTGTATTACCCTGTGTATGGGCAGTCATGTTGTACAAGGCCCTTATATGATTAGAGCTGCTACATTCACTACATATGTCACACACCAGAGCCTCATACTACAGTCTTGCTCAGTCCATGTCACATCTGCTGCACAAGCGACCCATCATGCGGACAACAGTACTACCTGTATACACTCACTGATGTGCTGTGGTAATTCCCCATTGCATTTGTAGTGCTGCATATGTGGGTAGCCGGTTACCTATCTGCTGCTGGCAATATGATGTGTATACCTGGTATGTGCTACACCTCCCAATGCATGCTCCATGCTACAGACCTTGTTATGCTATCAACTGTCCTGTGTTCACATACCTGACAGGTTGTCCTGGTGTCCCATGTCTCATTCCATGTACAGCACAATCCCAAGAGGAAGTACCACCATGTCGTCAATCCCACTATCGCCTGTGCATACATGGACACCCACACACACACACACACACACACACACACACACACACACACACACACACACACACACACACACACACGCACACACACATTCGACATGCATTGTCCACACTCCACTAGATTGCACTTATGAACACAGTCAAGACACACACACACACACACACACACACACACACACACACACACACGCACACACACACACACACACACATACACACACACCACACTTCTACATGTGGATTTGCACATTTGTACACACAGTCCTCTTATTACCCTTCTGTCAACATGCATTACATATGGTGCTCAACAGCATGCAGTGCAACTATAGTGACATCATGCTAGTGCAGTATACATGTGCGTGAGGCGCGGGCTGTGTTGGTGGGTGATGGCCCTTCCCCGTGTTACCACTGCACCCATGTACAAAGTGTTACTGTGGACCTGTTCCACATCCTGCCTTGTACTGTGCACCATACCTCACATGTGTAGAAACCATTGATGCATCTGTAGTACTGTGTCAGTTATGTCAGCTCCAATGCTCACAGGCCCTATGTGTTGTAGCAACTCTTACCTGGGATAATATGTGTGCAGCTATCCGTTGTGGATGCCTGATATCTGCATTACAGATCACAACATCAGCAGTGCATGTATGACCCGTACATGACTATTACACTGACAACCAGCGGACCTTACCATGGTTGTAGGGGGTGCCCTACACATTTCCCAGACCTCTGCATGGTTGCAAATTCTACTCATGTGCACATCCCATGGAGTGCACACACTGCTGTCATGAGTGCTGTGGGGTCAGGGCTACATCTGCAATGTTTACTTAACCTGATTGTGTGCAGCTGCAGCCATGGTGGTGTTGAGTCACACATGTCCCTACTGTAGGCCATGTGTCCTGCCACACTTCACATCCCAGTGGACACATTGCACATTGACATGATGTTAGTTATCTTGCATGTGTCTGTTGTACCCTTCCGATACCCCAGCATGGTCTCTACTGTGATGCAGTGCATTTCACAGCAACAAGATGTGAACATGTACAGCACACAGTATGGGTAAGTGTGTTTGATGTGTGCATGGGATATCTGATTGCTAGTATATGCCCAGTTTATCATCATGCATGAACACGAACCATACTCACCGGCCATGGGCTGCTGCCATGGTGGTATCCTGGAGGGACCCACATAGGAGTGTGACAAAGCTGATGTCAGTGGCCGCAGCTGTGGCATTCATAAAAGGTGAGTGCAGTATTACGTTACATCAACAGTAGAAGTACACAATATTACAGCTTATACACAACTGTTTATTACTACTACACAGCAGCGGACTATGTACATGACATCTCAGTTTTGCATGATATACCTGTACAGATGCAGATGCATTCACAAGAGTTGGGTACCGATGTGCCCTGGGCCTTATCTGCACACTCCACAGCTGGTGTGTCATTGGCACCCACCTCCAAGATGTGCCCTGCCAGGTGTTGATGCTGCAGGCAGCCAGGTGCCACAAGGCTGCTAAGAAGCTCCTCCACATGGGTGAGGGGTGGATGGGCAGGTTGCCCTCCCTGTTGCAATGTGGTCCCCCCTTACAGCAGCTGCACGCCGATGTACATGGTGAAGCAGGACAGTGCAATGATGCCAGACTTGCTCATAGCTCTGGTTATGCAGTCCAACATCATTGACCATGTGGACTAGTTTGTTCCACAGAGCAGTCCTCTCCTGCTGGTAATGGGCTGCCCACCCAAACAGCAGCTCATAGTGCTGCACCAGGTGGTCGATAATGATGTCCCTCTTAGCGGCGCTGTATGTGGGAAGACGACTATGTGACATGTTTCGTGGAAGACATAAAGATGGAAACAGGTCTGAGCCACCCATACAGCAGGGTTACCATAGTTCTTAATACACATATTTGTCTCCCCCCATCAACTACAACAAACCGTTCACAGACTGCAGTTGTTATGTCAGCTACTTACCTACCATTGGGAGATATGTTGTATTGTACCAAGCTTTGTGCTATGTGTATGTGCCACGCTTTGTGCTATGTGTTTGCAGCCATGCTCCCTATGGGGACACTTATCTTTGCTGGCCTTTTACAGGCTATTTCACCTGCATGCCATTGTCAGTGCCACTATATATATATATATATATATGAATAAATATACATCTGTGTACATATATGTGTAGATATATGTTGTACGTTGTTGATATACCTATGTCTATATGAGTGTCTGTATATCTGTACACATACACGTTCTATTCTGTATCACACAGATATGTAGAGTGCATACAGACATTTACTCCATGTTCTGTAACTGTCTTTCATTCACAGCTGCACTGTTTGGCCTTGCTGCAACACAGACAGGTGCCACATGTGAACACTGACTAACATTAGGGTAGTAAATATGGTGTGAGATTGCTAGTATGCCTATTACACACCTATGGCATTTGTGCATGCTACATTATACATTAACATGACTGTCCTGCAAGTGGTGTGCTCTGGCACCCATGTGTCTATCATGATGGCAGTACATCCACCACCAGCTATTGTCCACACTACCATAACATACACAGATATTATGGCTGACATCCTTGTCATTCATTGCTGATCTGCACAGTTAGTGGGTATGTCCCACTGCTTACAGGGACAGGCAGTATTGTCCAGAGCAGATGTTCAGCAGGACATCATTACAAGGACAAGTGCAGATGGCACATATAAAACATTCAGCATCATATATCCTATTACTCTATACCACATGCTACATTAAATTACATACAGTTATGTTTTACATACCTTTTATTCTTTGGACAGGTGTAACGCCTTCCTGGTTTTGGCTTGTAGGTTTTTGTTTCCCACTGTGTGAGTTTCGTTTTATATTTTCTATTTTTTCCTCTGTCTCTGTCTCTCTCTCTCTCTGTGTCTCTCTCCCTCTCCAGTAGAGTGAATGAGTTGGGTTGAATGGATTTCAGCATAGCTTTTGTAGGGGATGCACATTATCAGGTGATGGGATCTGCACCAATCAGTGTGCAACAGTTGCTGACTGCATGCAGCCTGTTGTGTAGTGATTCAGTTAACCATTGTCATGGTAACCCAGTACTAAAAATTGCTTACTCATGTGGTCATTGTCCCTTCACCTTTCCAGTATGGAGGACATCCTTCCTGTATGTGGTCAGCAGTGTTACAGATGGCAGGTTGCAGTACCTATTGGTTGCAGTACCTATTACAGTGCGGCTTGCAGACACAAGGCAACTACACAATCTCAAGAAGTTCCAGACCTACAGACAGAGTGAGTAGTGTTGTTATGTGCATTGTATATTGCTGGTCTTGCAGTGTTTGTGGGTACATAGTAGTTTAGGATGGAATGCAGTCTATCTGCATAGCTCTCAACAGTGGGCCTATCCACATGATGGCCAATGGATTGTCTGTTCGTTTTTGCCTGTGCACCACAGGTCTTGTCCTAGATATATCCCTGGAAATCTGTCTGTTGCATGCTATCAGTACATTGCTACTTCCATTTGTGTTCCTGATGTGTTATTCCTGCATAAGGGTATGTTGCAATGAATCCTGTAACACCAGCAATTTGGAGGATGTGTAACAGCAATATTAAGAGTATGGCCCTGTGTTCCTGCCTCTTTCCTCCACATATATGGCTGGCTTTATCCTGCTGTGATACGGTTAGGGGTTGTTCGGTATAGGCCTATCATTATTTACTGTTAGCATTCCTGCTATCATCCCAGTCATATCGTGAACTCCCACATCATTTGTTGGTCAGAGTCCATACATGTGACAGATACATAGACATTATCACAGTGAATAAATGTCCCGCTAGGTCTACAGGATGTAAAGGGCGGCTGCTGAACAACATCTGTTATTGTTTATTGTTACCTATCTTGATGGCAAATCCTTTGTTTACAGTTGTACAAATTGATGGGCTTGGCCTGGACAGCATAGTATGTTTTATATCTGCACTGTCTGCATTGTCTGTTTTGTGTGGGCCTTGCATTCCTCACTGATTACATAAGTCCAGATCTATGTGCTGTAAGTAATGGCATACATTATTGTAAATTATACAACAACCCCCCATTAATATTCAAAAACGTGCACGCTGATTGGTCAGTGTGCACGTTGTAAATCCAAGTTATAGTAATGGAAAAAGGTCCGGTCACCCAGACTTTTTCCATTACTATAACTCTTACAGCAACAATGTCTCGCTATGTTAAACGAGTTTATTATAGCGAGACAGCTTTAAAAAAAGCAACAGAGATTCTCCGTTGCTTTTTTTAAAGACTGTCTCGCTATGTTAAATGGCAGCAAAACAGTTTGTAAAAAGCAACGGAGATCTTGCTTTGTCCGTTGCTTTTTTCAAAACTGTCTCACTATGTTAAATGGGTTTAACATAGCGAGACAACTTTAAAAAAAGCAACGGAGTGTCTCGCTATGTTAAACCCAGTTAACATAGCAAAACAGTTTGTAAAAAGCAATGGAGATCTTGTTTTCTCCATTGCTTTTGCCCACAGCTCTGATGTACTGCCATTATGTAAGAAAAGTAATTATTTTTTCCTAAATAATGTTATTGTATAATAGCAATAACCCACTTCTGGGTGTGGGTAATGTTGGATTTACCCATGGTTAGCTTTGTTTGGCCACTCGGGCTTCGCCCTCATTACCAAACCACACCAACTGTGGGTAAATCCAGCATTACCCACACCCAGACGTGGGTTATTGCTATAATACACCATTAAAAGTTGTCTGTGTATACATACCTGTGTGTCATCTCATGTCCTTTGCATAGTGAGTGGGTCTATGTGTAATGCAGTACTCCTGTTCAAGTATAAATTTCATTTAGTAGGTTATACAGCAAAACAATGTTGATATAATGATTTCACATGGAACATAGAATGTGCTGCAGTGGGACTCGAACCGGGACTGTGTGCACGTTAGGTGGATGCTCTGCCCACTACACTATTGCAGTTCTGCTTAATTTTCATATTTCTACCTTAATGTCATACCCATGCTCCCTTTCCCTGGCCCCCAAGCTCCACAAACACAGCATCCATCCATTCTCCAGTTGCTAGCCCTGCCATACCACACCTCCACACATTTCCCTCTCTGCGCGTCTTGGTACTCCTCCATTTTATTGTCTCAACACAACCTTCTGCAGGGTCTTCATCTGTTTAGTCCATGTACATTTGAGCCTTCCCTTGATCCTCCTCCGATACTGGTGGAAACATTGTGACCCACAATGTCTGATGCGTCCCACCAGGGATGGACCTGTTGTTGTGTCATGAGTATACCTTGCTGATCTACATTGTTTCTCCCATTGGTAGCATCCTGTCAGGGGTTTGAGATGCAGCGATTTGCTTACAAACCAGACCAGCCTCATCTCCCGCTTCCACTGATGAAGCACGTCCCCATGGCATGCCCCGTTTCCCATTCCTCTCTTCAGTATTATACAAGACTACAGTTCTCACAGTATGTGTGGACAGGCACTGTTCATTGATACTCATAGACTGCTCGGAATACTGTGACTGAGCAATGTGCACATGTTTGCTGGTATTAATATACATACTTATATACATTTCCTATACTGTTGACTGACTGTGCTGAATGATATGTTTGTGATAGCAGCTGATTGTATATCTGCCATGCCTTTGTGGTAACTCACTTGGTCTATAGTGTGCAGGGTGGGGGGGGAACCTGGGAGTGCTGATTATGTTGTTATTGGCCATGGTGAGGGCTGTGGGCTATAGTGTGCATAAGGCACTGCAGGGGAAGTGTAGGTGGGTATGCACTGGTGTGCATGAGTCTCAGACTTGCTGACCTCCAGTTATGGCTTCTTACATTGGGTTGACCTCCACATTGCTTAACCAGTGTGGGCATTGCTTACCGCCACCCAAACAGGCATTCTCTCACTTGCTGCTGCATACCCCCACGCTACTTCATGAACATGTCGATAGCCAGGTGTACATGTCAGGTATGACTGTTCACAAAGGTCAATGTAAGGTGAAGTGGGATTCCAGTTTATTTGGGTTAGGTTTAGTTATGCCATACCTGTGTTGTAGAGTAGATGTGAATAGTGAAGGTGTAGGCAGGTAGGTGGGGGGGCATTTTAACTGTATAGTAGGCCGTTCGACTGATTGGTGGGGAAGTAATAGTGCAGGTTTGCAGGGTGTTGGGATATGTATGTGAGGCAAGACAAGAGGTGTCATTGTCAGTAGTTGGTGTAGAGGTATGGAGTGTTAGTTGGGGGGTGGTGGACTTCGCCAGGCAGTGTGCAGGTGGTGATCCAAGTGTGCTTGAATTTTCCCTTCATGTGTTATTTACATGTGTTGTCCGGGACAGCTGCAGTAATACACCTGGGTTTGGGTTCCAGATTCTGCCAATATAGTTGTGTGGAGGGTGTCACCTACTTGTGACTATGAACATTACTAGGAATGAAACAGGGGTCAATAGGTAAGTGGTGTTATTGGGCCACACAGAGAGGCTGATAGTAGGGGACATGTCCAGGGATGTACAGGACGGCTGACGGGAAGGTCCACAGCTGGCTATTTCTTCTACAGCGACAGCTGTGTATATACTCTGCATTTGGGGGGGTAGGTCTGGACACTCATACCCCTGGGTGGGGGTGAGGACAGCAATAATACCTTGTGATGCCAATTAGTTTGGCTTACATGCCTACAGTAGGGTGTTGCAACCATGTGTTCTTTGGTGTCATTTACTGGGTTTGCAACAACACATCTGGTTATACCGTCCTTTGCCATGTAAACTAGACATTGCTGCTGTGGGACTCGTACTGAGTGTGGCTGCTCGTTAGGTGTCAGGTCTGCCCAATGCACACTATTGCTTACATTCCTGGGGCGAGCCACATAGAACTACTCCAGCCAACAGCTGCATGCCTAGGCCCATAATTACATACCCATAGTTCCCCACCCGCACCTCCTCTTCGGCACTCTTCCTTACTCTGGGTGCAGTTCGGGTCTGAACACACCAGTACACACTGCCCACTCCCCACTTCTAGGGACCCATCATGTATGTTGTCTCACCCCATGGGTCATCAGGCTTCCCCAACTTTGTGGTCCAGGTACAAGCGTGCCCTGCCGTACATTATCTGTGTAATGGCTGGAAAGCCGAATAGCCATATAATTTTTGGCTTGTCCCACAAGGGACATTCTTGTCTTGTTTCAAGATTAAACTTGGTGGGCTTCCCACTGGTAGTATCCTGCCTGTAGTTCGAGAAGCAGTGGTTTGTTTACTTTAATTGTGTGTTTGTATGTTTCACCTGTCTAGCTGGGGGGGAGGGGTTGATGCTACGTGTTACACGTTTGTTGATTGGGCGCCTCACCCCCATTGGCACGGCCTGTGAACATATGCAATCCTTAACAGCTGTATCATATCCTAGCTATATATATATATATATATATATATATATATATATATATATATATATATTCATATATATATATATATATATATATATATATATATATATATATATATATATATATATATATATATATATATATATATATATATATATATATATATATATATATATATATATATATATATATATATATATATGGGTCTACCTGATAATACCGACATGCCAAAACACCGACAACAAAATAACCGACACGACAAAACCAAATAAAAAGAAAGTTCAAAAACATAAAACTTCACATGCCTGACAAACCACAATCTCGACAATCAACAAAACAAATACCTTTCCTGAAAAACACACACACAACACAAGCACACCAAAAACCTTACTAACCTACACTACACCTTACATACACAACTATCTATTTACTAACCTTAACTCAAACCCTAACCCTAAGGTCCGTCACTATCGCCCACTTACCTTACCCACACCCTAACCCTAACTCACTTAACCTGCCCCTAAACCTAATGTCCATCACTATCGCACACTTACCTGACCCGCACCCTACCCTAATGTCCGTCACTATCACACACTTACCTTACCCACACCCTGACCCTAACGTCCGTCCCTATTGCGCACTTACCTTAACATCTCGATGTTCTCAGTGTCGGGATTCTCAACTTTCGGTCTTCTCCATTGTCGATCTTCCGATGTCGGTTATCTCGTTGTCGTTCTTCTCAGCTTTCGGCATAATCAGGTAGACCCATATATATATATATATATATATATATATATATATATATATATATATATATATATATACATATATATATATATATATATATATATATATATATATATATATATATATATATATATATATATATATATATATATATATATATATATATATATATATATATGTATATATATATATATATATATATATATATATATATATATATATATATATATATATATATATATATATATATATATATATATATATATATATATATATATATATATATATATATATATATATATATATAAAATGACAAGTGGATGTATGGGTGGCTGCTTATGTATATATCTATATGTGGGTATTTATATATGTCTGTCTATGTATGTATACATTTGTACTACAGAGAGGGAGAAGTATATCTCTATGTAGTTATGGGAATATATGCACACACATACCTCTACATATTTAGCTACATATCCTGTCATGTTGCCTGTTATTGCTGGGTACTTTTTTGTGTGCATACCAGCTAACCTTGTGTGCCACGTATGCTTTGCGATACCTACAACTAAATCCATTAGTGTACACAGAGTCATACATTAAATCTATTGCTAGTACCAGGTAATCATTCGTCCCATTCCGGGCAGTCCGAATATTGGGTATACAACTTTTGTCTACACCCAGATTTACATAGGTACCCATGGCTATGTGCATGGACTACAGCGTGTGCCAGACCTAGCATACTTTGGTCGAGACAACATAAGGGATGTGTCCCAAGGGGGGAGTGTGGAGGGGGGGCAATGTGTAGTGGTGTGGTAGCTACAGACCGGTAACCAGGGTTGAGATGGTGGCTGCGTGTATTCAGTGGGTAGGGGGAAGCGGAACTGTGGGTAATGCATGTATGGCTCATGGATGGCCTTGGTTGGATGGGCCTTTACTGCTCGGTCTGCTTAGTGGGTGCAGGAGAGGGGGATGTGATGTGGAACATGACCGAGGACTAATTTAAATCCCTATTTCAATGACACACGTACATTACATTGAGCTTGGTAGTGTTTTTCAGGGCGGTCGTGTTTGTCTGCATGGGGGGTATGCCAATTCGTATGTGATGTATATTGTTTGAGGCCTGTCAAGGCCTTTCACAGTGCATGTGGACATGTATGTGTCTGTTAATCTACCAATGCTATCTACAGATGTCTGGCCATGTATACCTCTGTGGGTGTATATATTTGCTTACATATTTCTAACTATGTCCGTATATACCTATGGGGACATTTCTCTGCGTACATATGTGTAACTTTCTGTATATATGTGGACGTATGGATGTTGACATATATATATATATAAATATATATATATATATATATATATATATATATATATATATAGTATCCATTTAGATAGCAATATATTTGCGCACACACGTCCATCTAGCTGTAGGTCTACATTCTCTGTGCTGTTGCATGACTGGACTGGATGATATGTTTCTGACAACGTTGACTTTATTTGTATCTGTCATAGCTTAGTGTTAATTCCCTTTGCCTATGGTGTGCAGGGTCCTTGATTTGAGCCTTACAGGAGCTGTTTATTTTGTTGCTGGGCAGAACATGGGCTGTTGGGTACTGAGTGATTACAGCACATTAAAGCGGTTGTACACAGGTGTGTGCATGTTTGCGCAGAGCTAAGCACTGCTAACCTCCGGTTGCAGTTTTTAACCCTCAGTTAGCTTTTACTTTGCTTAATCTGTGTAGGTAATGCTTACTTCTGTGCAAATGCACTTACACACCCTTACTAGTGCTTATATATGCTTACTACTGCTAATTTGTTCTTACACCTGCTTACTAGTGCCTTATTAATACAGTCGTCCAGTTCACATTTAATGTTATTTAGTAGGTTGTACAGGAAATATATGAGAAAAAAAATGTTCATATACAGATTTCACATGGAGAATGGTATGTACTGCAGTGGGACTCGAACCAGGAATGCCTGCTCATTAAGCAGATGCCCTGCCCACTACACTATTGCTGTGCTGCTTCATTTGCA
The DNA here is from genome assembly GCF_019279795.1 of Protopterus annectens. Classification (NCBI taxonomy): domain Eukaryota; kingdom Metazoa; phylum Chordata; order Ceratodontiformes; family Protopteridae; genus Protopterus; species Protopterus annectens. The sequence goes on from NC_056742.1 coordinate 449,343,762, forward strand.
TATATCTTCCTTGTTATCCTCTTCGGCCTTTTCAGCTGCTTTAACCATAGCTAAGTGAGGGGCACACCTGCGCACCTACGGTTAGCTGTACTCGGACTTACAATAAATATGATGGGTTTTCTTCAGTTTATTTATATGTACTGTTGCTGTTGTACACATGGGGGACTGTTGGTGGGGATATGCAGCCACCTATGAGCAGCCTCACTCATTTATTTCCACTTTCTGCTGTTTTACTTTGCAGGGATGTGTTTATTCTGAGTGCTCTGCTCTCAGACACGCCCCCTGCACTCGTACATGCTCTGTGTATGCCTAGGAGGTCGGGCAGTGCACCTTCATTAATATGCATGGTGCACTGCCGTCCTGCTGCTAAGCGGCTGCTTCCTTACAGGACTGGACTAGTCCTGCATAGAAGATTAGTAAATCCGGGGGTTTGTCTAAATGCCCTTTTCATCTTGCCCACGTAGAATCCATCACAGGACTGACAAAATGCTATGTAAATCACACTTTTGGAATAGCAGTAATATGTCTTTGATGGTTTAAGTATGCCAACATTCTGAATTTTATTTTTTTCTTGACCCACCATATGCTGGCACAGGAAGCACCTCCCACATTTAAAACTACCTCCTGTTGTGGACCTGTTGCCATTTCTTTCTAACATTCCCTTAAGGGGATTCCTTCTTGTACACTACAACTGGTTTGTCTCCCACCAGGGTATGTATCTCAGTATCCACTCTAAATACCATCCAGTATCTAGAAATAATTATATGTATGTCATAAAAGTCAATATTGAAGGGTAGAATTAAGGGTCTATGAAAAATACTGTTCTCACTAGAAGTTACTATGCCCATTAAACTAGTGTTAGTGTCCAACAGGGATGTAAAGACACCCTCAACTCTCTTTCTCTTCACTTCCCCTATTATGTTGTCTACAAAATCCTCTGGGTATCCTCTCCTTCCCAACATACTTTTCAATACGTCACATTCGTGCATAAAATCCTCAATGTCCGAGACCATTCTTGCTATTCTTATGTACTGCCTTTTCACTAGTGCTCTTTTTGATGAATGGGGTGCCAACTACAATAATGCAACAGGGAACTGGAGTATGTGGGTTTTCTATATAAATGGGAAGTGAAGTTTTTTTTATCATAGTCCTTTTTGATGGTGACATCTAAGTAGTTGAGTACGTCATTGTCTACAACCATCGTGAACTTTAAGAATGAAGTTGTTTCATGTATATATTTAAAGAACCTCTGTAACTTGTCTTCCCCACCTTTCCAGCATAATACCAAATCATCTAAATATCACCCATAAAGGGCCCAACAGTTCTTAAAGGGTGATTCTAGAATATACAGGTCCTCCCAATGTGCCAATACAATATTTGCAAAGACAGGGGAACAGCATGCACCCATTGCCAACCCCTGCCTTTGTCTGAATAATTGTTCTTCAAAGCTCACAAAATTGTTTTCAAGAACCAATTCCATACAAGTTTTAATGGTCAAAAAATGTTGTGGTCCATAGTCGTATTCTTACATAGGTGGTCATAAAAACACTCAAAACCCAAGTCATGGGGAATGACAGAGAAAAGGTCACAGATATCAGTTGTCACCATAAGTAAATTGTCCTCATAAATATCCTGTCTTACTTTACCAAGGAAGTCCCAGGAATCTCTAAACAGGGTAGATCTATGGTCAAGAACATGCTTGTTCTTATATTAATTATAACATATTAATATATTATTATATCTGCCTGATATTTATTTACATGAAAGTGCTCAATAAAAATCATTGTGTGGTGGTACCAGTGTGGCCTGTCATTTCCTGCATCATTTTTCTAACTGTTTTCAAAGCCAGATTTTGCTTCAGTCCCTCTTAATATCTTGTGCAAGTGGTAGAAACAATGAAGCATAAAACTGCAGAAATTCAAGCAGTTTCTTGTATGCTATTGTCATTCCTCTAACCATAACATCTGCTGCATTTTTCATTGAATGATCATTTCCTGAGTCAAAGGGTTCCAGATGATGTAGTACATCTCTTTTATGTTGCATCACAGATGTAGGCATCAAATCATCGCTGGCATCCCATCACAACTGTTACATGTTATCTGAATGTATCTTTTTCTGACCTATGACTGCAATTCTTTACCTGACACTGTATCTTTATCAAATTAATCCTGGATACATGAAAGACAGTATCAGAAAACCAACACTATCATGAGTCATAATTATTGCTCCTTAAATAGCAATGTTGTTTTCTTAAATTTTTATATGAAGAACCACTGATCTCTAAATCATTGTTGCCATCATGTGTTATTCTGCTATATACAGTTTCTGGACAAATATTTGCAATTTGTTATGAATACCACCTTTAGTTTAAAAAGTTAGAACACATTTAGAGGGATGAGTCCACTCAATAAAGTAAATAAATAAACACATTTTAAAAACAGTGTTCTCCTTTCCTGCAATAATAGCTTCACTTTTGTATTTCTTAGGATCATATGATCATAGGAGGCTACTAGGCTAATGGTCCCAGGGCCCTTACAAGCCTAGCCAAGTTCAACTCATGTTTCCAAGGGTGTCTGGTTCAAGCAGACAATAAAATCAGCTCCTATTGCCCCTGTCCAAGATAGACAGATGTTACTAATCAGTATATGCAACATAAGAATTACTTTGTCTGGTATTAAATTTAGAACCTGAACTCAAATGCTCTAACTCATCCATGGCTTCTCTAACAGGAATAGAGTTAAGGCTTTGCCACCAGTTTCCCCCTCCTCCATAATATTACTAATTGAGTTTGGGATTTAAATCAGTTTTTGCCCTTGACCCCTTATATATGATTGGTGTAGTAAAACCTCTGTCAACAGAGAAAGCATTACTTTAAGTATGTTGATTTCAGACTAAAGGTGTTTTGCTTTAATGAACTGCAGTAAATCTATAAACTATATGTTAGCAACAACAACAAGTTCATCAGCAGATGTGAACAGTACAGAAAAGAGTAAAATCCCAAGAAGGGAAGACATCCCTGATCAGCATCAGCAGGAAACTATGATCCCTCATAAAATCATCCAAGGCTAGCTTCGAAAGAAAAATTGCCAAGGAGTCCAAAAATAACCACAAGGCATTCTTTAGCTATATTAAGAATCGAAGTGGCGGGCGGAGCCTAGATTGCAACCTGAAAGCATCACTATTTTAGAGCTCCTTAAAATTACTTTAAATAACAGGAAAATAATACTTTTTCTTCGAAAAAATAGTTAAAACTTGTACTTCGATATTTTTACAATCATCATACAATTTCTGGAATATATTCTTGAAAAATTTCCTGTTAGAAATATCTGGAGTTTCAAAATGACCTGGGAAGATGAGTGGTTCAAAGAATTCACATGCAGAATCTACTCTGAGGAAAGAAATTCAGTTGATGTCTTCAACTCTACAAGAACTATCTTTCGAAATGGACAGTTTCAAAGACAACTTAGAAAATTTGAAAGAAAGTTGTCATAGACAAACTGAAATCTTCAAAGAACTACTTCAGCAGCATCAAACCAAAATATTAAACATCGAAGAGTCCTTATCTCAGATAGATGGAAGGTTTAAAGAGGAGGAAACCCAGAGTGATTTTCTTCAACAAATGTCTTATTAACAAGTTAGATGATATGGAAAACAGAGAAAGGAGGACTAATGTGAGAATCTTTGGTTTACCAGAAAAGTGTGAAGGTGATAATATTATCTCTTTCCTTAATTCATGACTACTGGGCATCCTTGATTTGAAAGAAGGATTCTCATATGGCATAGAAAGAGCTCACAGAGCCATTGGGAAACGTATCCCTTCATCATCAACTTCCACACCCAGGTCAGTCGTGATTAAATTTCTTTCTTATCTTGACAAAGAGCTTGTTCTTAAATGTGCTTGGAGAAAGTCCCCACTGAAGTGCAAGCAAAATCTAATCAGATTTGACAATGACTTTTCCTCCAAAGTTTTAGAAATGAGAAAGAAAGCCTGGCCACTAGTAAAGTTACTCAAGCAAAATAAAATAAAAGCACAACTAGCATACCCTGCAAAAATAAGGATCTTTACTGCAAATGAAATAAGGACATTTAATGACATTGAGGAAGCAGTAACTTTCATTAAAAACAACAATATAATCACAGTTCCAGAGGAAATGGACTGGTCTTTGACTACATCTCTGAAAAGATCCCCTGAGAAGAATAATTTGATTGATGTAAAGATAAAAGGCAAAGAACTGACTCAAAAAGTACTCCTTCTACGGCTTCTCTCAAAGAATCAACCAAAACTAAAAATCCATGCTAAAGGTAACAATATAGGTATTGTCTATTCATTTTGCAACCATTTTACAATTTATCTCTTAATAATATTAATATTTCACTTACATGCTTCATATTTAATGGTTAACTTATATGCAGCAGCTTAATATCTACAGATTAATTAATTCAAATATTTTATATTTGATTGTGATAGAAAGGTATAAAAAACAATGTGTGGGGAAGGAAACAGTCACTATACATTGTACCTTGTAGTATAATTTTGGCTATACATAAACCTGAGTCCAGTAAACAAAGATCGTTTAGCAATATGCATAATATGCAAGTTTTAAATGTGTTCTTAACTCGTTCGAGTCATTCGTATTGAAATATGACTTCGTTTTTTCCAGACAATGCATAGACTCTGAAATGTTATTGGTTTAAATAACCCAAGGAAAAGGTCCAACTTACTTAAATATCTAAAAGTAAATAAAGCACAAGTGGTATTTTTACAGGAAATCCACTTTAAAGCTAATGATAACCTTACTTGGAATCCAAATGATTTTCTAAAGCTATCTAACTCATCATATAGTAAAAAAAAACAGAAGAGTATTAATATTGTGGAAGAAAAATGTTACCAATCCTCAGGTTCTATATAATTATGAAGATAAGGATGGTCTTTTATCAAAAGTAATAATAAGATATAGTAACAGAATTTGGACTTTGATGAACCTATACTGGTTTCCGGGTATAGGAGTTAGAACAATTAAAAAGCACATAGAACTTATTAATAAGACCTCAAAAGGTAAATTAATTTTGGGAGGGGATTTTAATTGTATTCTTGATAGTCAAGAGACCACAAATAAAAAACATTTCCATACTACACCTACAGGGAGAACTCTTAAAAAGTGGATAGATAATTTGCAGTTATTAGACTCATTTAGTCTTAAAAGTGAAAATTCATTACTATTTTCCCATAGTAGCTACAAATTCAATACTAATATGAGAATTGATAAAAATATATGTATCCCAAGATTTAAAAATGAAAATATTACACTCTTCTATAATACCCTGTCCCTTGTCTGACCATAACTCACTTATCCTTAAAATTCAAATGGATTTTAAAAGACTGACATTTACCAAAGGAATTTCAGCATATTTCACTAAATTAAAAGAGTTTAAGCCATGGTTATATTCGGCAATAAAATATTTATTGGATACAAATAATACTAGTGACATGAATATAGTTATTTTATGGGATTCCCTAAAGGCATATCTTTATGGTAAAAATATTTCCTGGTGTAACAATAAAGCAAAGGAATGGGAATCAGAACTAGGTAATATCCAAAAATAAATCTTAGAAACTAACCTAAAGATTGTGGAAGATCTAGTTGCAAAAAAAAAAAAAAAAGAAAAAGAAATTGGGGAATTAAATAAAAAATACAATGATATGTTAATGCATAAAACCAATTTGGCCTTAGAAAAATTAAAATTAAATTCTTACTCGGTCTCCCCCAAACATATGCATAACCTAGCAATGAGATTAAAAAGACATTCCAGTGTAAACAATATTACAAATATAATTTATGAAGGGAAAAATAAGAAAAATGTTTCAAATATAAGTGACATAGAAGCTTTTAAATTTAATTTTACTAAACACTACAATAACAACGATTCTCCACATAACAATACAAACATGTGCCTAGATTTCTCAAATTTAAATAAAATACCAGAGAGCTTAAGCATAAACATTCAAAATTACACTCAAAGAAATGAATGAAAAAATCAAAGTAGGTAAAAATAATAAAGCCCCAGGCATAGATGGAATTATTATAGACATTTATAAATTATTCCCAACTTCTGTCATAACAATACAACAAAAAGCATTAAATAAAACATATTCACAAGGCATAATTTCACCTTCATGGAGATATTCATTGATTACACCTATTTTAAAGGAAAGCAAAAATCCCAACTTATGTAGTTCATATAGACTTATTTCACTCCTTAATAATGACTATAAAATTCTTATGTCTATTCTGGTCAATAGGATCAAAAATTCTCTAATTCAAATCATTAGTGAAGATCAAATGGGTTTAATTCATAATAGACACACCCATGATAACAAACAAATAATTCTAACCACCGTAGACCTTTTAAACAGAGACAAAACTGAAGCCCTTATAGTCACATTAGACACTGAAAAAGCATTTGATTCACTAAATTGGAAGTACCCTTTTCAAAATTCTACAAATATATGATTTTCCCACACAATTCATTACTTTAATAAAGAATATTTATAGAGACAATTTGGCATATGTAAAATTAGGCCCATTCATATCAGAAGCAATTAAAATTACTAAGGGTACCAAACAAGGATGCCCCATGTCTCCAATATTGTTTGCACTAGCAATTGAACTTTTTTCCTCTGCAATTCGATTAAACCCCAAAATTAAAGGTATTGACATTTTTAATCAATTTAACTCCAAAATAATGCTTTTTGCTGATGATATTCTACTCACCTTATTAAATTCAGATGAGTCACTGTGTGAATTAAATTCATTAGCTGAAACATTTCAGCATATCTCAGGCTTAAAAATTAACCCTTCTAAATCGAACCATATATTCTTAAATAATAAAAATAACTCTAATACAAACATAAATCAAATAATTGGAAAACAGGTTTCCTCTTTAAATTATTTAGGGATTGTTTTATGTGAAAAATTAGAATTAACTATATTCACAAATTACAATAATATCCTGAATACCCTTAAGTCACTAATGGGAAAATGAAATAAATTGTATCTAACATTTGAAGATAGATTGCAGCTAAAAAAGATGGTCCTTCTCCCTAAGGTAAATTACATTGCACTAGCTATCCGTATAATTCCTAATAAAAACATTTTAAAAGAATTAAATCAAATTCTTATAAACTTCCTTTGGTACCCCCAGAAAAACAGGATAGTCTTTCTAAATCATATTAGGCCTTGGGAAATGGGAGGCATAAACTTTCCTGATCTAGAATCTTATATTAATGCTTCCATTTTCAAAACAGTGATAAATTGGATAAATCCAAAATGCTCTTCCGCATGGAAAATGTTACATACTGTTATTTTTCAAGAAGAAAGTAAATTAGAAAAAAATGTACAACTGATTGAACAGAATAATAAACTCTGGTCTATTGTTTGTATTAACTTGCAATACAATTCTACTAAACCTACCAATCTAAATTATATAAATTACACCTACAACACTTTTTGAAGCTTTGTAAACAATAATATTGACATTAAATTATGGATTCAGTTATTAACTCCCTTTAAAATAACAAAAAACTTTTTCAATAACATTCCCATAGATACTCAACTCATGGAAAGGAAACAATTTCACTTGTTGGTACCAATGTATAGAAAGTCTGGCAGTCATGGATGTAAACCAGTTAATCAGCACATTTAATTTATCAAATATTGACTGGTTAGCCCTTAATAGCTTAATACCTTATGCACAACATCTATGTAGAACAATAAACAACTCCTCATTTAAATCCATGCCTAAATTTATATTTTGCTTATATGGAATAATATAGAGAGACTTTAATTGGACAAATTTAACTTCAAAGCTATATAAAATTATCATTAATTATAAAATAAAATCTAACCAGAAATTCTGGAAGTTTATCACTAAAGATTATCCATTGTTGTTATTAAATGAGACCAAAATAGATGTTTTATATTCTATTAAGCTAACTTCAAATATACAAAGTTGGAAAATCCTTGCATGGAAGTTTCTACATAGAGCCTTTTATACTCCCAATAAAATAGCTAGATTTAATAATTCTAATGAAATACTATGTTGCAGGTTCTCTCTAAAATGCAATGCTGATTGGTCTCATATTATGTATGAATGCTCTCATATAAAGAAATTCTGGGAAGATATTGGTGAATTCTTGCAAGCCATTTTTACTGATTCTTTCACTTTGTCAAAGTCCTTAATTCTCCTGAATATAAATGAAACCACTGTCATGAAAAGGAAAGACCTTTATCTTCTTTGGACTACAATGGCAGTTTCAAAAAAATGTATCACAAGAAAATGGAACTCCCCCATCATTCCATCACTTGATGATTTTCTAACTCTATTGAAGGAGGTAGCACTGCTGGAAATCAAAGTCAAGGAAATGAGAATCTTTCCTAGGAAATGGATCAATAATCCTTGGGAGAAATCTCTCTCTCTAATTGAGACACTTAAAACAATTACAACTTTACCTTCATAAGAAGAGAAAAGGCAAGAAGTCGACATTATATTTTTGTTTTAATCTTTGTTTAAAAATGTGTAATATTTGTCTGCATAACTATGCTTGCACTCCTTTTGTCTTCATTTGTTTTGAGGCCATTGTACATTCTGTAAATAGTTCATTCAATTTATTCTTATTTGATCTGTAAATGTATTAATTATTGTTTTAAAAAAATTGAATAAAATTATTTGAATAAAAAAAAAGAATCTAAGTGGCAGTTCTCAGATCTGCTTGGAGTTAGTGGAGAAAGACACAAAATACACTGAACCGACTGATATCGCCAACATCCTGGCAGACAGGTTCAGTGCAAACTTCACCCCTCTCTCACCCACAAAAAGACCCATAACCATACCAGAAGAATGTAGTGTCCCTGAAATCACAGACACGTTAAAACAGCCCTCTCCAAAGCCAAAAACCCAGCATCAATGGGACCAGACGGTGTCCCAAGCTGCGTCCTACACAAGCTTAAAGATGAACTAACCCCTCACCTAAACACACTGTTCAAATTCAGCTTCTCCACAGGCTATGTGCCCATAGAGTGGCGCACAGTGACAGTCATTCCAGTCCACAAAGGTGGAGCCACAACAGACTCCGGGAACTATCACCCTATAAGCCTTATAGCTTGGTCTGCAAGGCTATGGAGCGCATCATCATGGATCTCATTACCAGAGACATTGGGAACCTCCAAACACTGGACCCTACCCAGTTCAGCTTTGTTAAGGGCAGATCATGCCTCCTAAACCTGGTGGACTTTTTTTGAGGCAGTTACCAAGGCTATAGATAAGGGAAACATGATTCACACAGCCTACCTAGACCTTGCAAAGGCCTTCAACACCATTCCCCATTCAGGTATTATAGACAAGCTCACCAGCCTGAGCATAAACCCTTACATAACAAGATGGGTTGCCAACTGGTTCACAGACAGAACTCACATGGTAAGAGTTGCAGGAGCTAGGTCTGACTCTAAACAGTTACAAGTGGCATTCCCCAGGGCTCAGTCCTAGGACCCCTCCTGCTCGGCATATACTTTTCAGAGGTACAGACTAGCACAGGAGGACAATGGCTGACCATGTTCGCAGACAAATGCAAACTAGGAGCTATAATTGACTCTCCGGCTGACACCAGCATCCTCCAAAAGGGTCTCACTGAGACAGATACCTGGTGTCAAAATCATGGCCTCAAGCTAAATGCTAAAAACTGCACAGTCATCCCCTTTGGAAAAGACATGGTACCCACAAACTACCACATAGGTGGTAGCCCCCTAAATACAGAAGACATAATAAGCGATCTGGGGACCCAAATAGATAGGAACCTTTCCTTTGACAATCACATTGCCAAAGTGGTTAGAAAATCCTTCTATGTGGCCCACCTAATCACAAAACGGTTTGCATCCAGATCAAAAGAGGTCATTGTGCCCCTCTATGCATTACTCATCAGACCCATCATAGAGTACAATGCCCCATTTGACATGTACCTTACAAGACACCTGCAACAGCTGGAAAGACCACAGAACCTCGCCAAGAGGATCTCTGGCCTCAAACAGATGCCCTATGCAGCTCGATTGAATAAACTCCAGCTGTATTTGGTTGCATACCGCCTACTCAGAGGTGATCTCTGGCTGACATAAGGCCATGTCCAACCCAGAATTGATGGACATGCTCCACCTAAAGAAAATCATATCCTCTTGAGCTACACACTCTAGGGATCTAAACCTCACCACAACAATAAATAGGACATGCTGGAGGGATAGATTCCTGTCCCAGAGACTTCCCATGCTCTGGAACAATATTCCAATCTACATTAGGCAGAGCTCCTCACTAACACTCTTCAAGAGAAACCTTGATGAGTGGATGGGAAACAGAAAGTTTATCCCAGGGATCACTTCAATGGCTCTGCTGGAAAGATGCACAGGGAACAAATCTAAGGGGGTGGCAAAAGTCAACACATTCCAGCTAGGCTTAAAAATGCCTCCGGGCAGATTGTCTAGTACCTACCTATGAACATAGATAGATAGATAGATAGATAGATAGATAGATAGATAGATAGATAGACATATAACCGACAGATAGATATGTAGACAGAAGGATAGACAAACTGTAATTTACAAAACAGAAATGCCTGTTATTTAGAGACAAAGAAAGACCTGTGAGTAACAAGGTGTCTTAGTGGTAAGACATTTTTGTCCCATAGCTCAAGAGACTGGGGCAATGTTTGGAGCTGTCTGTGTGGAGTTTTGCAGGTTGTACCTGCATCTGTGTGGTTTTCTCTGAGTACTTCAGTTGACTGTCTTTTTTAGATACTGGCTGTCTACATTCACTATACTGACCGTATATATATATATATATATATATATATATATATATATATATATATATATATATTTTTTTATATATATATATATATATATATATATATATATATATATATATATATATATATATATATATAGTTTCACTTCAGAATCCTGAAATATCAAAATCCTGAACTTCATAATCCGGAAGCCCAAAATCCTGAAAATTCAAAATCCTGAATCCCAAAATACTGAAAATATACAGCACACAAAGAATGCCAATATTCCAGTACAAGAACACAGAGAAACACATTCAGAACAAAGGATAACACTTTTTACAAAGTATGGGCAGGGGTCAAGCCCCTCTGCACGCCCCATGTGTGGGGGGGGGGGCTGCACACCCTACACCCCCTGCTAATTAAATATATCAACTCCAAGATTGCACTCCACAGAAAAAAATGACAAACATACCATCGTGTTTCATGTCTGCCTGTTGTAACCTTAGTAATATTCCCTTTTAACTTGCTATACTACAACATAACTCATGATAGTGTAGTTCAAAGGTTCATATGTTCGTACCAGGCTATCTGCCCTAGGGCATCTATAAGCCTAGCCAGAGTGTGTGTGGCCTACACCACCCCTTAGGATGAGAATACTCTGCCTATTTATGGTTTAGTTTACTGTGTCTCTGTCTAGTAATGACACAGAGATGACCCCCGGGGTAAATCTACAATCTCCCATCCACTCGTCAAGGTTTCTCTTGAATAGAGTTAGTGAGGGGCTCTGCCTAACATGGACTGGGATTCTGTTCCAGAGTGTAGGGAGCCTCTGGGTTATGAATCTGTCCTTCCAGCACGTCCTATTTATCTCTGTGTTGAGGTTCAAGTCTCTTGCTCTCGTGGCTCTGATGGATTTGGATTTTCTGAGGTGGAGCATGTCCATTAATTCCAGATTGGACATAGCCTTGCATGTCAGGCACAGATCACCTCTGAGTAGGTGGTATGCGACTGAATAGAGCTGGAGTTTCTTCAGCCGGGCAGCATATGACATATGTTTGAGACCCTTTGTCCTTTTGGTGAGGAACTTTTGGGGTCTTTCCAACTGCTGCAGGTGTCGGGTAAGATACATCCCAAATGGGGCATTGTACTCAATCATTGGCCTGATAAGAGAAGAGTACAGGGGCACAATGACCTCTCTTGATCTAGATGAGAATCCCTTCATGATAAGGTGGGCAATATAGAAGGTCTTCCTAACCACTTTGGCAATGTGAGTGTCAAATGAGAGGTTACTGTCAACTTGGGTCCCTAGGTCCCTGATTACCTCTTCCGTACTTAATGGATTACCACCTATGTGGTAATTTGTGGGTACCTTATTTTTCCCAAAGGGTATGACTATACATTTTTTGGCGTTCAGCTTAAGGCCATGGCTCTGGCACCAATTATCCATTTCTATGAGGCCTCTCTGAAGGATGCTTGTGTCCGCTGGAGTATCGATTATGGCGCCCAGTTTGCAGTCATCTGCGAACTTTGTCAGCCACAATCCTCCTATGTTTGCCTGCACCTCGGAAAAATAAATGCCGAACAAGAGGGGTCCCAGGACTGAGCCCTGTGGGACACCGTTTGTGACCGGCTTAGAGCCTGACATGGCTCCAGCAACTCTGACCCTGTGGGTTCTGTCCTTGAGCCAGTTTGCAACCCATCTTGTGACATATGGGTTTACATTTAAGCTGGTGAGTTTGTCTATGATGCCCGAGTGGGGTATTGTGTCGAAGGCTTTTTCAAGGTCAAGGTAGGCTGTGTGAACTGCCTTACCCTCATCAATGGCCTTAGTGACTGTTTCAATAAAGTCGACCAAGTTCAAAAGGCAGGATCTGCCCTTGACAAAGCCAAATTGGGTAGGATCCAATGTCTGTAGGTCCCCAATGTCTTTGTTTATGAGTTCCATAATGATCCTCTCCATAGCTTTGCAGACCAGGCTCATCAAACTTATGGGGCAGTAATTTCCAGGGTCCGTAGAAGCACCGCCTTTGTGGAGTGGGACCACTGTTGGTGTACGCCACTCTTTGGGTACGTATCCCGTAGTAAGGCTAAGATTAAACAGCAGTCTTATGTGTGGGTTTAGTTCCTCTTGGACTTCATGTAGCACACAGCCCGGGACACCGTCCGGTCCCATTGATGCTGTGTTTTTAGCTTTAGAGAGGGTGGCTCTCACCTGGGCATCTGAGATGTTAGGGAGGCTACACTCTGCTGGGATAGATATTTCTCCTTTTGGGGGGGAGGGGGAGGAGAAATTTGCACTGAACCTGTCTGCCAGAATGTTGGCAATGTCTGCGGCTTCAGTGTATTTTGTGTCATTTTGGACTAACTCTGAGCATATCTGGGAGTTTCCACCCAGGTTTCTAACATAGCTAAAGAAGGCCTTGTGATTGTCTTTTGTGTCTTTTGTGATTTTTCTCTCAAAGTTGGCCTTGGATGATTTTATGAGTGATCGTAGTTTTTTGCTAGTACTGATCAGAGATGCCTTCCCTTTTAGGGATTTTGCTCTGTCATGTAGTAGCTTCCTCCTCCTGTTGTAAAGTTTGTTTATGGCTGGGGTCCACCAGACCGGGCGCCTGCCTTTGGGGGAATGGGTCTTGGTTTTATTTGGGATTGCATAATCCATGCATTCTTAAAGGTGCCCGTAGAAGGCATTTGTAAAGGATTCAGCAGTGTGGGTTGTGGTTTCTACTGGTCCAGGGGCCTTGAAAAATACCACTTCAGTCTTAAGAAGTGTGAAGTTGGCTTTTGAGAAGTTCTTCACTGTGGTCTTTTGTGCAAGGGGTGGGGGCGGGATGTGGATTTCCAGTGAAGTGCAGTCTTGGAGTTGATATATTTAAGTGACAGAGGTGCCGGTCATACTACGGTGCAGATAAGGGAAAATTCCCTTTTCCCCACTGTAGTGTGATCTAGGAGTGAGAATATTAAAATGGGGAGGTGGGGAGGTGCTGCCCCTCTCATGGGGGGTGCAGGCGGACTGGGCCCCCTGCGTAAAAGTAGATTTAATGGGTTTTTTTTAACATACTTTACCGAAAGTGCTATTTTGGTGAAAGCGCTTTCATTAAAGTGTGTTCGGTGATTGTGGAGTTGGACTGTTGAACTTTCGTTCAACAGTCCTAGATCTCTCTCTCTCTCTCTCTCTCTATATATATATATATATATATATATATATATATATATATATATATATATATATATATATACACACACACACACACACACACATATATATATATATATATATATATATATATATATATATATATATATAAATATATATATATATATATATATATATATATATATATAGATGTATATATATGTACACTGTATGTCCCCGAAAATAAGACCGGGTCTTATATTCTTTCTCCTGGCAAAATGTGCATCAGGGCTTATTATCAGGGGATGCCTTATTTACCTGCACCATGCAACAATCTACCTTTATTCAGTTATTCATGTACAAAAATTGACATTTATTAATGAACACAAATCGACATTTGTTCATGTACAGAAATCAACATTTATTCATGTACACAAATTGACATTGATTTCATACTTTTCTATTATTGGACAACAGTTCTAATAATGTGTTGACAGTTGTGTGAGAATTCTACATAAACAGTGCAACAAACATT
>NC_056742.1:449363260-449425760 GCF_019279795.1 Protopterus annectens
AGGTTGATTCATCATTATGTCAACAGGTTTAACAAATCCCAACACTCTTTAGCACATGCTCTGAGGTCACTTCTCAGGACTTGCAACATGCCACTACTGCATGACTTTGTGATGTGGGAGAAAACCAATGAACCTGGAAAAAACGCATATAAACACAGAAAAAAACATGCAGACTCTGCACAGAAGGCACCCTACTCAAGAAACAAAATGCAGAACCTCTTGCAGTCAGGTGACAACACTTCCTGTTGTGTCATTGTGCCAACCTATATATATATATATATATATATATATATATATATATATATATATATATACTCACTTTAGAAGATTAAAAGACCATAACATTTAAATTCAAAGCATTGAGACCAAAATCTTGAAAATTCAAAACATTGAATCCCATAACACTGAAAATACATACAAAACCAACATTTAATATATACCAGCACAGCTATATACAGAAACAAATAAAAAAACAACCATATTATATTTCTCCAACTCTAAGCAGGGAGGCAAGGTCCCCTACACCCCCCACACTCCCTGCTACTTAAATATATCAACTCCGAGATTGCACTACACAGAACAAAATGGCAAACATACCATTCCAAGCTTCATGACTGCATGTTTAAATTGTAAAAGACTATCCTCAACCTTCTCTTACAAACACTTCTTCACTGTTCAAACATTACACATTACTATATATCTCTCCGATACTTAGCAGAGTTTCATAGGTAACCACAGTCATGTTCCCTTCCTACCTGCTGTACTACAACATAACACATCTTAGTGTTGTGTAGAGCGATCTTGGAGTTGGTATAGTTAAGTAGCAGGGGGTGTGAGGGGGTGCAGGGGGCTGTAACCACAGTCATGTTCCCTTCCTACTTGCTGTACTACAACATAACACATCTTAGTGTAGTGTAGTGTGATCTTGGAGTTGGTATAGTTAAGTAGCAGGGGGTGTGAGGGGGTGCAGGGGGCTGTAACCACAGTCATGTTCCCTTCCTACCTGCTGAACTACAACATAACACATCTTAGTGTAGTGTAGTGTGATCTCGGAGTTGGTATAGTTAAGTAGCAGGGGGTGTGAGGGGGTGCAGGGGGCTGTAACCACAGTCATGTTCCCTTCCTACTTGCTGTACTACAACATAACACATCTTAGTGAAGTGTAGTGTGATCTTGGAGTTGGTATAGTTAAGTAGCAGGGGGTGTGAGGGGGTGCAGGGGGCTGTAACCACAGCCATGTTCCCTTCCTACTTGCTGTACTACAACATAACACATCTTAGTGTAGTGTAGTGTGATCTTGGAGTTGGTATAGTTAAGTAGCAGGGGGTGTGAGGGGGTGCAGGGGGCTGTAACCCCAGCCATGTTCCCTTCCTACCTGCTGTACTACAACATAACACATCTTAGTGTAGTGTAGTGCGATCTCGGAGTTGGTATAGTTAAGTAGCAGGGGGTGAGGGGGTGCAGGGGCTGTAACCCCAGGCATGTTCCCTTCCTACCTGCTGTACTACAACATAACACATCTTAGGTAGTGTAGTGTGATCTTGGAGTTGGTATAGTTAAGTAGCAGGGGGTGTGAGGGTGTGCAGGGGGCTGTAACCACAGCCATGTTCCCTTCCTACTTGCTGTACTACAACATAACACATCTTAGTGTAGTGTAGTGTGATCTTGGAGTTGGTATAGTTAAGTAGCAGGGGTGTGAGGGGTGCAGGGGCTGTAACCACAGTCATGTTCCCTTCCTACTAGCTGTACTACAACATAACACATCTTAGTGTAGTGTAGTGTGATCTTGGAGTTGGTATAGTTAAGTAGCAGGGGTGTGAGGGGTGCAGGGGCTGTAACCACAGTCATGTTCCCTTCCTACCTGCTGTACTACAACATAACACATCTTAGTGTAGTGTAGTGTGATCTCGGAGTTGGTATAGTTAAGTAGCAGGGGGTGTGAGGGGTGCAGGGGCTGTAACCACAGTCATGTTCCCTTCCTACTTGCTGTACTACAACATACAACATCTTAGTGTAGTGTAGTGTGATCTTGGAGTTGGTATAGTTAAGTAGCAGGGGGTGTGAGGGGGTGCAGGGGGCTGTAACCACAGCCATGTTCCCTTCCTACTTGCTGTACTACAACATAACACATCTTAGTGTAGTGTAGTGTGATCTTGGAGTTGGTATAGTTAAGTAGCAGGGGGTGTGAGGGGGTGCAGGGGGCTGTAACCCCAGCCATGTTCCCTTCCTACCTGCTGTACTACAACATAACACATCTTAGTGTAGTGTAGTGCGATCTCGGAGTTGGTATAGTTAAGTAGCAGGGGGTGTGAGGGGGTGCAGGGAGCTGTAACCCCAGCCATGTTCCCTTCCTACCTGCTGTACTACAACATAACACATCTTAGGTAGTGTAGTGTGATCTTGGAGTTGGTATAGTTAAGTAGCAGGGGGTGTGAGGGGGTGCAGGGGGCTGTAACCACAGCCATGTTCCCTTCCTACTTGCTGTACTACAACATAACACATCTTAGTGTAGTGTAGTGTGATCTTGGAGTTGGTATAGTTAAGTAGCAGGGGGTGTGAGGGGGTGCAGGGGGCTGTAACCCCAGCCATGTTCCCTTCCTACCTGCTGTACTACAACATAACACATCTTAGTGTAGTGTAGTGTGATCTTGGAGTTGGTATAGTTAAGTAGCAAGGGGTGTGAGGGGGTGCAGGGGGCTGTAACCACAGTCATGTTCCTTCCTACCTGCTGTACTACAACATAACACATCTTAGTGTAGTGTAGTGTGATCTTGGAGTTGGTATAGTTAAGTAGCAGGGGGTGTGAGGGGGTGCAGGGGGCTGTAACCACAGCCATGTTCCCTTCCTACCTGCTGTACTACAACATAACACATCTTAGTGTAGTGTAGTGTGATCTTGGAGTTGGTATAGTTAAGTAGCAGGGGGTGTGAGGGGATGCAGGGGGCTGTAACCACAGTCATGTTCCCTTCCTACCTGCTGTACTACAACATAACACATCTTAGTGTAGTGTAGTGTGATCTTGGAGTTGGTATAGTTAAGTAGCAGGGGGTGTGAGGGGGTGCAGGGGGCTGTAACCCCAGCCATGTTCCCTTCCTACTTGCTGTATTACAACATAACACATCTTAGTGTAGTGTAGTGTGATCTTGGAGTTGGTATAGTTAAGTAGCAGGGCGTGTGAGGGGGTGCAGGGGGCTGTAACCACAGCCATGTTCCCTTCCTACTTGCTGTACTACAACATAACACATCTTAGTGTAGTGTAGTGTGATCTCGGAGTTGGTATAGTTAAGTAGCAGGGGGTGTGAGGGGGTGCAGGGGGCTGTAACCCCAGCCATGTTCCCTTCCTACTTGCAGTACTACACCATAACACATCTTAGTGTAGTGTAGTGTGATCTTGGAGTTGGTATAGTTAAGTAGCAGGGGGTGTGAGGGGGTGCAGGGGGCTGTAACCCCAGCCATGTTCCCTTCCTACCTGCTGTACTACAACATAACACATCTTAGTGTAGTGTAGCGTGATCTTGGAGTTGGTATAGTTAAGTAGCAGGGGGTGTGAGGGGGTGCAGGGGGCTGTAACCACAGTCATGTTCCCTTCCTACCTGCTGTACTACAACATAACACATCTTAGTGTAGTGTAGTGTGATCTTGGAGTTGGTATAGTAAAGCAGCAGGGGGTGTGAGGGGGTGCAGGGGGCTGTAACCACAACCATGTTCCCTTCCTACCTGCTGTACTACAACATAACACATCTTAGTGTAGTGTAGTGTGATCTTGGAGTTGGTATAGTTAAGTAGCAGGGGGTGTGACGGGGTGCAGGGGGCTGTAACCACAGTCATGTTCCCTTCCTACTTGCTGTACTACAACATAACACATCTTAGTGTAGTGTAGTGTGATCTTGGAGTTGGTATAGTTAAGTAGCAGGGGTGTGAGGGGTGCAGGGGCTGTAACCACAGTCATGTTCCTTCCTACTTGCTGTACTACAACATAACACATCTTAGTGTAGTGTAGTGTGATCTTGGAGTTGGTATAGTTAAGTAGCAGGGGTGTGAGGGGTGCAGGGGCTGTAACCACAGCCATGTTCCCTTCCTACTTGCTGTACTACAACATAACACATCTTAGGTAGTGTAGTGTGATCTTGGAGTTGGTATAGTTAAGTAGCAGGGGGTGTGAGGGGTGCAGGGGCTGTAACCCCAGCCATGTTCCCTTCCTACTTGCTGTACTACAACATAACACATCTTAGTGTAGTGTAGTGTGATCTTGGAGTTGGTATAGTTAAGTAGCAGGGGTGGGAGGGGTGCAGGGGCTGTAACCACAGTCATGTTCCTTCCTACTTGCTGTACTACAACATAACACATCTTAGTGTAGTGTAGTGTGATCTTGGAGTTGGTATAGTTAAGTAGCAGGGGTGTGAGGGGTGCAGGGGGCTGTAACCACAGCCATGTTCCCTTCCTACTTGCTGTACTACAACATAACACATCTTAGTGTAGTGTAGTGTGATCTCGGAGTTGGTATAGTTAAGTAGCAGGGGTGTGAGGGGTGCAAGGGCTGTAACCCCAGCCATGTTCCCTTCCTACTTGCTGTACTACAACATAACACATCTTAGTGTAGTGTAGTGTGATCTTGGAGTTGGTATAGTTAAGTACCAGGGGGTGTGAGGGGTGCAGGGGCTGTAACCACAGCCATGTTCCCTTCCTACTTGCTGTACTACAACATAACACATCTTAGTGTAGTGTAGTGTGATCTTGGAGTTGGTATAGTTAAGTAGCAGGGGCTGTGAGTGGGTTTAGGGGCTGTAACCACAGTCATGTTCCCTTCCTACTTGCTGTACTACAACATAACACATCTTAGTGTAGTGTAGTGTGATCTTGGAGTTGGTATAGTTAAGTAGCAGGGGTGTGAGGGAGTGCAGGGGGCTGTAACCACAGTCATGTTCCCTTCCTACCTGCTGTACTACAACATAACACATCTTAGTGTAGTGTAGTGTGATCTCGGAGTTGGTATAGTTAAGTAGCAGGGGGTGTGAGGGGGTGCAGGGGGCTGTAACCCCAGCCATGTTCCCTTCCTACTTGCTGTACTACAACATAACACATCTTAGTGTAGTGTAGTGTGATCTTGGAGTTGGTATGGTTAAGTAGCAGGGGTGTGAGGGGGTGCAGGGGGCTGTAACCCCAGCCATGTTCCCTTCCTACTTTCTGTACTACAACATAACACATCTTAGGTAGTGTAGTGTGATCTTGGAGTTGGTATAGTTAAGTAGCAGGGGGTGTGAGGGGGTGCAGGGGGCTGTAACCACAGCCATGTTCCCTTCCTGCCTGCTGTACTACAACATAACACATCTTAGTGTAGTGTAGTGTGATCTTGGAGTTGGTATAGTTAAGTAGCAGGGGGTGTGAGGGGGTGCAGGGAGCTGTAACCCCAGCCATGTTCCCTTCCTACCTGCTGTACTACAACATAACACATCTTAGGTAGTGTAGTGTGATCTTGGAGTTGGTATAGTTAAGTAGCAGGGGGTGTGAGGGGATGCAGGGGGCTGTAACCACAGTCATGTTCCCTTCCTACTTGCTGTACTACAACATAACACATCTTAGTGTAGTGTAGTGTGATCTTGGAGTTGGTATAGTTAAGTAGCAGGGGGTGTGAGGGGGTGCAGGGGGCTGTAACCACAGTCATGTTCCCTTCCTACTTGCTGTACTACAACATAACTCATCTTAGTGTAGTGTAGTGTGATCTTGGAGTTGGTATAGTTAAGTAGCAGGGGGTGTGAGGGGGTGCAGGGGGCTGTAACCCCAGCCATGTTCCCTTCCTACTTGCTGTACTACAACATAACACATCTTAGTGTAGTGTAGTGTGATCTTGGAGTTGGTATAGTTAAGTAGCAGGGGTGTGAGGGGGTGCAGGGGGCTGTAACCCCAGCCATGTTCCCTTCCTACCTGCTGTACTACAACATAACACATCTTAGTGTAGTGTAGTGTGATCTTGGAGTTGGTATAGTTAAGTAGCAGGGGGTGTGAGGGTGTGCAGGGGGCTGTAACCACAGCCATGTTCCCTTCCTACTTGCTGTACTACAACATAACACATCTTAGTGTAGTGTAGTGTGATCTTGGATTTGGTATAGTTAAGTAGCAGGGGTGTGAGGGGTGCAGGGGCTGTAACCACAGTCATGTTCCCTTCCTACTTGCTGTACTACAACATAACACATCTTAGTGTAGTGTAGTGTGATCTTGGAGTTGGTATAGTTAAGTAGCAGGGGGTGTGAGGGGGTGCAGGGGGCTGTAACCACAGTCATGTTCCCTTCCTACCTGCTGTACTACAACATAACACATCTTAGTGTAGTGTAGTGCGATCTTGGAGTTGGTATAGTTAAGTAGCAGGGGGTGTGAGGGGGTGCAGGGGGCTGTAACCACAGTCATGTTCCCTTCCTACTTGCTGTACTACAACATAACACATCTTAGTGTAGTGTAGTGTGATCTTGGAGTTGGTATAGTTAAGTAGCAGGGGGTGTGAGGGGGTGCAGGGGGCTGTAACCACAGTCATGTTCCCTTCCTACCTGCTGTACTACAACATAACACATCTTAGTGTAGTGTAGTGTGATCTCGGAGTTGGTATAGTTAAGTAGCAGGGGGTGTGAGGGGTGCAGGGGAATGTAACCACAGTCATGTTCCCTTCCTACTTGCTGTACTACAACATAACACATCTTAGTGAAGTGTAGTGTGATCTTGGAGTTGGTATAGTTAAGTAGCAGGGGTGTGTAAAGGGGTCCAGTGGGCTGTAACCACAGCCATGTTCCCTTCCTACTTGCTGTACTACAACATAACACATCTTAGTGTAGTGTAGTGTGATCTTGGAGTTGGTATAGTTAAGTAGCAGGGGGTGTGAGGGGGTGCAGGGGGCTGTAACCCCAGCCATGTTCCCTTCCTACCTGCTGTACTACAACATAACACATCTTAGTGTAGTGTAGTGTGATCTCGGAGTTGGTATAGTTAAGTAGCAGGGGGTGTGAGGGGGTGCAGGGGGCTGTAACCCCAGCCATGTTCCTTCCTACTTGCTGTACTACAACATAACACATCTTAGGTAGTGTAGTGTGATCATGGAGTTGGTATAGTTAAGTAGCAGGGGGTGTGAGGGTGTGCAGGGGGCTGTAACCACAGCCATGTTCCCTTCCTACTTGCTGTACTACAACATAACACATCTTAGTGTAGTGTAGTGTGATCTTGGAGTTAGTATAGTTAAGTAGCAGGGGTGTGAGGGGTGCAGGGGGCTGTAACCACAGTCATGTTCCCTTCCTACTAGCTGTACTACAACATAACACATCTTAGTGTAGTGTAGTGTGATCTTGGAGTTGGTATAGTTAAGTAGCAGGGGGTGAGAGGGTGCAGGGGGCTGTAACCACAGTCATGTTCCCTTCCTACCTGCTGTACTACAACATAACACATCTTAGTGTAGTGTAGTGTGATCTCGGAGTTGGTATAGTTAAGTAGCAGGGGGTGTGAGGGGGTGCAGGGGGCTGTAACCACAGTCATGTTCCCTTCCTACTTGCTGTACTAC
The DNA here is from genome assembly GCF_019279795.1 of Protopterus annectens. Taxonomy (NCBI): domain Eukaryota; kingdom Metazoa; phylum Chordata; order Ceratodontiformes; family Protopteridae; genus Protopterus; species Protopterus annectens. The sequence continues at coordinate 449,370,798 of NC_056742.1, forward strand.
AACATAACACATCTTAGTGTAGTGTAGTGTGATCTTGGAGTTGGTATAGTTAAGTAGCAGTGGGTGTGAGGGGGTGCAGGGGGCTGTAACCACAGCCATGTTCCCTTCCTACTTGCTGTACTACAACATAACACATCTTAGTGTAGTGTAGTGTGATCTTGGAGTTGGTATAGTTAAGTAGCAGGGGGTGTGAGGGGGTGCAGGGGGCTGTAACCCCAGCCATGTTCCCTTCCTACCTGCTGTACTACAACATAACACATCTTAGTGTAGTGTAGTGCGATCTCGGAGTTGGTATAGTTAAGTAGCAGGGAGTGTGAGGGGGTGCAGGGGGCTGTAACCCCAGCCATGTTCCCTTCCTACCTGCTGTACTACAACATAACACATCTTAGGTAGTGTAGTGTGATCTTGGAGTTGGTATAGTTAAGTAGCAGGGGGTGTGAGGGGGTGCAGGGGGCTGTAACCACAGCCATGTTCCCTTCCTACTTGCTGTACTACAACATAACACATCTTAGTGTAGTGTAGTGTGATCTTGGAGTTGGTATAGTTAAGTAGCAGGGGGTGTGAGGGGGTGCAGGGGGCTGTAACCCCAGCCATGTTCCCTTCCTACCTGCTGTACTACAACATAACACATCTTAGTGTAGTGTAGTGTGATCTTGGAGTTGGTATAGTTAAGTAGCAAGGGGTGTGAGGGGGTGCAGGGGGCTGTAACCACAGTCATGTTCCCTTCCTACCTGCTGTACTACAACATAACACATCTTAGTGTAGTGTAGTGTGATCTTGGAGTTGGTATAGTTAAGTAGCAGGGGGTGTGAGGGGGTGCAGGGGGCTGTAACCACAGCCATGTTCCCTTCCTACCTGCTGTACTACAACATAACACATCTTAGTGTAGTGTAGTGTGATCTTGGAGTTGGTATAGTTAAGTAGCAGGGGGTGTGAGGGGGTGCAGGGGCTGTAACCACAGTCATGTTCCTTCCTACCTGCTGTACTACAACATAACACATCTTAGTGTAGTGTAGTGTGATCTTGGAGTTGGTATAGTTAAGTAGCGGGGGGTGTGAGGGGGTGCAGGGGGCTGTATCCCCAGCCATGTTCCCTTCCTACTTGCTGTACTACAACATAACACATCTTAGTGTAGTGTAGTGTGATCTTGGAGTTGGTATAGTTAAGTAGCAGGGCGTGTGAGGGGGTGTAGGGGGCTGTAACCACAGCCATGTTCCCTTCCTACTTGCTGTACTACAACATAACACATCTTAGTGTAGTGTAGTGTGATCTCGGAGTTGGTATAGTTAAGTAGCAGGGGGTGTGAGGGGGTGCAGGGGGCTGTAACCCCAGCCATGTTCCCTTCCTACTTGCAGTACTACACCATAACACATCTTAGTGTAGTGTAGTGTGATCTTGGAGTTGGTATAGTTAAGTAGCAGGGGGTGTGAGGGGGTGCAGGGGGCTGTAACCCCAGTCATGTTCCCTTCCTACCTGCTGTACTACAACATAACACATCTTAGTGTAGTGTAGCGTGATCTTGGAGTTGGTATAGTTAAGTAGCAGGGGGTGTGAGGGGGTGCAGGGGGCTGTAACCACAGTCATGTTCCCTTCCTACCTGCTGTACTACAACATAACACATCTTAGTGTAGTGTAGTGTGATCTTGGAGTTGGTATAGTAAAATAGCAGGGGGTGTGAGGGGGTGCAGGGGGCTGTAACCACAACCATGTTCCCTTCCTACCTGCTGTACTACAACATAACACATCTTAGTGTAGTGTAGTGTGATCTTGGAGTTGGTATAGTTAAGTAGCAAGGGGTGTGAGGGGTGCAGGGGCTGTAACCACAGTCATGTTCCTTCCTACTTGCTGTACTACAACATAACACATCTTAGTGTAGTGTAGTGTGATCTTGGAGTTGGTATAGTTAAGTAGCAGGGGGTGTGAGGGGTGCAGGGGCTGTAACCACAGTCATGTTCCCTTCCTACTTGCTGTACTACAACATAACACATCTTAGTGTAGTGTAGTGTGATCTTGGAGTTGGTATAGTTAAGTAGCAGGGGTGTGAGGGGTGCAGGGGCTGTAACCACAGCCATGTTCCCTTCCTACTTTCTGTACTACAACATAACACATCTTAGGTAGTGTAGTGTGATCTTGGAGTTGGTATAGTTAAGTAGCAGGGGGTGTGAGGGGGTGCAGGGGGCTGTAACCCCAGCCATGTTCCCTTCCTACTTGCTGTACTACAACATAACACATCTTAGTGTAGTGTAGTGTGATCTTGGAGTTGGTATAGTTAAGTAGCAGGGGGTGTGAGGGGGTGCAGGGGGCTGTAACCACAGTCATGTTCCCTTCCTACTTGCTGTACTACAACATAACACATCTTAGTGTAGTGTAGTGTGATCTTGGAGTTGGTATAGTTAAGTAGCAGGGGGGTGAAGGGGGTGCAGGGGCTGTAACCACAGCCATGTTCCCTTCCTACTTGCTGTACTACAACATAACACATCTTAGTGTAGTGTAGTGTGATCTCGGAGTTGGTATAGTTAAGTAGCAGGGGGTGTGAGGGGGTGCAAGGGGCTGTAACCCCAGCCATGTGTCCTTCCTACTTGCTGTACTACAACATAACACATCTTAGTGTAGTGTAGTGTGATCTTGGAGTTGGTATAGTTAAGTAGCAGGGGGTGTGAGGGGGTGCAGGGGGCTGTAACCACAGCCATGTTCCCTTCCTACTAGCTGTACTACAACATAACACATCTTAGTGTAGTGTAGTGTGATCTTGGAGTTGGTATAGTTAAGTAGCAGGGGGTGTGGGGGGGGGCAGGGGGCTGTAACCACAGTCATGTTCCCTTCCTACCTGCTGTACTACAACATAACACATCTTAGTGTAGTGTAGTGTGATCTCGGAGTTGGTATAGTTAAGTAGCAGGGGTGTGAGGGGGTGCAGGGGCTGTAACCACAGTCATGTTCCCTTCCTACTTGCTGTACTACAACATAACACATCTTAGTGTAGTGTAGTGTGATCTTGGAGTTGGTATAGTTAAGTAGCAGGGGTGTGAGGGGTGCAGGGGCTGTAACCACAGCCATGTTCCTTCCTACTTGCTGTACTACAACATAACACATCTTAGTGTAGTGTAGTGTGATCTTGGAGTTGGTATGGTTAAGTAGCAGGGTGTGAGGGGTGCAGGGGCTGTAACCCCAGCCATGTTCCCTTCCTACCTGCTGCACTACAACATAACACATCTTAGTGTAGTGTAGTGCGATCTCGGAGTTGGTATAGTTAAGTAGCAGGGAGTGTGAGGGGTGCAGGGGCTGTAACCCCAGCCATGTTCCTTCCTACCTGCTGTACTACAACATAACACATCTTAGGTAGTGTAGTGTGATCTTGGAGTTGGTATAGTTAAGTAGCAGGGGTGTGAGGGGTGCAGGGGCTGTAACCACAGCCATGTTCCCTTCCTACTTGCTGTACTACAACATAACACATCTTAGTGTAGTGTAGTGTGATCTTGGAGTTGGTATAGTTAAGTAGCAGGGGGTGTGAGGGGTGCAGGGGCTGTAACCCCAGCCATGTTCCTTCCTACCTGCTGTACTACAACATAACACATCTTAGTGTAGTGTAGTGTGATCTTGGAGTTGGTATAGTTAAGTAGCAGGGGTGTGAGGGGTGCAGGGGCTGTAACCACAGTCATGTTCCTTCCTACCTGCTCTACTACAACATAACACATCTTAGTGTAGTGTAGTGTGATCTTGGAGTTGGTATAGTTAAGTAGCAGGGGGTGTGAGGGGTGCAGGGGCTGTAACCACAGCCATGTTCCTTCCTACCTGCTGTACTACAACATAACACATCTTAGTGTAGTGTAGTGTGATCTTGGAGTTGGTATAGTTAAGTAGCAGGGGTGTGAGGGGGTGCAGGGGGCTGTAACCACAGTCATGTTCCCTTCCTACCTGCTGTACTACAACATAACACATCTTAGTGTAGTGTAGTGTGATCTTGGAGTTGGTATAGTTAAGTAGCAGGGGGTGAGGGGTGCAGGGGCTGTAACCCAGCCATGTTCCTTCCTACTTGCTGTACTACAACATAACACATCTTAGTGTAGTGTAGTGTGATCTTGGAGTTGGTATAGTTAAGTAGCAGGGGTGTGACGGGGTGGAGGGGACTGTAACCCCAGCCATGTTCCCTTCCTACTTGCTGTACTACAACATAACACATCTTAGTGTAGTGTAGTGTGATCTCGGAGTTGGTATAGTTAAGTAGCAGGGGTGTGAGGGGTGCAGGGGCTGTAACCAGCCATGTTCCTTCCTACTTGCAGTACTACACCATAACACATCTTAGTGTAGTGTAGTGTGATCTTGGAGTTGGTATAGTTAAGTAGCAGGGGTGTGAGGGGTGCAGGGGCTGTAACCCAGCCATGTTCCCTTCCTACCTGCTGTACTACAACATAACACATCTTAGTGTAGTGTAGCGTGATCTTGGAGTTGGTATAGTTAAGTAGCAGGGGTGAGGGGTGCAGGGGCTGTAACCACAGTCATGTTCCCTTCCTACCTGCTGTACTACAACATAACACATCTTAGTGTAGTGTAGTGTGATCTTGGAGTTGGTATAGTAAAATATCAGGGGGTGTGAGGGGTGCAGGGGCTGTAACCACAACCATGTTCCCTTCCTACCTGCTGTACTACAACATAACACATCTTAGTGTAGTGTAGTGTGATCTTGGAGTTGGTATAGTTAAGTAGCAGGGGTGTGAGGGGTGCAGGGGCTGTAACCACAGTCATGTTCCCTTCCTACTTGCTGTACTACAACATAACACATCTTAGTGTAGTGTAGTGTGATCTTGGAGTTGGTATAGTTAAGTAGCAGGGGTGTGAGGGGTGCAGGGGCTGTAACCACAGTCATGTTCCTTCCTACTTGCTGTACTACAACATAACACATCTTAGTGTAGTGTAGTGTGATCTTGGAGTTGGTATAGTTAAGTAGCAGGGGTGTGAGGGGTGCAGGGGCTGTAACCACAGCCATGTTCCCTTCCTACTTTCTGTACTACAACATAACACATCTTAGGTAGTGTAGTGTGATCTTGGAGTTGGTATAGTTAAGTAGCAGGGGTGTGAGGGTGCAGGGGCTGTAACCACAGCCATGTTCCTTCCTACTTGCTGTACTACAACATAACACATCTTAGTGTAGTGTAGTGTGATCTTGGAGTTGGTATAGTTAAGTAGCAGGGGTGTGAGGGGTGCAGGGGCTGTAACCACAGTCATGTTCCTTCTTACTTGCTGTTCTACAACATAACTCATCTTAGTGTAGTAGTGTGATCTTGGAGTTGGTATAAGTAGCAGGGGTGTGAGGGGTGCAGGGGCTGTAACCCCAGCCATGTTCCTTCCTACTTGCTGTACTACAACATAACACATCTTAGTGTAGTGTAGTGTGATCTTGGAGTTGGTATAGTTAAGTAGCAGGGGGTGTGAGGGGGTGCAGGGGGCTGTAACCCCAGCCATGTTCCCTTCCTACCTGCTGTACTACAACATAACACATCTTAGTGTAGTGTAGTGTGATCTTGGAGTTGGTATAGTTAAGTAGCAGGGGTGTGAGGGGTGCAGGGGCTGTAACCACAGCCATGTTCCTTCCTACTTGCTGTACTACAACATAACACATCTTAGTGTAGTGTAGTGTGATCTTGGATTTGGTATAGTTAAGTAGCAGGGGGTGTGAGGGGGTGCAGGGGGCTGTAACCACAGTCATGTTCCCTTCCTACTTGCTGTACTACAACATAACACATCTTAGTGTAGTGTAGTGTGATCTTGGAGTTGGTATAGTTAAGTAGCAGGGGGTGTGAGGGGGTGCAGGAGGCTGTAACCACAGTCATGTTCCCTTCCTACCTGCTGTACTACAACATAACACATCTTAGTGTAGTGTAGTGTGATCTTGGAGTTGGTATAGTTAAGTAGCAGGGGGTGAGGGGTGCAGGGGCTGTAACCACAGTCATGTTCCCTTCCTACCTGCTGTACTACAACATAACACATCTTAGTGTAGTGTAGTGTGATCTTGGAGTTGGTATAGTTAAGTAGCAGGGGGTGTGAGGGGTGCAGGGGCTGTAACCACAGCCATGTTCCTTCCTACTTGCTGTACTACAACATAACACATCTTAGTGTAGTGTAGTGTGATCTTGGAGTTGGTATAGTTAAGTAGCAGGGGTGTGAGGGGTGCAGGGGCTGTAACCACAGTCATGTTCCTTCCTACTTGCTGTACTACAACATAACACATCTTAGGTAGTGTAGTGTGATCTTGGAGTTGGTATAGTTAAGTAGCAGGGGGTGTGAGGGGGTGCAGGGGGCTGTAACCACAGTCATGTTCCCTTCCTACTTGCTGTACTACAACATAACACATCTTAGTGTAGTGTAGTGTGATCTTGGAGTTGGTATAGTTAAGTAGCAGGGGTGTGAGGGAGTGCAGGGGGCTGTAACCACAGTCATGTTCCCTTCCTACTTGCTGTACTACAACATAACACATCTTAGTGTAGTGTAGTGTGATCTTGGAGTTGGTATAGTTAAGTAGCAGGGGTGAGGGGGTGCAGGGGGCTGTAACCACAGCCATGTTCCCTTCCTACTTGCTGCACTGCAACATAACACATCTTAGTGTAGTGTAGTGTGATCTTGGGGTTGGTATAGTTAAGTAGCAGGGGGTGTGAGGGGTGCAGGGGCTGTAACCACAGTCATGTTCCCTTCCTTGCTGTACTACAACATAACACATCTTAGTGTAGTGTAGTGTGATCTTGGAGTTGGTATAGTTAAGTAGCAGGGGTGTGAGGGGTGCAGGGGCTGTAACCCCAGCCATGTTCCCTTCCTACTTGCTGTACTACAACATAACACATCTTAGTGTAGTGTAGTGTGATCTTGGAGTTGGTATAGTTAAGTAGCAGGGGTGTGAGGGGGTGCAGGGGCTGTAACCACAGTCATGTTCCCTTCCTACCTGCTGTACTACAACATAACACATTTTAGTGTAGTGTAGTGTGATCTTGGAGTTGGTATAGTTAAGCAGGGGTGTGAGGGGTGCAGGGGCTGTAACCACAGTCATGTTCCTTCCTTGCTGTACTACAACATAACACATCTTAGTGTAGTGTAGTGTGATCTTGGAGTTGGTATAGTTAAGTAGCAGGGGTGTGAGGGGGTGCAGGGGCTGTAACCACAGTCATGTTCCCTTCCTACTTGCCGTACTACAACATACCATATCTTAGTGGAGTGTAGTGTGGTCTTGGAGTTGGTATAGTTAAGTAGCAGTGGGTGTGAGGGGTGCAGGGGCTGTAACCACAGTCATGTTCCTTCCTACCTGCTGTACTACAACATAACACATCTTAGTGTAGTGTAGTGTGATCTTGGAGTTGGTATAGTTAAGTAGCAGGGGTGTGAGGGGTGCAGGGGCTGTAACCACAGTCATGTTCCCTTCCTACCTGCTGTACTACAACATAACACATCTTAGTGTAGTGTAGTGTGATCTTGGAGTTGGTATAGTTAAGTAGCAGGGGTGTGAGGGGTGCAGGGGCTGTAACCACAGTCATGTTCCCTTCCTACTTGCTGTACTACAACATAACACATCTTAGTGTAGTGTAGTGTGATCTTGGAGTTGGTATAGTTAAGTAGCAGGGGTGTGAGGGGTGCAGGGGCTGTAACCACAGTCATGTTCCTTCCTACTTGCTGTACTACAACATAACACATCTTAGTGTAGTGTAGTGTGATCTTGGAGTTGGTATAGTTAAGTAGCAGGGGTGTGAGGGGTGCAGGGGCTGTAACCACAGTCATGTTCCCTTCCTACTTGCTGTACTACAACATAACACATCTTAGTGTAGTGTAGTGTGATCTTGGAGTTGGTATAGTTAAGTAGCAGGGGTGTGAGGGGTGCAGGGGGCTGTAACCACAGTCATGTTCCCTTCCTACTTGCTGTACTACAACATAACACATCTTAGTGTAGTGTAGTGTGATCTTGGAGTTGGTATAGTTAAGTAGCAGGGGTGTGAGGGGTGCAGGGGCTGTAACCACAGTCATGTTCCCTTCCTACTTGTACTACAACATAACACATCTTAGTGTAGTGTAGTGTGATCTTGGAGTTGGTATAGTTAAGTAGCAGGGGTGTGAGGGGGTGCAGGGGCTGTAACCACAGTCATGTTCCTTCCTACTTGCTGTACTACAACATAACACATCTTAGTGTAGTGTAGTGTGATCTTGGAGTTGGTATAGTTAAGTAGCAGGGGTGTGAGGGGTGCAGGGGCTGTAACCACAGTCATGTTCCCTTCCTACTTGCTGTACTACAACATAACACATCTTAGTGTAGTGTAGTGTGATCTTGGAGTTGGTATAGTTAAGTAGCAGGGGTGTGAGGGGTGCAGGGGCTGTAACCACAGCCATGTTCCTTCCTACTTGCTGTACTACAACATAACACATCTTAGTGTAGTGTAGTGTGATCTTGGAGTTGGTATAGTTAAGTAGCAGGGGTGTGAGGGGTGCAGGGGCTGTAACCACAGTCATGTTCCCTTCCTACTTGCTGTACTACAACATAACACATCTTAGTGTAGTGTAGTGTGATCTTGGAGTTGGTATAGTTAAGTAGCAGGGGGTGTGAGGGGGTGCAGGGGGCTGTAACCACAGTCATGTTCCCTTCCTACCTGCTGTACTACAACATAACAACACTTAGTGTAGTGTAGTGAGGTCTTGGAGTTGGTATAGTTAAGTAGCAGGGGTGTGAGGGAGTGCAGGGGGCTGTAACCACAGCCATGTTCCCTTCCTACTTGCTGTACTACAACATAACACATCTTAGTGTAGTGTAGTGTGATCTTGGAGTTGGTATAGTTAAGTAGCAGGGGGTGTGTGGTGGTGCAGGGGCTGTAACCACAGTCATGTTCCCTTCCTACTTGCTGTACTACAACATAACACATCTTAGTGTAGTGTAGTGTGATCTTGGAGTTGGTATAGTTAAGTAGCAGGGGGTGTGAGGGGGTGCAGGGGGCTGTAACCACAGTCATGTTCCCTTCCTACTTGCTGTACTACAACATAACACATCTTAGTGTAGTGTAGTGTGATCTTGGAGTTGGTATAGTTAAGTAGCAGGGGGTGTGAGGGGTGAAGGGGACTGTAACCACAGTCATGTTCCCTTCCTACTTGCTGTACTACAACATAACACATCTTAGTGTAGTGTAGTGTGATCTTGGAGTTGGTATAGTTAAGTAGCAGGGGGTGTGAGGGGGTGCAGGGGGCTGTAACCACAGTCATGTTCCCTTCCTACTTGCTGTACTACAACATAACACATCTTAGTGTAGTGTAGTGTGATCTTGGAGTTGGTATAGTTAAGTAGCACGGGGTGTGAGGGGGTGCAGGGGGCTGTAACCACAGTCATGTTCCCTTCCTACCTGCTGTACTACAACATAACACATCTTAGTGTAGTGTAGTGTGATCTTGGAGTTGGTATAGTTAAGTAGCAGGGGTGTGAGGGAGTGCAGGGGCTGTAACCACAGTCATGTTCCTTCCTACTTGCTGTACTACAACATAACACATCTTAGTGTAGTGTAGTGTGATCTTGGAGTTGGTATAGTTAAGTAGCAGGGGGTGTGAGGGGGTGCAGGGGGCTGTAACCACAGCCATGTTCCCTTCCTACTTGCTGTACTACAACATAACACATCTTAGTGTAGTGTAGTGTGATCTTGGAGTTGGTATAGTTAAGTAGCAGGGGGGTGTGAGGGGTGCAGGGGGCTGTAACCACAGTCATGTTCCCTTCCTACTTGCTGTACTACAACATAACACATCTTAGTGTAGTGTAGTGTGATCTTGGAGTTGGTATAGTTAAGTAGCAGGGGTGTGAGGGGTGCAGGGGCTGTAACCACAGTCATGTTCCCTTCCTACTTGCTGTACTACAACATAACACATCTTAGTGTAGTGTAGTGTGATCTTGGAGTTGGTATAGTTAAGTAGCAGGGGTGTGAGGGGGTGCAGGGGCTGTAACCACAGTCATGTTCCCTTCCTACTTGCTGTACTACAACATAACACATCTTAGTGTAGTGTAGTGTGATCTTGGAGTTGGTACAGTTAAGTAGCAGGGGTGTGAGGGGTGCAGGGGCTGTAACCACAGTCATGTTCCCTTCCTACTTGCTGTACTACAACATAACACATCTTAGTGTAGTGTAGTGTGATCTTGGAGTTGGTATAGTTAAGTAGCAGGGGGTGTGAGGGGGTGCAGGGGCTGTAACCACAGTCATGTTCCTTCCTACTTGCTGTACTACAACATAACACATCTTAGTGTAGTGTAGTGTGATCTTGGAGTTGGTATAGTTAAGTAGCAGGGGTGTGAGGGGTGCAGGGGCTGTAACCACAGTCATGTTCCCTTCCTACTTGCTGTACTACAACATAACACATCTTAGTGTAGTGTAGTGTGATCTTGGAGTTGGTATAGTTAAGTAGCAGGGGTGTGAGGGGTGCAGGGGCTGTAACCACAGTCATGTTCCTTCCTACTTGCTGTACTACAACATAACACATCTTAGTGTAGTGTAGTGTGATCTTGGAGTTGGTATAGTTAAGTAGCTAGAGGTGTGAGGGGGTGCAGGGGGCTGTAACCACAGCCATGTTCCCTTCCTACTTGCTGTACTACAACATAACACATCTTAGTGTAGTGTAGTGTGATCTTGGAGTTGGTATAGTTAAGTAGCAGGGGGTGTGAGGGGTGCAGGGGCAGTAACCACAGTCATGTTCCCTTCCTACTTGCTGTACTACAACATAACACATCTTAGTGTAGTGTAGTGTGATCTTGGAGTTGGTATAGTTAAGTAGCAGGGGGTGTGAGGGGTGCAGGGGGCTGTAACCACAGTCATGTTCCCTTCCTACTTGCTGTACTACAACATAACACATCTTAGTGTAGTGTAGTGTGATCTTGGAGTTGGTATAGTTAAGTAGCAGGGGGTGTGAGGGGGTGCAGGGGGCTGTAACCACAGTCATGTTCCCTTCCTACTTGCTGTACTACAACATAACACATCTTAGTGTAGTGTAGTGTGATCTTGGAGTTGGTATAGTTAAGTAGCAGGGTGTGAGGGGTGCAGGGGCTGTAACCACAGCCATGTTCCCTTCCTACTTGCTGTACTACAACATAACACATCTTAGTGTAGTGTAGTGTGATCTTGGAGTTGGTATAGTTAAGTAGCAGGGGGTGTGAGGGGTGCAGGGGCTGTAACCACAGTCATGTTCCTTCCTACTTGCTGTACTACAACATAACACATCTTAGTGTAGTGTAGTGTGATCTTGGAGTTGGTATAGTTAAGTAGCAGGGGTGTGAGGGGTGCAGGGGCTGTAACCACAGTCATGTTCCCTTCCTACTTGCTGTACTACAACATAACACATCTTAGTGTAGTGTAGTGTGATCTTGGAGTTGGTATAGTTAAGTAGCAGGGGTGTGAGGGGGTGCAGGGGCTGTAACCACAGTCATGTTCCCTTCCTACTTGCTGTACTACAACATAACACATCTTAGTGTAGTGTAGTGTGATCTTGGAGTTGGTATAGTTAAGTAGCAGGGGTGTGAGGGGTGCAGGGGCTGTAACCACAGTCATGTTCCCTTCCTACTTGCTGTACTACAACATAACACATCTTAGTGTAGTGTAGTGTGATCTTGGAGTTGGTATAGTTAAGTAGCAGGGGGTGTGAGGGGGTGCAGGGGCTGTAACCACAGTCATGTTCCCTTCCTACTTGCTGTACTACAACATAACACATCTTAGTGTAGTGTAGTGTGATCTTGGAGTTGGTATAGTTAAGTAGCAGGGGTGTGAGGGGTGCAGGGGCTGTAACCACAGTCATGTTCCCTTCCTACTTGCTGTACTACAACATAACACATCTTAGTGTAGTGTAGTGTGATCTTGGAGTTGGTATAGTTAAGTAGCAGGGGTGTGAGGGGTGCAGGGGCTGTAACCACAGTCATGTTCCCTTCCTACTTGCTGTACTACAACATAACACATCTTAGTGTAGTGTAGTGTGATCTTGGAGTTGGTATAGTTAAGTAGCAGGGGTGTGAGGGGTGCAGGGGCTGTAACCATAGTCATGTTCCCTTCCTACTTGCTGTACTACAACATAACACATCTTAGTGTAGTGTAGTGTGATCTTGGAGTTGGTATAGTTAAGTAGCAGGGGTGTGAGGGGTGCAGGGGCTGTAACCACAGTCATGTTCCTTCCTACTTGCTGTACTACAACATAACACATCTTAGTGTAGTGTAGTGTGATCTGGAGTTGGTATGGTTAAGTGGAGCAGGGGTGCAGGGGGCTGTAACCACAGTCATGTTCCCTTCCTACTTGCTGTACTACAACATAACACATCTTAGTGTAGTGTAGTGTGATCTTGGAGTTGGTATAGTTAAGTAGCAGGGGGTGTGAGGGGGTGCAGGGGGCTGTAACCCCAGCCATGTTCCCTTCCTACTTGCTGTACTACAACATAACACATCTTAGTGTAGTGTAGTGTGATCTTGGAGTTGGTATAGTTAAGTAGCAGGGGTGTGAGGGGTGCAGGGGGCTGTAACCACAGTCATGTTCCCTTCCTACCTGCTGTACTACAACATAACACATCTTAGTGTAGTGTAGTGTGATCTTGGAGTTGGTATAGTTAAGTAGCAGGGGTGTGAGGGGTGCAGGGGCTGTAACCACAGTCATGTTCCTTCCTACCTGCTGTACTACAACATAACACATCTCAGTGTAGTGTAGTGTGATCATGGAGTTGGTATAGTTAAGTAGCAGGGGTGTGAGGGGTGCAGGGGCTGTAACCGCAACCATGTTCCCTTCCTACCTGCTGTACTACAACATAACACATCTTAGTGTAGTGTAGTGTGATCTTGGAGTTGGTATAGTTAAGTAGCAGGGGGTGTGAGTGGCTGCAGGGGGCTGTAACCACAGTCATGTTCCCTTCCTACTTGCTGTACTACAACATAACACATCTTAGTGTAGTGTAGTGTGATCTTGGAGTTGGTATAGTTAAGTAGCAGGGGGTGTGAGGGGGTGCAGGGGGCTGTAACCACAGTCATGTTCCCTTCCTACCTGCTGTACTACAACATAACTCATCTTAGTGTAGTGTAGTGTGATCTTGGAGTTGGTATAGTTAAGTAGCAGGGGGTGTGAGGGGGTGCAGGGGGCTGTAAACACAGCCATGTTCCCTTCCTACTTGCTGTACTACAACATAACACATCTTAGTGTAGTGTAGTGTGATCTCGGAGTTGGTATAGTTAAGTAGCAGGGGGTGTGAGGGGGTGCAGTGGGCTGTAACCACAGTCATGTTCCCTTCCTACTTGCTGTACTACAACATAACACATCTTAGTGTAGTGTAGTGTGATCTTGGAGTTGGTATAGTTAAGTAGCAGGGGGTGAGGGGGTGCAGGGGGCTGTAACCACAGCCATGTTCCCTTCCTACTTGCTGTACTACAACATAACACATCTTAGGTAGTGTAGTGTGATCTTGGAGTTGGTATAGTTAAGTAGCAGGGGGTGTGAGGGGGTGCAGGGGGCTGTAACCACAGCCATGTTCCCTTCCTACCTGCTGTACTACAACATAACACATCTTAGGTAGTGTAGTGTGATCTTGGAGTTGGTATAGTTAAGTAGCAGGGCGTGTGAGGGGGCTGTAACCACAGTCATGTTCCCTTCCTACTTGCTCTACTACAACATAACACATCTTAGTGTAGTGTAGTGTGATCTTGGAGTTGGTATAGTTAAGTAGCAGGGGGTGTGAGGGGGTGCAGGGGGCTGTAACCACAGTCATGTTCCCTTCCTACTTGCTGTACTACAACATAACACATCTTAGGTAGTGTAGTGTGATCTTGGAGTTGGTATAGTTAAGTAGCAGGGGGTGTGAGGGGGTGCAGGGGGCTGTAACCGCAGCCATGTTCCCTTCCTACCTGCTGTACTACAACATAACACATCTTAGTGTAGTGTAGTGTGATCTTGGAGTTGGTATAGTTAAGTAGCAGGGGGTGTGAGGGGGTGCAGGGGGCTGTAACCACAGCCATGTTCGCTTCCTACTTGCTGTACTACAACATAACACATCTTAGTGTAGTGTAGTGTGATCTTGGAGTTGGTAAAGTTAAGTAGCAGGAGGTGTGAGGGGGTGCAGGGGGCTGTAACCATAGTCATGTTCCCTTCCTACTTGCTGTACTACAACATAACACATCTTAGTGTAGTGTAGTGTGATCTTGGAGTTGGTATAGTTAAGTAGCAGGAGGTGTGAGGGGGTGCAGGGGGCTGTAACCACAGTCATGTTCCCTTCCTACTTGCTGTACTACAACATAACACATCTTAGTGTAGTGTAGTGTGATCTTGGAGTTGGTATAGTTAAGTAGCAGGGGGTGTGAGGGGGTGCAGGGGGCTGTAACCACAGTCATGTTCCCTTCCTACCTGCTGTACTACAACATAACATATCTTAGGTAGTGTAGTGTGATCTTGGAGTTGGTATAGTTAAGTAGCAGGGGTGTGAGGGGGTGCAGGGGGCTGTAACCCCAGCCATGTTCCCTTCCTACTTGCTGTACTACAACATAACACATCTTAGTGTAGTGTAGTGTGATCTTGGAGTTGGTATAGTTAAGTAGCAGGGGGTGTGAGGGGGTGCAGTGGTGCTGTAACCCCAGCCATGTTCCCTTCCTACTTGCTGTACTACAACATAACACATCTTAGGTAGTGTAGTGTGATCTTGGAGTTGGTATAGTTAAGTAGCAGGGGTGTGAGGGGGTGCAGGGGGCTGTAACCACAGTCATGTTCCCTTCCTACTTGCTGTACTACAACATAACACATCTTAGTGTAGTGTAGTGTGATCTTGGAGTTGGTATAGTTAAGTAGCAGGGGTGTGAGGGGGTGCAGGGGGCTGTAACCACAGTCATGTTCCCTTCCTACCTGCTGTACTACAACATAACACATCTTAGTGTAGTGTAGTGTGATCTTGGAGTTGGTATAGTTAAGTAGCAGGGGGTGTGAGGGGGTGCAGGGGGCTGTAACCACAGCCATGTTCCCTTCCTACTTGCTGTACTACAACATAACACATCTTAGGTAGTGTAGTGTGATCTTGGAGTTGGTATAGTTAAGTAGCAGGGGGTGTGAGGGGGTGCAGGGGGCTGTAACCACAGTCATGTTCCCTTCCTACTTGCTGTACTACAACATAACACATCTTAGTGTAGTGTAGTGTGATCTTGGAGTTGGTATAGTTAAGTAGCAGGGGGTGTGAGGGGGTGCAGGGGGCTGTAACCACAGTCATGTTCCCTTCCTACCTGCTGTACTACAACATAACACATCTTAGTGTAGTGTAGTGTGATCTTGGAGTTGGTATAGTTAAGTAGCAGGGGGTGAGGGGGTGCAGGGGGCTGTAATCACAGTCATGTTCCCTTCCTACTTGCTGTACTACAACATAACACATCTTAGGTAGTGTAGTGTGATCTTGGATTTGGTATAGTTAAGTAGCAGGGGGTGTGAGGGGGTGCAGGGGGCTGTAACCACAGCCATGTTCCCTTCCTACTTGCTGTACTACAACATAACACATCTTAGGTAGTGTAGTGCGATCTCGGAGTTGGTATAGTTAAGTAGCAGGGGGTGTGAGGGGGTGCAGGGGCTGTAACCACAGCCATGTTCCCTTCCTACCTGCTGTACTACAACATAACACATCTTAGTGTAGTGTAGTGCGATCTCGGAGTTGGTATAGTTAAGTAGCAGGGGGTGTGAGGGGGTGCAGGGGGCTGTAACCACAGCCATGTTCCCTTCCTACCTGCTGTACTACAACATAACACATCTTAGTGTAGTGTAGTGTGATCTTGGAGTTGGTATAGTTAAGTAGCAGGGGGTGTGAGGGGGTGCAGGGGGCTGTAACCACAGTCATGTTCCCTTCCTACTTGCTGTACTACAACATAACACATCTTAGTGTAGTGTAGTGTGATCCTGGAGTTGGTATAGTTAAGTAGCAGGGGGTTTGAGGGGGTGCAGGGGGCTGTAACCCCAGCCATGTTCCCTTCCTACTTGCTGTACTACAACATAACACATCTTAGTGTAGTGTAGTGTGATCTTGGATTTGGTATAGTTAAGTAGCAGGGGTGTGAGGGGGTGCAGGGGCTGTAACCACAGTCATGTTCCTTCCTACTTGCTGTACTACAACATAACACATCTTAGTGTAGTGTAGTGTGATCTTGGAGTTGGTATAGTTAAGTAGCAGGGGATGTGAGGGGTGCAGGGGCTGTAACCACAGTCATGTTCCTTCCTACTTGCTGTACTACAACATAACACATCTTAGTGTAGTGTAGTGTGATCTTGGAGTTGGTATAGTTAAGTAGCAGGGGTGTGAGGGGGTGCAGGGGGCTGTAACCACAGTCATGTTCCCTTCCTACTGGCTGTACTACAACATAACACATCTTAGGTAGTGTAGTGTGATCTTGGAGTTGGTATAGTTAAGTAGCAGGGGGTGTGAGGGGGTGCAGGGGGCTGTAACCACAGCCATGTTCCCTTCCTACTTGCTGTACTACAACATAACACATCTTAGTGTAGTGTAGTGCGATCTTGCCGTTGGTATAGTTAAGTAGCAGGGGTGTGAGGGGGTGCAGGGGGCTGTAACCACAGCCATGTTCCCTTCCTACTTGCTGTACTACAACATAACACATCTTAGTGTAGTGTAGTGTGATCTCGGAGTTGGTATAGTTAAGTAGCAGGGGGTGTGAGGGGGTGCAGGGGGCTGTAACCCCAGCCATGTTCCCTTCCTACTTGCTGTACTACAACATAACACATCTTAGTGTAGTGTAGTGCGATCTTGCCGTTGGTATAGTTAAGTAGCAGGGGGTGTGAGGGGGTGCAGGGGGCTGTAACCACAGCCATGTTCCCTTCCTACTTGCTGTACTACAACATAACACATCTTAGTGTAGTGTAGTGTGATCTTGGAGTTGGTATAGTTAAGTAGCAGGGGGTGTGAGGGGGTGCAGGGGGCTGTAACCACATCCATGTTCCCTTCCTACTTGCTGTACTACAACATAACACATCTTAGTGTAGTGTAGTGTGATCTTGGAGTTGATTTATTTAATTAACAGGGGTGTAGGTGGTGCAGAGGGGCTTGCCCCCTGCTTACATTTGAGGAAGTGTAATATGGTTTGTTTTTTTATTTGTTTCAGTATGTAGTTGTGCTGGAATATAATACATGTTGCTTTCCTATGTTTTTTCATTGTTATGGGATTCAATGTTTTGAGTTTTCATTGTTTTGAATTTTCAAGATTTTGGTCTCATTGTTTTGAATTTCGATGTTATGGGCTTTCAAACTTCTAAAGTGAATCTCTCTCTCTCTCTATATATATATATATATATATATATATATATATATATATATATATATAAGACGACTTCACATCACCTAAAACCCATTTGACTCACTTTCATTTCACCGAGCCCAAATCACATAATTTTCAAAGTACTGGAAACTAATTTCACTGAATCTCATTTCAATGAATTGTAAGCCATAGACATGATGTGGGTTTCTACTCACCTGTCACTTGTTTGTGACAAAAGAATTTCTGTAACTTAAAGTGCTGTCAGAATACCGATAGTCATGTAGAAAGTAGTGTCGTAGTATTTTTGAATGTGGATATGTCTCTTTACATTTTTTTTGGGAAGTATCTAAAGTAATATGGTGGATATTTTGTGTGTTCCCAGCAGTAGTGGCAGTGTGTAGAGTACTGTAAGGCAAGTAAAAGGTATATGCTATTTTCCCCACTGTAGTGCAATCTTGGAGTTGGTATATATAGTTGGAGGGCACAGTCCCCCCCGTATTTGGTGGTGTGATGGGTAGCCCCCAGTTCGCTTTGTTTTATATTGTCCGGTTTCTGTTAAGAGGGTAAGTAAGTAGTTTTACGGTCTGGAAAGAGGTAGTTATTAGTGTTGTGAGTATGTTTGTTTATGGCTTGACGTTTAGTGTTTTGAAATTTAGCATTGTAAGCTTTCGGTGAAATGAGATTCAGTCAAATGAGTTTTCAGTATTTTGAAATTAGGTGATTTCGTCAGTCAAATGGGTTTTAGGTGATGTGAAGTAGACCCATATATATATATATATATATATATATATATATATATATATATATATATATATATATATATATATATATACACACACACCACACACACACACACACACACACACACACACACACACACACATTAATGCATAACATAATTCTATAGGGAAAGAGAAAATTGCAATATGGTTATAGAGAAATAAGAAAAACTATTATAAATGATCCCACAATGATTTATTTTTCTATACAGCCTCAGATTTATGCAACTGCTTGGGAATGGAATGGGTGTACAGCATTCTGTCATGGACAGTGTGAATGGAGTGGGTGTCCAACATACTGCCATGGGCAGTGTGAATGTAATGGGTGTCCAGCATACTGTCATCGGCAGTGAGAATGGAATGGGTGTCCAGCATACTGTCATGGACAGTGTGAATGGAGTGGGTGTCCAGCATACTGTCATGGGTAGTGTGACTGGAATGGGTGTCCAACATACTGCCATGGACAGCGTGAATGGAATGGGTGTCCAGCTTACTGTCATAGGCAGTGTGACTGGAATGGGTGTCCAGCATACTGTCATGGGCAGTGTGAATGGAATGGGTGTCCAGCATACTGTCATGGACAGTGTGAATGGAATGGGTGTCCACCATGCTGTCATGAGTAGTATGAATGGAATGGATGTCCAGCATACTGTCATCAGCAGTGTGAATGTAATGGGTGTCCAGCATACTGGTATCAGCAGTGTGACTGGAATGGGTGTCCAGCATACTATCATTGGCAGTGAGAATGGAATGGGTATCCAGAATTCTGCCATGGGCAGTGTGAATGTATTGGGTGTCCAGCATACTGTCTGGGCAGTGTAAATTTAATGGGTGTCCAGCATACTGTCATGGACAGTGTGAATGGAGTGGGTGTCCAGCATACTGTCATCAGCAGTGTGACTGGGATGGGTGTTCAGCATACTGCCATGGGCAGTGAGAATGGAATAGGTGTCCAGCATACTGTCATCAGCAGTGTGAATGGAATGGGTGTCCAGCATACTGGTATCAGTGTGACTGGAATAGGTGTCCAGCATACTGTCATACTGTCATGGGCAGTGTGAATGGAGTGGGTGTCCAACATACTGTCATCAGCTGTGTGACTGGAATGGGTGTACAGCATACTGCCATCGGCAGTGTGAATGGAATGGGTGCCCAGCAAACTGTCATGGGCAGCTGTGGACAGCAAACATCTTTCTGTGCTGAAGAACTCAACATATCATACATATGTGGAACAATCTGCGTAAGTGTCCACAAAAATTGCCCACAAAAGTCATTACAGTGGAAGTACTGCCAT
Source organism: Protopterus annectens (assembly GCF_019279795.1). Lineage (NCBI taxonomy): Eukaryota > Metazoa > Chordata > Ceratodontiformes > Protopteridae > Protopterus > Protopterus annectens. The sequence goes on from NC_056742.1 coordinate 449,390,120, forward strand.
CTACATAGAGTGATTTCCTAAGGAAGCCTCAGACTGTCAGCAATATCATAATACACAGGTAGCAGCTTCCACATGAGTCTTCAGCGTAAGCAGACACATGGAACATGTTGAACACAGACCTAAAAAGTAATACAACACAACTTATTTGACATAAAATAAGTTGAAATACCTTTGTATCAGGAAGCTGCCCTGTTTCTATATATAGGTGTTATTCTGTATTTATTGATTTGAGTTTGTTTACTGAGGTAAAGCACTGATCAATCCTGACCAATTTTAGTCTCAGCCTGGGGGGTCAAAAACTGACCAGACATACAAAATAGACAAGAGTATAATAACACATAAATGACAGCTTTGGCTACATAGTAAATTCAAAGCACTAATTAACAATATGTGCACAAGTTTAAAAACATTTGAGGAATTTAAGTAAAATAAATTAAACAAGTAAAAAGGAGCAGGGGTCTTGGTGGTTGAGTTAGAATGCTAAAGGTTGAAGCAGTCATAAGTGAAGTGACCTGAGGGGTAACAGATACATTCTGCATAATTAACAAAATGTGATTTTAGTAGAGAATAGGACTTGCAATAAAAGGATGAGTCTTTATTTCAGGTGTGGAAGACCCCCACAGTTTGGGCCCAAGAATTGACAATACATGCAAAGAGAGATGTAGCTTGGAATGTAGGATTTGCGTTTTAGAGCTTGAGTGGCTCAGTTCTTTTTTTTCTTTTTTTTTTTTTTTGGATGTATGTGGGAGTATGCTTTATTAGTTTTCATGTAAAGAAGGGAGAATATGTTCAGGTAGGCTTTTGAACAGTTGTGATCCTAGGAGGTTTGTTCTTTGGTTAACTGGGAGCTAGTTTGTGTTTTAATTGTTGTACATTAGGTTTCATTTTTGCAGAGTGTGTAATAAATATTCAGAAAGAGCAACAATGTCTCTTCATTTTGTTTTCTGATGTTTGAATAGCAATGGACATTTTAGCAGAGGCTCCTAATATAAGAGGGGGCTGAATTTGTGTTGCAGGAGGTGGATTCCTTTCCATATTAGAGATTTGGTGGAGTGGGAGAGAAAATGGGATAATTTTGTATCCAGAAAAGTAGTGAATTCATTTTTATGTGTATTATCAAGCGGAAGGTGTCTAACCAGAGACTAAGATACTTAAAAGAGGAGACTTGCACTGCATCTGAAGAGTTTTTGCTTAGTACCAAAATCATAGCTTTACTTTTGAATGCATTTAATATGATGTTTTAGTAGTAATCCACCCACTGAGGTGGCTGAAGTCAGATTGTATATCTTGCTGTAAGGGTAATTGGGGAGCAGGGCAGTAGAGGCCAATGCCACCTGCATAAAGGATGAAAGGAACTTAAGAAAGATCATGTGGAAGTTTATTGACATGTATAGAGAACAGATGTGAGGGGCAAGAGCAGATCTTTGAGGTACACCTTAGCAGTGGAGAGGAGAGAGAGGTACTGGAGTTATGGGTCACTGAGAAATGGTGGTTAGTCAGATAAATCTGGAACTAAAGGATGGCAGTGAGGCTATTGCCTATTTCTGAAAGGAAGAGTATAAGAGAGGAGTGACTGACTAAGTCAAAGGCTCTGATGAGGTCTATAAAAATTGCATCAGAGAATATGCCTTTCTCCATTGACATGAGAATTTATTTGGTCAGGGACCATATGGTTTGTGACCCTACTCCTACCTGACCAGAAGCCACATTGTTTTCGTGAGAAAAGGTGGTATTTAGTAGCATATTCTGTGAGATGACTGTAGACAGTTTTCTCCAACATTTTGCACAGGGCTGGGAGACAGAAATGGTTATCTCATGTTCACAGACAACCATTTAATCCTTAAAAAAATAAACAGCATGTGAGATATGCATACACGCAATTTCACTGGAGGATAAAATCTTTCATACAAACAAGGTAATTAAGAACACACACACTACATCTACCATACATAGTGTCCACCACACAGAGGCCAACATACGCTGAGACACTAAAAAGCAATCTTCCCAGACCTCAAAGACCCCCCCCCCCAAGTCTATAAATGGCAACACCTATCCCCAGCAATCTATAAACCACTCACCAAAAGCAAAACTAAACACCACATATATGCCTACACCTAGTGAAGCCCCAAGATCAAAGCCCTTTTAGCCAGCCAACACATTACCCAGGATTCTTGTCATGGGAAACTCCATTGTACAACACACAGTTGCCCCAGTCACCAAACTTAACAAGGAGAAGATGACAGTCAGTTGTTTATCTGCAACCAGGATCCACCAAGTTACTCATGCACTCAAGTCACTATACCACAGGCACAGGTATGATTCTATCATAGACCATGTGGGCATTAATGACCTGAGATATACTTCCATGGACCATATGAAGAGAGACATTGCTGATCTTTCTGAATATGTGTCTCAGGCAGGTATGTGCCTTGCATTGAGCAGCATTTTCCCTTCACCAAGGATGACACCACAGTATGTACAAAAGATGATTGACTTCAATAATAGGCATAGTCTTTGCTGTCTTTTCAGGGGGATTCAATATTTGTCAGCATAGCAGGACATGGTTAATAGACCACATTGTTTTGCAAAGGATGGCCTGCACCTGTCTCCCACTAGGCTTCCGAACATTGGCAAAAACTTTATCCACCCTCTTGCAGACATTTAAGGAAATGACAAATTGAAAAACCTACTGACATAGCAAATAAAACCCAAAGAAACCTAAAGGTGTTGTTGCTTAATGCTAGGAGCCTAAACAAGAACATCCACACCCTCCAAGATCTCCTCAACCTGGGGAATATAGCCTTTCATGTCATTGCAGAGACATGATTTAAATGTGCAGAAAGTACTCCGACAGTTCAAAGCTTCAGTACTTCCACACATTCAGACCATCGACTGAGCAGACAGGGAGAAAAGGTGGTGTAGACTCAATCGATATCAGCAACAAGCACATCCGTATGTTGGTTAAACTGGATGATGCCATAGAATTTATCGACATGCAAATCGCCTTAGACAAAGTCCCATACCATATCCTAGCAAGGTATAGGCCACCCTCTACATCTATAGAATCCAACAGCCTTTACCTAGATCTACTCGAGACACTCACCACTAAACCAAATACCCTATTCATCTGAGACTTTAACCCCCCCCCCCATAGACTAGGAAACATACACTGCCTCATACTCACAGGCTCAATGATTCCTGGACTTAACACAAATACCGTTGACCAGATAGTGCGCACACCCACCAGGTGTTCAAACATACTGGAGGTGGCAGGAGAGAGGCTGTGGACCAGGGTTGTGCTCAATATTACTCTGAAGGAGTATCGGAAGTAAGATAGCAATAGGCTGTGTATTTGGGAAAAGTGATTTGGTGTTTGATGGGCAGGATGGGTAGATGGTCGAAATTTGAGTTTAATGATGTGTAAGTATGGAGTGTTTGGGGAAAAGAAGGGAAGTTACCTGAAGGTGTATAGGAGCACCTGGAATGATAAAGATGAAGGTGTGTAGGTTAGGTGAAACCCTATAAAGGAAAGGTAGCAGAGGTGGCATGTGTTAGTGAAGAATCAGTGTTTTTTATAGGATCTGTGAAATCGACAGTCAAATCAGAAAGCCGTGCAAGGACTTGTTTACAGGCTCTGAATCAGAAGGTATCAACTAAAATGGCACAGTTGACAGTTATGCATCACCATGACCCTCTACAGCTGTCTGCAGCTCTCAAGCAGTCTAATGTTCCTAGAATTTTAACTGGTTGCATGTTGAATGCCTCATGGGAATGCAGCCAGCAGAACATTACAGCGCTGTGCATAGAATCGGTAGTGGCTGTTTATTTTTATTTATTTATTCATGTATTTATTTTTTAAGTAAAGAAACACTTCTTTACTTAGAAATAAAAAAATAACTCTCATCAGCCCATACTGCACATGCACAAATGGTAGCCACTGCAAGTATACAGAGGAAGTACTCATGGTAGGTATCATATAATGCTTTTTTATATGAAAATTAAAGCAGTGTCGTTAACAACTGTTATATTCAACACATAAGCTAACTAAAATGAGTTAGCAGTGCTGAACTTAACAACATTTTTAAAATTAAATTATTTTGTTAGCTGGTCATCGTTCCCCCAGAAATTCTGTGTGTTGGTCAGTTATTATATTTTGATTTGTAGCTGATTATAAGTTAAAGATTATTGGTAACTCATTACCTTAACCCTCTACTCTGTACTTCCATGCCTCTGAACATGTATGACATGCTTCTTTGCATTTTACTGATGTTAATAGTCTCTGGAATAAATTTTCAACATGCTATCCATGGGACATCACCTTGCAAACTGTTGCAGTGAAATGGCACCATTCCATCGTAAAACATAGTTTCATAAACCAAATGCAAAATATTCATCCAACAACTGTAAAATAACACTTTTGTGATGAACTTGTGTAATTTCAGTGTAAAATATTTATTTTTTTAGTTATTTTTACTTATCCTTTGTTGATGGGATTAGACCACACTAGTCTAGTAACCTCTTTTCAGGAGAGACCCAATGTTCTACCTATCCTACTAGGGGAAATTTGGCCAGGGCATCAGGGAACTTCCCCTAATCTTTGGAGCTGCTAGATGGTGCCTGAGGGCCCTTACAGCAGCAAGGAAGTGGCCTCAGGGAAGCAGCAGCACGGAGAAGGAGAGAAAAGCTGCGGTGAGTTTGGAGGTGGAAAGTAAGACTCTGGAGAAACATGTACTCAGTATGGAGCTTCAGAATGTAAACAAAGATTCACGTGTGGTAGATGTACACTTACCTCCAAATTGGAACAATGCCACAACAAAATCTCTAGATTTGCCACAAATGCCAAATCCTCCTCTCATCATTGCACCTCCCTCCACTCCTTAAACTGGCTGGAACTCCCCAATCACCTTGACTTTCTCCAAATTTCAACAGCCCACAAATTATTCTTCCACCCCTCAAACTGCCCTGCTCTTTCTAATATTCTACAGCCTTATACCCCCCTTAGATCACTTAGATCCTCTCACCAAAACCTAATCACAGTTCAAAAACCTAAACGCCCCGCAGGCCAACTGCTCTTATCCTTTACCCTAGCCAAAAAATGGAATGCTCTGCCCTCCTCACTTAGGACCTATACCAACCCAAACATCTTCAAAAAACAGCTTCATTCCTACCTCTACCAAAACAGGAAATGCAATTGCACTCCTCAGCTTTTACCTCTGAAGTTATCCTCCCACTTCTCTCCTGGCTAACCTCACTTACCTACCTAACCTCTTTAATATACTCAGCTTATATTCTTAATTAATACTTCCTGATTTCTTGCCTACACCAGGATTTTTCCCCTTGAATATTTGGGATTTTTTCTTTTACTTCTCAGTCTCTGATTACTGTTATTTGTAATACAATAGTCTATGAAACTTTTATTGTTACTTTTTATTCAAATTTTTATGTAATTTCTTTTATAAATTGTATGTAACTAAACACATGGAGCTTTTCTCCCCGGGCCTGCACTGAAAACGGGCCCCCAAGCCCAGTGGACCTCCCCGGTAATCAAACTGAAATAAATAAATAAATATAAATAAATAAATGTGCAACATTTAGATGTCTCCATGAAGAAGGAAGTAAATTAGTCTAATGAAGTGGTGCAGATAACAGAACTGGTATCAGGATGGCTTGCATATGATGCTCTGTTACAAATAATCGAGCAGGATGATCCAGGTGATAGCGCTGGTGTTAACTGAGGTGAACTGGCAGATAACCTTTTTGGAAGTGCTGAGTATGGTAGTATGGAAAAGGAACCAGGTAATGCGGCAGCAGAGAATACAGCACTTATAACTTTTGCAGCAGTGGTAGAAAATAAAACAAAAAAAGCAACAACAAACCTAGAAGGTGCCTGGTTTTGTGGTAGCAGATAATACAGTAACTAAAACATATGCATCAGTGACAATGGGCAAAAAAGAAGAGAGAAGCAACAAACTGAAAGTAAAACTTGTTTTAAAAAAAGAAGAGAAGGTCAACTGTGATAATAAGCACTACAAATGACACTGCAATTGACAGATATTATGTATAGGACAATTTGGTAACTGTACTGTGTCTTAAAGTTCAAGAGATTTGGTCTTTTATATATATTAGGATAGAAACGGCAGCACCTCCACACCCTCCCCCCACCAGTGTCACATCCTAACTGGAAAGGATGGACCACAAAGCTGTCTCCTTCAAAATAAAAATTAACAGTTAGGAACTATTCTAAAGCAAACTACTTCCTATTAAGTGACAGTTTATCAAAATTCAGTGCACCTCCCTACCTCAAGTTCACAACAGCCTGTGTGGAATTGTTCACAGAGACCGTGTACAACAATTTAAATGGCTGTATAGGAGCTGATGTACCTACTAGAAGAAAGATGAAAGCAAACTCTAGAAACAAACCACACTGGTGAAATCCTAATCTCAACAGCGTATAGAACAAAATGGAACAAGTCATGGCTAAAAGCAGAAAGAGCAGCTCCCATAATGATAGGATCTTGCTAATTAAACTAAACAGGAAACTAAGAGGAGTAATTATGTCTATCAAGGCCAATTATGAGGTCAAGATAATCTCACAGGTTAAAGACAACCAAAAGACCTTATACAACATGTCCAAAACGTCAAAGGCAGCACACATCAGTTTTCTGATCTGGTAGTCAGTGGTGCCACCTTCACTGAGCAGAGCAACATAACTGAATTGCTGGCTGACAAATTCATTTCAAGCTTTACCCCCCCCCCCACACACACACACACACCATCCTGCCTCCCTCCATTAAATATTTACTAGCATAACACGCCAATAATTAACACGGAGCAGGTCCTGGTGGTGCTTGCTAAGGCTAAAAGCATAGCTGCAGTGGGGCCCAACAGTATCCCAGGATGCCTCCTAAATAGCTGAAAACATAACCTGTAAGGACTACTTGGGTCACTTTTCACCTTTAACATCAAGCAAGCTTTGTACCACAAGGATGGAGGACTATGACAGTTAACTTACATCACAAGGGTGGACTATCAACCAACCCCAGAAACTGCAGTCCAATCATTCATACTAGTATAATATGCAAGGTCATGGAATTAATTATCGTGGAAATGATCAACAATGACATGAGCAACCTCCAGACACTGGATATGGCTTTGTCAAGGGAAGATCACACCTACTAAAAAGGTGGACTTCTTTTTGAAGGTCACCATGGCAATGGATGAAGGGAAATGGTGCATACTACCTATCTGGACCTGGCTAAGGCATTCAGTGAAATATCTTACTGGGGTATAGTTGACAAACTCACTGAATTGAGCATAAACCTTTGCATAATTTACTGGATTGACAGCTGGCTCACAGACATGACCTGGGAAGTCTGGGTTGGTGATACCACCTCCACTAAGAGGCTGGTCACCGGGGGGGGTAGTACCTCAGGGCACCTTACTGGGTCCATTCCTATTTGGTATCTATTTATCAGAGTCAAAGACTAATGGCAAATGGCATTGGCTGACCAAGATCACAGATGACTGAATACTGTCAGAATATATCATAGATTTTCCCATGACACAAATATCTTACAAGATCAAGGACTAAAACTCAATGCCAAAAAATGCATTATAATGCCTTTTGGGAAAACTGCCACCCATGCTTATTATATTACTCCATCGATCAGACATCCTTAAGAGCTGACCCAGCAGTCAGGGATCTGTGAACATATTTAGACAGGAATCTTGCCTTTGATCAACATGTGGCCAAAGTAGAAAGAAAATCATTCTATGTCTCCCAATTTATAAGTAAAGGCATAGCACCCAGTTACAAGGAAGTCAAAGTGCCACTTTATTTGGCCTTTATCAGACCCTTCGTTGAGTATAATGCCCTCTTTGGCATGTACCTGACCAAACATATACAACAATTGGAATGCCCACAAAGGTTCCTTACACAACTATGGGATGCCAGCAGTTCTAAACTCATCCAGCCACTGGTCAATATGTGCCTGCTCATACCATTTTAGGGCACTGTAATGGTGCCTGCACTACTCCCCAGTGTGTGGTATGCCAGTCACACTGGAGACAACCTTGGCTAGGCTGTTCCTAGCTTCAGCCTTATACTGTGACCTGGTATAGTCCCCCTGCAACAGCCTATGCCTGTAGCACTTCACAACGACTGCAGCAAATATTTTTGACTTCTCCACACCCCATCTTTGTGCCCTGAATTTGACACCATCCTTCCCATCTCTTGCCACGTCTGCAAAGGTCCTCCAGCAACAGTACTAGTGTTTCCGCCAGTTTGTGATATGGCATTTTATGATGAGTGCACAAACACACACAACCATGCCAACTATTGATGGTAAGTGGAAGAAACATTCCAAACAAAGATGAAAAGAGTTTATGAAAGAACAATGATAATGTAATATTCGCCATTAATTCATGAGGTGCGCTGCTATATCTGGTCACATTTTGTCCAGTGTTCAACACTGAAATGCTAAATGACTTGGCTTTTAATCCATAACTTTGGAGGGATCATTGTGATCGCTTGACACATATTTTATGATGACTTACACACTGTTAAAATTAATTTGTACAATGTGGGATTCAAACCTATGTAAAAAAAAGAGAGAATGCATACGTTTCCACATATGTGATTATGCCATATTTCCACAGAATAGGGGTTTGCCAGTTGTGGTTATCACACATATACAGTTTAAAAGTGACTGCTGCGATACTTCAGTTGAGACAGGATGTGTGTGACATTACAAGGTCCTTGTTTATGCATTCACATCTGTGATGCAGGACTAATGTCTAACAATATACTGGAAATAGATATATTTGCATTACTTTAGCAACAGATTTGCAATTTATGGTAAATGCTTCTCATAACATTCTGTTTTACAGTTATACCTGGGTTACGGGAGGGGTTTAGATGATTGTCAGTAAACTATTGTGTCCATCACAGACATGCAGCTGAATTTTTTACATAATCATCATTGTCATGATAAACCAGTTACACACATAATACATATGATACCTACAAAAGTATATTTAAGCACTGTCAACCTGCTATACATAGCTATTAGTATGTAGTATTACCTTTATAATCACAGTTTTCTGAAAAATAACAGAGACATCCTTACTAAAAAGTAGACTGTGCTGTATTAGAACCCTGACTGACTTGTGTTCTGACCCTGAACTGATTGCTCTTACACATGGTGCCACAGGGAAAGCTAGGCAGTGAGTGTATTTTCAACAGTATGTATTGTCCAGAGTGCTGATGGCCACTTCTCCCATTGAACCTGTTTCCAAGAAGGAAAGCAAACCAAATCAAAATTTTCACCTTTTTCCTAAAGTAGTAAACCCTGTTTGTGCATAGGTTGGCAATGCACAAATGTAAAAGGAAATAGCAAAAGTATATTTCTTGTGTAAGCACTCATTATGACCCTTCTTTGGGACTCCAACCTTGCCTTACTTATGTTCTCTCTTTTTTAGCGCAACATATTTACACCTTGTGCCACAGAAACAATCAAGTAATAGGTAGAATTTCTAAAGTCATTACCATCCATGTTGCTGACTGCCGCACTGCTGCTCGATGCCACTACAGGCATTACATTTTCAATTTTTAGGTAGTTAAGTGTGTTTGTGCTAAACCGCGCACCACACAGATGGTACAGCCAAAAAAAAAAAAAAAGTAAACATGAAAAGATGAAACAAAAGGTTAAACACAGTTCTTGATTTGAAAAATAAACATTTAGACAGCTCTGAATTTGAAAAATCAAACTATTGCACACTTACAAAACACAGTTGTATTGGGTTATCTCTCTTTGCCACTTTGCCACAGACACAGCTTTGCAATACCAATTAAATAAAGTGCATACAAGCAATTCACATTTCATATCAGGCATTAACAGTTCATACATTTGGGTGTTCTCAGTTCGTTGTACATGTGTGGCTAACATATTTGGTACAAGAAGTGATCACACAAGCATTTATGAATATGTTTACATAAGTGCAGCTCTGTATTTTCTTTGTATTCTGGTCATTCTTTCCGTATCTGCTTTATTGTCAGACATGTAGTCTCTATTGCATTTTGCTTTCAAGGTGTGATAAAAATACATAACAGTGAATAACAGTTGACATCAACGGCAGGAGACTTGTGCTATCTTGGCCGAACATTATACATGTGTAATGTTTTGCTTTATTTAAAAGCTCACTGAAGGTAGTTCCACACTTTGTAATTGTATCCTCTATGACACACCCCACTGCAGGGAAGGGCATCTGAATTGCTGTTGTGTTTTCCTTCACTTACACCAATCATTAATAGTTGCAAGCCAATTAGTACCTAACAATGGTGTAGATGCCTCACTATGATTACATCTGCAACACAGTCAAAAGTTTGGTATTCAGCAATTCTAATGAGTTCACACCTCGTTTGCATCTGGACAGTGCTCAGAGGGCTGAATCTATACTATAAAAAGGTAACTGTGTAGCCAGGGAACTTGAAGGTGGGGAGACTTCTGTATTCAAACAAAACACAACACTGGTATTTCTTTGAACATGATTTCTTTGCAGAGAAGATCTTATTTTACTACGATGTGCTTCCATTCTTCAATGAAATTTTAGATTTAGTAAACTTTTAGAAATATATTTATATAACCAGTAGAAAAGAATGGAGCTTTATCTGTATGCACTTCCTACACTTCACTGTTGGCATAACAGTTTTGGCAGGCATTTACATTTGTTTGATAGACGGGTTATACTTTTAGCACAACTATGTTCTTACCATTTGCTTTTGCAATTTCGTATGGTGTTGAAGAGCAATGAAATGTAATGTACAGGTTGCTGACACTGGTGATATTCTTCTCAGATGACCCAGGGCAGCCTCCAAAGGAGTGGTGGGCACAATGAAAATGGACTGGCATCCATAATTTGAAGTCTTTACTATTTAGCAATGGTAATTATCATCCAGTAATCAAAACATAACTTTTCAGTCTTCACTATATCAATGTTGACAAGACTGGGTGCTTCTACAGACCCTTACATTTTTTTTTTTGGTGTGTGGGGGTGTAATCTACCATTCTCTTAGCCTAAAAGAGAAGTGTGTTTCAAGTGCTTTTCTGTTGAAAATGTGTAGGCAGCCTGATAATTTTGTGGAAACCAAATACAGTATATTATTTATGTGGTATTCCTTGGTTTGTACAAATCTTTATTAGTTTGTGTGAGGCCGGGGGCACCAACCATTCAGTTGAAAATGTGTAGAAAGTCTGATAATTGTTGAAAACCTATACATTACGTATATGGTATCCTTTGGTTTGTACAAACCTTCATTTGCATGTGGGGGGCACCTAACATTCTATTGTACTAAATGAAAAGTGTGCTTCAAGCGATTTATATTGACAAATGGTACACGGAATGATTGTTTTTGTGAACAAATACATTACTTATGTGATATTAATGTGTTTCATCCTTCTTTGTTTTATGTCCCATAGGATTATGGCACCCAAGCCTATACATCCTCAAAAAGCACCTTTCAGTAAGGCTTAGAATGAGGTCATCATTAAGGCTCTGAGGTAGCATGGAGCCTTCCTGCTTGAGAGAGGCTGGGGGAATATGGTTGCCAGAAAGGAGATTTGGAACCAGTTAGTCATCTATGTAAATGCAGGTAATGGTCACAGCCACAATTATGATTGGATGTGGCATCAGGTCTCTGATATGATTTCATCTGCCTGGAGGAGGGCAGCTGCAGTTGCCCAAGAACACCTAGCTATGGGGGATGGTTGTACCACCAAGCCATCACTGACACCAAATGAGAAGTTCCTGTCCACTGTCAGAGATCCCAACAGCTCAGGGGGGCCTCCACACCATGTGATATTTGTTAGTGCTGATGCGGCTAGGAGGCCGTGTGTGTCCCAGGAGCAGATTCCAGGTAAGCGTACTTATGGCAACACTGTATACTGGCTTGTAGACAAAAATATAATTTGGCTGCTACTGCTTGTGATACAATTTTTTTCTGTCTGTACTTATTGATAAGTCATAGTTATACAAAAACTTGTTCAGTGGACATGGATGGGGGTGGATGGCTCAGACAATTTTCATTTAGAGTTATTTCTTACACAGCATACAGATGATTATGCATTCACTGTCCTCCTGTGTTACTCCCATTGTGATGATTAATTGCTGTCCTTTTATTGCTTCATTTCTTCCAGGCCCATCCTCCATGCAAAGTGTTGAGACATCTGCACATGATAAGTAAATGTTTGTTTGCTTATTGCTAAGCATTATTTAGGTACATTATTGGTATGTGTAGGGAGGGTGCAATGAGTGTCTGTCTTGCTGTAGTATCTGCAGTAGTGTGAACAATGTTACTTTTTGTTCAGATATTTTGGGTTACTATTTAGAGAAGTAGTAATTTCATTCCTGTGTTTGTTGCTTATTATCACAGGTGATACTGACAGTGGAAGTGTAGGACTCCTACCACCTGATGTTGAAGTAATGGTAGGCTCTGATGATGATGGTGACCAAACAGAGACACAGTTGGGGGGTGCAGAGGTTGACTCTGACTCTGAGGTTGTGACTCCCACATCCCCTGGATTTCCTTCAGACATAGTCAGTATGCCTGCGCATATCCATTCCACTGAGACCTCAGAGAGTAGATAGGTTAAGGGTGACACCGTTGATTAGGCTAACATGGTTACTGCAGTTTTAGTGATGATTGACTCTGCTGTAGCCAAAGTGTCAGTGAGGTGCCACACAGGATGGTTGGTAGGGGTGATCAGTGGAGGCCTGTTGCCTGCCCTTCCTCTGATGCTGGTGTGTCATTACATGCCTCTCAATGTATGTTTAGGGCCATCATGCAGGCACAGGCATGTTCCACTAGGTCTTCTGAGGACATGCTTAGGGTTCTAGATGTAGCACATGCTGATGTGCATGATTGCCTCCACCATGTGGCTGATTAATGGATCAGATGAATGCCACAATGGAACAAGCAGTGTCCGTGATGGAACTTCTGCTGGGAGGGGAACATTCCAATTGCTGGATATGACTAGTTAGGTACTTACCAAAGGGAGCATTGTACTCAATGATAGGTCTGATGAATGCCGAATACAGTGGAACAATGACTTCCTCGGACTTAGATGCCATACCTTTGTTTATAAGTTACGCAACATAGAATGATTTCCTTCCCAAAGGATACTATTATGTGTTTCTTGGCATTTAGTTTTAGTCCATGGCACTGACACTGGTTGTTTGTCTGTGTTAGGCCCTCCTGAAGAACATTTGTGTTAGTGTGAGATTCAATGACAGCTCTTAATTTGTAATCATCTGCAGATTTAGTCAGCCAGAGGTCACTGACATTGCCCTTGCCTTCACAGAAGTAAATGCCAAAATGGGGCAGTCCAAGGACTGATCCCTGAGGGACTTCACTTGTGACTAGCCTCTTTGTAGAGGTGGACTCCCCAATTTTAACTTCCTGGGTCCTGATTATGAGCCAGTTGGCTATCTACCGGGTGACATACGGTTCTGTACTAACCTCCTGTGTTTGTCAACAATGCCCGAGTGGGTTATTGTGCCAAATGCCTTGGCCAGGTCAAGGTAGGCAGTGTGAATGATTTTGCCCTTATCCATTGCTTTGGTGACCTTCTCAAAGAAGTCCACCAGGCTGAGTAAGTATGATCTGCCCTTGACGAAAACAAACTGGGTTGGGTCCAGTGTCTGGAGGTTTACTATATCCCTATTGATCATCTCCATGATAATTCTTTCCATGGCTTTACATATAAAACTAGTGAGACTTATGGGTCTGTAGTTTCTAGGGTCTGTAGATGGCCCATCTTTGTGCAGAAGGACGACTGTTGCATTTATCCATTCATGAGGCACAAAGCTTGTTTGGAGGCTACAGTTAAACAGTAATTCCAGAAGCCCTAATAGGTCATGATTCATGCTATTTAGAAGGCATCCTGAGATATTGTCTGGGCCCACTGATGCAGTGTTCTTGGTCTTAGAGAGAGCTTTAAGCACCTGCTCCCTAGTGATAGTAGACAGAGTTATATCTGATGATATTTCCTGAGGGAAGGTTGAAGGGGGAGAGAGGAGTAAAGTTGGAGCTGAATTTATCAGCCAGGAGGTTTGCTACATCATCTGGCTCAGTATATGTGTCTTCATTTACAATGAGCCCTGCACACAAGTGTGTATTGCCTTTGAGGTTGCGGATGTAGCTAAAGAATGCTTTGTGGTTGTCTTTGGCCTGATAGGCCAAATTTACCTCAAATTTGTCTTTGGTAGACTTTATTTATCCTTTGAGCTGTTTGTTTAGTTTGATGAGAGTGCTTTTATCCTGCTGAGTGTTGCACCTTCTAATATTTGCCATGATTTTCTTCCTCCTGTTATACAGCCAATTGATTGTGTGATTCCACCAGGGTGGCTTGTTTTTTGAGTTCTGGACTTCTTCCTGGTGGGTACAGCTGCCTCTATGCAGCTATTAACATGCTTGTACAGGGTTCTGCATAGGCAGCAGTGTTCTCAGGGTTTATGGGAACTTACAATTTTGCCAGGTTCTCACTTAATAGTAGGAGGTTAGCCCTAGAATAGTTCCTGAATATTCCACATTTATCTGGGAGTTCAGGTTTTATTTTTACTTCATAGGAGACCATTTTGTGGTCTGACCTTACCTAGGAAGATATTACAGTAGGGGGTGTGCAGCAGTCTCCCACATTAGTGAGGACCAGATCCAGTAGGGTTGTACCCCTGGTTGGTGTATTGACTATCTGGTCCTCCAGGGAGTTTGTGTTTAGAAAATCCAGGAATCTCTGTGCATGTACATTTAATGGTGCATAGGATTCCCAGTTAATAGTGGGGTAATTAAAGTCACCTATGAATATGGTATTGGGTTGGATGGTTAGTGTTTCTAATAAGTTTAAATACATGGTATGGGTTTCCTGGGTCATAGAGAGGGACCTATAGCTTGCAAGGAAGTGGTATTGAATTTTGCCTATGGTGATTTGAACATGGAGCAGCTCAAGTGCATTGTCCTGTTTGACCAGCCTTGAAGTATATTTATCTTTGATGTAAATAGAGACACCTCCACCTTTAGTCCCTGCCTGTGAAGTAGTTGGTGTAAACGTATGGAAGGCATTATATTTTGCACTGTTGGTGTGCTCTGCATGGCTTTAAACCATGTCTCAGTGACCACACAGACATCAGCATTCTCTAAAGAGAGGTAAAGAGAGATTCTGGGGAGTAGAGTTTTTTGTTCAGACTCCTAGCATTGAGCGGTAATACCTTTAGATTTTCTTGGTTTTAATTTGCTATGTCAGAAATATATATATATATATATATATATATATATATATATATATAGTTACACTTCATAATCTCGAATTACTGAAATCTCGAAATTCAGTAACCCGAGACCATGAAGTCTAAAACCAGAATGCGGAAAGTGCATAAGAGTGAATTTGAATATCTCGGATCAGCGCTTATACATTTCCAGTGCGTTGTGTGTAGTGTTATGGTGCCTGAAATTGCAGGTGAGTATTTGTGTGTGTTTTTGTAAGTTGTATGTGTGGGTAAGGGTAGGGAGGTATAAGTGTGAGTGTGAGTGTTGCATTTGCTGGTGTTTGTGTATGTGTGATGTGTATTTGTGTGCGAGCGACTGGAGCATGGCGTGGTGTGAGTTTTTTTTTTTCTTTTTATGTGCGACCTCGGAGTTGGTATATATAAGTAGGGGGTGTGGGGAGTGCAGGGGTATGCAGCCCCCCTGCTTATCTGCAGTGTAGGGTTGTCTTGTTTTTGTGCTGTGGGTGGAATGGTGTGTGTGTTAATGCTGTATATATGTTCGTGATTGTGTGATTCGGGATTGTGGTTTTCGGTTTTGTGAATGGTTCGACTTTATAGTCTCGGGTTACTGAAATTCGGGATTTCAGTAATTTGAGATTATAAAGTGAAACCATATATATATATATATATATATATATATATATATATATATATATAGTTATGTATATAAATTGTAGAGTTTTTTTCCATGGACCTCCAACGAATACCAACAACTGCTCAGCTGAATAGCCTGGAAGATGATGTATAAACAAATAATAATAATAATAATGATGTGTATTGGATTTACATGGTCTGATGATGCAAAGCCGTATGGCATTCGCCTTCATTAATGATAACAAGGACGTACATCTTATGATCTTTTTGTAGAATCCTGGCTGGGATGGAGGGAATCACATAGCCAAATCAGCTTTTCATGAGGGATTTTTACATGAAGGAGTGAGTTTTTCTTACTAAAACAGTGTGGCTGAATGAAACCAGGGTGTATCTCTGGGCACCTGAGAAGAAGCCTGTACTACCATAATGGCAGCCTATACTGAATTACTATACTTTAAGTGTGGCACCACTATATCACTGCATTTTTGACACAGGAGATGGTTTGGGTAACTTAAAGCAAGCCTAAGCTATTTGCAGTATTACAGACATATTCTACACTTTTACAAACATACCCCACTCCCTAAGATGGGCTGTCTAAAGAACTAATCTCATCTGGAAACAGGGGACTCACTGGGGTGCTATGGGGCATGAAAACTCTCAGATTAATGAGTAAGTTAGTAGGCAGGGGCATCCTCAGCTGGGGTAATAAGTCAACAGATGCCTCCATCAAAAAAAAGTCTGGATTAAAGTTTTGGATATACTAGTACATGATTTGTGCATATAAAAGTGTTGCTGAAAGAAAAGTGTGTTGTGGCTATTTTACATATAAGCTAGTAAAACATATTTATTAAAACAAATAGAAAGATACACATATGACTTGTGTGGTATGATTTACCACATAATGCTCAAAAGCCATGCAATTATGTCTTACAGAGAGGATGAGAACCCCAAGGCTTTGCACATATGTTTCCCTGAAAACATACAACCTGTACGGAGATTCACTGTATGTATTGTCAAAAAGCAGAAAATTGTTTTCAAAATTCTTTCTTAACGCACCTGTAGGGTTTATAAAGCTTAACTCCAGATCTGCCTTTTTCCATGCTGCGTGCGCACACACACACACACACACACACACACACACACACACACACACATGCACACACACATGCAGTTAATTAATAAACTAGCCATGGTGTGAAATTGTTGCTGATATAATATGAAATTTCTTAAATTCTCTCATCTTTTTGTTTGCACATATTCTCTAAGATGAGATTGGTTCGGAGGGAAGCTGACGTATTCTCTGCATTATGGTGTTGTAGCAGGTGTGTGACATCACACATAGCATTCTTTCTGTTGCAGCATTGCAGCTGGTGTGTGACTTAGCTGCATGTCTGTCTCCAGGTGAAGAATAGATGAAGCAAAAGATATGTGGCTGCCAATGGACGGGGTTGGTGAAAGACTTGGGAGTTAGTGTACAAAATCCTATTACAGGACCATTTCTATGCTACTGATGCTGAAAATTGAACTAGACTATTTAATTTCCTGACAGTGTGTGTGTGCTTGTGGATGTGTGATGCTGTGTATTTCTATGTTTGAAACTCCATTTCAGCAATACAATTATTTTCTGTTCAGTAATTAATGTCACAAATAACCCAAGCAATCACTTATGAACAGGATAAGTCTACAACATCAGGGAGGCATAATGTAGTCAAATCCTCAATAGTAATTTAAACTGGAACAAGTCTTCACATGTGTTGAGTTAAAGTCCATTGATGTCAGATCATAAATAGTGAAACCCACTAATGTAATTATTATAGTTTCAGACAAGTTTTCTTTTTTTTCTGGGGGGGGGGCGTGATATTTCTGGTCCAGTTTGCTCAGGTGTGTATTAAAAGGTTTGGGTTGAGAAAGCAGGTCATTTTGTGTTGACTGTTGCATTCTGAACTACAAGGACAGAGAACATTTTTCCTTCCCATAATGCTTTGCCCTGCCTCCATTGGAGTACGTAAGGATAGTGGGGGAAGGGGGGAAGCTCCTACATGGTGGAGGCACAGGGTCTTACCCCCCCACACACTAAAACACCTTATTTCATTGCTTATGAAGATCATTATTTGTGTTATATCAATGACGATGCTTCATTGATAGTGGACATTATGTTAATGTCCTTATTGTCTTCCTATGGAGCCATCAAAACAACCTGCATCATTTTAATAAGGTAAAATCTGCTACCATCACTAATCAGTTTTGGATATGTATGTTTATTACTGTAATGTCATTTTGTAAACTACTTGTCTTTACTGAATATGTCAGAAAAATCATCCTTCCAGAAAGGTAATTTAAGTACAGATCTAATCCATTTCTCTAAATCTTATGAAAACCACGTGATGTTACTGTAAACTGACACTAAACCAGTGATGCAGACTTTTTCTTTGTTAGTGATAAGCCGAAATTGCCATGTCCTTACCCTTTATTTAGTGCTTGGCCTCTATTTTCATTAGATTAAACCAGAAACCACATCTCTTGCTTGAATAATTTCCATTTATTACAGAAGATGCCATATTGAGAGGAAACTCTATGAAACACACTGTTCAGTTTTCTTATCTTATGTATAACATCAGTTGTGATTCAGGACATAAACACCACTTTTATCTGTTTGCCTAGAGAAAATTTAGACAGATTTGGAAGACTCTCAGTACCTGTTTTTTTTTTTTCTTAGTCCCGCATCAAAATTCTGAAATATTGGTGTGGGGGGTGTAGTAAAATACATTTATCTTTTTTTTTAGAGTATAACGAGCCCTGCAGTAAAAAAGTCAAGTGTATTTTGAACAGTTAGTATTAAATGCTTAGATTTCTCACATCATGATTTTCGCTGAGACTAAAGATATGTTTAGAACATAACACAAGATTTAGGTACCAATGTTTCAATTATTAGCACCTTGTTTTAATAATGTTTGTTCAATATCACCTCCAGTTAAATGTTCACTTTACAGAAACCATTCCCAGTCATAGTTTCTTCTCTTGCTCATAAATTCCTTGGTAAAATACTGTATTCAGAGACTTTTGCCACTTTGACATTTAAACAGCCAGCCTGCAAGCATCTTGATAGAAAACATACATCTAGAAAATGTATGACATTCCTGTGAGTGATGACATATCCTTTCTCCCTGCTTTTATTGTAACTCACAAATGGATTACAAAATGCATCCATATAAAGACTACTGATAAATTATGCCCATTTTTTTTAAGTTAGAAATAAGCACAAGAGAAAGTTTATTTTATTTCCTGACCCTTTGGCCTGTCCTTCTCTGCTGCATTATCCAATTTAAGGGCTGCAGTCTCATATCATATCCACTAGATCACTGCAATCTATATGTGACTTGATAAGACAGCTGCTTTCTGGCAATTGGTGACATGTATGAACTAGCATCATGTACAACCCAAAGTGTATTACTCTGCTAATACAAATGAGCTTAAGTAATATTACATGGTTGCAAGGGTGGTGATGTACTGAATATAGAGCATACTTTGTAATGAATGCCATCTCTGCATGGTCACAAGATAGAAAATGACCAGTAGCAGTACTTACATTTTGTAATCCATTTAAAAGGACATGCTCAATAAAGCTGGCTAGATATAACAACACACACACACACACACACACACACACACACACACACACACACACACACACACACACACACACACATACACAATACATTAGCTGATGTAAGTCTTGATTCTCCATGAAGGGTAGTTAGATGGCTAGCCAAAAATGAAAACACTTGGATATGCAAAGTGTGAATTGTAATTGCAAATAGTGATTTACTAAACGGTGTTTCACTTTTCTCCTAAGGTAACTTCTGAAATTATAATAATAAGTAAGTGATGCAAGGGAAACAGCCCTCTTCATAGGCATGTGATTCTCCAAAGAACATAAAAAATTGTTCTTAGGGTTATACCTTCATCCTTTTGTGTATCCATTTTTGCTTTCTTTCAGACATCTTAGAACAACATTAATCCATCCTTCTCTTATACCACCTGAAGAAATGAAATGCATATCGCCTGAAAGATTTTTTTTCATAACATTAAGATGACAGTATTTAAAGTCTATGGTACCTAGGTCAGCCAACATAGCATAATTTTTTAAAGGGAAAGTTGTCAGTAATAAGTTAAAAATGATTACTCAGAAGCAAATAATTTTTCGGAATTAAATATAAGGCTGAGTGTGTGGGGGGAATGTTGCTGAGATTAACCAATATGGCTGTTTAATCTTTGATTCCCACATGGAGTCCACTATTAGAATCTCAAATTAGTCTGACAGTAAACAAACTACCAGAGTCAAACTTTCCAAATGGATTCCATGGAATGTTCCAGAAAAGTCACTAAGATGTATATATATATATATATATATATATATATATATATATATATATATATATATATATATATATATATATATATATATATAAAAATGTGTGTGTGTTTTTTTTGTTTTTTTTTTGAGAGTTGGCAAGCTCTCTCTACCAGAATAATGGAGAATTCACCCCACACCCACTTACTTATATATTCTAACTCCATGGTCACAGAACATTGAGGAAAGGAGAAAATACCCCTTATGGATAAAACATGGCTAAATGAGGAATTAAACCCACACATAAGGCAGCTGTTTAATCTCAGCCTTACCACAGGATACGTGCCCAAGGAGTGGCGTACGGCAACTGTGGTCCCACTCCACAAAGGCGGTGCCTCTACGGACCCTGGTAATTACCGCCCCATAAGCTTAACAAGTCTAGTCTGCAAAGCTATGGAGAGGATCATAATGGAGCTCATAAACAAAGATATAGGGGACTTGCAGACATTGGACCCGACCCAGTTTGGCTTCGTCAAGGGCAGATCATGCCTTTTGAACTTGGTCGACTTCTTCGAAACAGTCACCAAGGCCATTGATGAAGGAAAGGCAGTCCATACAGCCTACCTTGACCTTGCAAAGGCTTTCGACACAATACCCCACTTGGGTATTGTAGAAAAACTTACCAGTTTAAATGTAAACCCATATGTCACAAGATGGGTTGCAAACTGGCTTAAGGACAGAACCCACAGGGTTAGAGTTGCTGGCGCTATGTCAGACTCCAAGCCGGTCACAAGTGGTGTCCCACAGGGCTCAATCCTTGGCCCCCTATTGTTCGGAATCTACTTCTCAGAAGTACAGGCCAACATGGGAGGACTTTGGCTGACAAAGTTTGCAGACGACTGCAAACTGGGCGCCATAGTGGAAAGTGCATCGGACACGGATATCCTTCAGAAGGGACTCACGGAAACAGATAGCTGGTGCCAGAGCCATGGCCTGAAGTTAAACGCCAAAAAATGTATAGTCATACCCTTCGGGAAAAACAAGGTAACCCCAAGCTACCATATAGGCGGCAATCCACTAAGCACAGAAGAGGTTATCAGGGACATGGGGACCTAGGTTGACAGTGGCCTTTCTTTTGACACTCACATTGCTAAAGTGGTTAGAAAGACCTTCTACATTGCCCACCTGATCATGAAGGGATTCACATCCAGATCTAGTGAGGTCATTGTTCCCCTGTACTCTTCACTTATCAGACCAATGATCGAGTACAATGCCCCATTCGGGATGTATCTCACCCGACATCTGCAGCATCTGGAGAGACCCCAAAAGTTCCTCACCAAAAGGATAAAGGGACTCCAAAATCTGTCATATGCTGCCAGATTGAAGAAACTCCAGCTCTATTCAGTCACATACCGTCTGCTCAGAGGTGACATGTGCCTGACATACAAGGCCATGTCCAACCCGGAATTAATGGACATGCTCCACCTCAAAAAATCCAAATCCACCAAAACCACTAGAGCAAGCGACTTAAACCTTAGCACGGATATAAATAGGATGTGCTGGAGGGATAGATTTATCACTCAGAGACTCCCTGTGCTGTGGAATAAAAGCCCTGTCCATGTGAGGCAGAGCACCTCGCTGGCTCTGTTCAAGAGAAATCTTGACCTGTGGATGGGAGATCGTAGGTTTACCCCGGGAATCATCTCTGTGTCACTGCTGGACAGAGGCACAACAAACTAATGGGCACAGTATTTTTAGGCTAGGCTTATAAATGCCATAGGGCAGATAGCCTAGTATAAACCTATGAACCTATGAACCTATTTAGACAGCTGTCACTGCAGGGAGTCTGTTGTAGGAGCTTTGTTTACGGAGATCTATATTTGAGCAGGTATGAATTGCATGTCTAAGCCTTAAGATACAGTAAACGGTATTAAGAATGATAAATGTTTGTAGAGTAAATACAGAAATGTGCAGTATAGAATATGGAACATAAGGAAGCTAAAAAAAACAAAAATGAGTGTATCTGTAGAATAAAAACTCAATAAAGCATTAGGCAAGCTAACAGAGATTATTCAATATTTGATTGAGTATGACATGATGTGAGACTGACGCCCTTGAGGTGCATAGGGTAGTAGTAAATGATAGTCCATAGGACCATGGGAATAAAACAAAAGAGTAGGACACAAAAATAGTATTACTAAGGAAATGGTACTAAACTGATGTGGAGTACGGAAGATGGGGAGACTAGGTTAAAGCATGGTAATGTTTGCATCATAAATCTTCATGAAGGAGATGAAAAGAAAATTCAACTGTTTCTGATTGTATGTAATTCTTACCCGTACCATGCAGGGAGACACATCATGACCTGCAATGCCACTGAGTATACATTGTGAGATGGAGTGGCTTGGAAGAAATTAGCCAAAGCACCTAAAATTCAAAATGCACCCATAAGTCAAATCAGTGGCTGATAAAACGGACAGGGGAAGGGAAAGGTTTGATGTTGAAGGGCCACATGGTTTGCTCTGGTGAGGATTTCTCAAAAGAACTACCAAGAAGAAGGCAGCAAAATAATGTAGTAATAAGGCAAATGAGGCAGGAGAGTGCCATGGTAACATTAATGCCTGGGATAGTCTGATATCCTGTAGGCACATGGAAGAGGAAGAGGAGGAGAAGAAGAAGGAGAATGGTATTTCTAATCATATGAGGCTATTGAAAAATTCCACTTTAGGAAATGAAGAAAGGTTGCACTGATGAAAAGAGCAAAGCCAATGAAGGACAGGAGGTGGGAAGTCAATGTGCAGAGTCCAGTGTAAGTAAAAGATCACAAAAGGCCCTGATCAAAGAAATAGTGTCTAAGGGCAGGAGATGGAGCAGCATGAAGTGAGGTTCAACACAAAGCAGGGCTCTATGAGAGACACACCTTCACTGAAAACCACTGGGGAGAGGAACGCTGTCTGTGTGGTACTGGGCTCTCATAGATGGCACAGATGGTGACTGGTGGTACTGGACTCTCATAGATGGCACAGATGGTGACTGGTGGTATTGGACTCTCATAGATGGAACACATGGTGACTGGTGGTACTGAACTCTCATAGATGGCACAGATGGTGACTGGTGGCACTGGACTCTCATAGATGGCACAGATGATGAATGGTGGTACTAGAGCCTCATAGATGGCACAGATGGTGACTGGTGGTACTGGACTCACAGATGGTGACTGGTGGTACTGGACTGTCATAGATGGCATAGATGGTGACTGGTGGTACTGGACTCTCATAGATGGCAAGGATGGTGACTGGTGGTACTGGACTCCCATAGATGGCACAGGTCGTGACTGGTGGTACTGGACTCTCATAGATGGCACAGATGGTAACTGGTGGTACTGGACTCTCATAGATGGCACAGATGGTGACTGGTGGCACTGGACTCTCATAGATGGCACAGATGGTAACTGGTGGTACTGGACTCTCATAGATGGCACAGATGATGAATGGTGGTACTGGACTCTCATAGATGGCACAGATGGTGACTGGTGGTACTGGATTCCATAGATGGCACAGATAGTGAATGGTGGTACTGGACTCCCATAGATGGCACAGATGGTGACTGGTGACATTGGACTCTCATAGATGGCACAGATGGTGAATGGTGGTACTGGACTCTCATACATGGCACAGATGGTGACTGGTGGTACTGGACTCTCATAGATGGCAAAGATGGTGACTGGTGGTACTGGACTGTCACAGATGGCATAGATGGTGACTGGTAGTACTGGACTCTCATAGATGGTGCAGATGGTGACTGGTGATACTGGACTCCCATAGATGGCACAGATGGTGACTAGTGGTACTGGAATCTCATAGATGGCACAGATGCTAACCGGTAGTACTGGATGCTCATAGAGGGCACAGATGGTGACTGGTGGTAATGGACTCTCATAGATGGCACAGATGGTAACTGGTGGTACTGGACTCTCATAGATGGCACAGATGAATGGTGGTACTGGACTCTCATAGATGGCACATATGGTGACTGGTGGTACTGGACTCTCATAGATGGCACAGATGGTGACTGGTGGTACTGGACTCTCATAGATGGCATAGATGGTGACTGGTGGTACTGGACTCTCATAGATGACACAGATGGTGAATGGTAGTACTGGACACTCATATATGGCACTGATGGTGACTGGTGGTACTGGACCCTCATAGATGGCATAGATGGTGACTGGTGGTACTGGACTCTCATAGATGGCACAGATGGTGACTGGTGGTACTGGACTCTCATAGATGGCACAGATGGTGACTGGTGGTACTGGACTATCATAGATGGCATAGATGGTGACTGGTGGTACTGGACTCTCATAGATGGCACAGATGGTGGCTGGTGGTACTAGACTCCCATGGATGGCACAGATGGTGACTGGTGGTACTGGACTCTCATAGATGGCACAGATGGTGATTGGTGGTGCTGGACTCTCATAGATGGCAAAGATGGTGACTGGTGGTATTGGACTCTCATAGATGGCACTGATGGTGAATGGTACTGGACTCTCATAGATGGCACAGATGGTGACTGGTGGTACTGCACGCTCATAGATGGTGACTGGGGGTACTGGACGCTCATAGATGGCACAGATGGTGAATGGTGGTACTGGACTGTCATAGATGGCACAGATGGTGACTGGTGGTACTGGACTCTCATAGATGGCACAGATGGTAACTGGTGGTACTGGACTGTCAAAGATGGTACAGATGATGACTAGTGGTACTGGACTCTCATACATGGAACAGATGATGACTAGTGGTACTGGACTCTCATACATGGCACAGATGATGACTGGTGGTACTGGACTCTTATAGATGGCACAGATGGTGAATGGTGGTACTGGATTCTCATAGATGGCATAGATGGTGACTGGTGGTACTGGACTTTCATAGATGGCACAGATGGTGACTGGTGGTACTGGACTCTCATAGATGGCATAGATGGTGACTGGTGGTAATGGACTCTCATAGATGGCACAGATGGTGAATGGTGGTAATGGAGTCTCACAGATGGCACAGATGGTGACTGGTGGTATTGAACTCTCATAGATGGCATAGATGGTGACTGGTGGTATTGAACTCTCATAGATGGCACAGATGGTGACTGGTGGTACTGGACTCTCATAGATGGTGACTGGTGGTACTGGACTCTCATAGATGGCACAGATGGTGACTGGTGGTACTGGACTATCACAGATGGCACAGATGGTGAATGGTGGTACTGAACTCTCATAGATGGCACAGATGGTGACTGGTGATACTGGACTCTTATAGATGGCACAGATGATGACTGGTGGTACTGGACTCTCATAGATGGCATAGATGCTGACTGGTGCTACTGGACTCTTACAGATGGAACAGATGGTGACTGGTGCTACTGGACTCTCACAGATGGAACAGATGGTGACTGGTGGTACTGGACTCTCATAGATGGCACATATGGTGACTGGTGGTACTGGACTCTCGTAGATGGCACAGATTGTGATTGGTGGTTCTGGACTCTCACATATGGCACAGATTGTGACTGGTGGTTCTGGACTCTCATAGATGGCACAGATGGTGACTGGTGGCACTGGACTCTCATAGATGGCACAGATGATGAATGGTGGTACTGGACTCTCATAGATGGCATAGATGGTGACTGATGGTACTGGACTCTCATAGATGGCACAGATGGTGACTGGTGGTACTGGACTCTCACAGATGGCACAGATGGTAACTGGTGGTACTGGACTCTCACAGATGGCACAGACGGTGACTGATGGTACTGGACTCTCATAGATGGCACAGACGGTGACTGGTGGTACTGGACTCTCATAGATGGCACAGATAGTGACTGGTGGTACTGGACTGTCAAAGATGGCATAGATGGTGACTGGAGGTACTGGACCCTCATAGATGGCACAGATGGTGACTGGTGGTACTGGACTCTCATACATGGCACAGATGGTGACTAGTGGTAGTGGACTCTCATAGATGGCACAGATGGGTACTGGTGGTACTGGACTCTCAAACATGGCACAGATGATGAATGGTGGTACTGGACTCTCATAGATGGCACAGATTGTGCCTGGTGGTACTGGACTCTCATAGATGGCACAGATGGTGAATGGTGGTACTGGACTCTCATAGATGGCACAGATGGTGACTGGTGGCACTAGAATCTCAAAGAGGGTACAGAAGGTGAATGGTGGTACTGGACTTTCATAGATGGCACAGATGGTGACTGGTTGTACTGGACTCTCATAGATGTCACAGATGGTAACTGGTGGTATTGGACTGTCATAGATGGCACAGATGGTGACTTGTGGTACTGGACTCTCATAGATGGCACAGATGGTGACTGGTGGTACTAGACTCTCATAGATGGCACAGATGGTGAATGGTGGTACTGACTCTCATAGATGGCAGAGATGGTGACTGGTGGTACTGGACTCTCATAGATGACACAGATGGTGACTGGTGGTTCTGGACTCTCATGGATGGCACAGATGGTGACTGGTGGTACTGGACTCTCATAGATGGCATAGATGGTGACTGGTGGTACTGGACTCTCATAGATGGCACAGATGGTGAATGGTGATACTGGACTCTCATAGATGACACAGATGGTGACTGGTGGTACTGGACTCTCATAGATGGCACAGATGGTGACTGGTGGTACTGGACTCTCATGGATGGCATAGATGGTGACTGGTGGTACTGGACTCTCATAGATAACACAGATGGTGACTGGTGGTACTGGACTCATAGATGGCACAGATGGTGCCTGATTGTACTGCACTCTCATGGATGGCATAGATGGTGACTGGTGGTACTGGAGTCTCATAGATGGCACAAATGGTGAATGGTAGTACTGGAATCTCATAGATGGCACAGATGGTAACTGGTGGTACTGGACTCATACATGGCACAGATGTTTACTAGTGGTACTGGACTCTCATAGATGGCATAGATGGTGACTGGTGGTACTGGACTCTCATAGATGGCAGAGATGGTGACTGATGGTACTGGACTCTCATAGATGGCACAGATGGTGAATGGTGGTACTGGACACACATAGATGGCATAGATGGTGACTGGTGGTACTGGACTTTCATAGATAGCACAGATGGTGACTGGTGGTACTGGACTCTCATAGATGGCATAGATGGTGACTGGTGGTACTGGACTCTCATAAATAGCACAGATGGTGACTGGTGGTACTGGACTCTCATAGAGGCACAAATGGTGACTGCTGGTACTGGACTCTCATAAAAGGCACAGATGGTGACTGGTTGTACTCGACTCTCATAGATGGCACAGATGTTGACTGGTGGTACTGGACTCTCATAAATGGCACAGATGATGACTGGAGGTTCTGGACTTTCATAGAAGGCACAGATGGTGACTGGTGGTACTGGACTCTCATAGTTGTCATAGATGGTGACTGGTGGTACTGGACTATTTTAGATGGCACAGATGTTGACTGGTGGTACTGTACTCTGATAGATGGCACAGATAGTGACTAGTGGTACTTGACTGTCATAGATGGTGACTGGTGGTACTGGACTCTCATAGATGGCACAGATGGTGAATGGTAGTACTGGACTCTCATAGATGGCACAGATGGTGGCTGGTGGTATTGGACCCTCATAGATGGCATAGATGGTGGCTGGTGGTACTGGACTCTCATAGATGGCACAGATGGTGACTGGTGGTACTGGACTCTCATAGATGGCACAGATGGTGACTGGTGGTACTGGACTTTCATAGATTGCACAGATGGTGACTGGTGGTACTGGACTCTTATAAATGGCATAGATGGTGACTGGTGGTAATTGACTCTCATAGATGGCACAGATGGTGACTGGTGGTAATGGAGTCTCACAGATGGCACATATGGTGACTGGTGGTATTGAACTCTCATAGATGGCATAGATGGTGACTGGTGGTACTGGACTCATAGATGGCACAGATGGTGAATGGTGGTACTGGGCTCTCATAGATGGCACAGATGGTGAATGGTGGTACTGGACTCTCATAGATGGCACAGATGGAGACTGGTGGTACTGAACTCTCATAGATGGCATAGATGGTGACTGGTGGTACTGGACTCTCATAGATGGCACAGATGGTGACTGGTGGTACTGGACTCTCGTAGATGGCACAGATGGTGAGTGGTGGTACTGGACTATCATAGATGGCACAGATGGTGAATGGTGGTACTGGACTCTCATAGATGGCACAGATGGTGACTGGTGATACTGGACTCTTATACATGGCACAGATGTTGACTGGTGGTCCTGGACTCTCATAGATGGCACAGATGGTGACTGGTGGTAGTGGACTGTCATAGATGCTGACTAGACAGAGAAAGAGAGATAGTGAAGTATGGAAGAAGGAGGAGAAGAAAGGCAACAGTGCGGAATGAGAAAAAAGGATATGAATGAGAATGAGTGAAGCAGTGACAGTATGAGAGGTCAGAAGAGAAATAGCAAAGGCACAACAATTTGGGAAGATAAAAGCCAGTTTTTTAAAAGCTCTGAGAGCTGAGGAAAGAAATATATTCTATATGAAAAACTGAAACAATGGTATTCTACCATTTTTTGTTCCCTTTGCTTAGTAGACTAAAACAGACTGGCTGTGGAAGAGACCATAACAAAATGTACTAAAAGAGGAAATGGAAGGAGAAGAGGAACAAAGTAGTCAAGATAAAGTGAGCATTAAGCTGTGTGAACAGAATAAAAATCAGAGATGAGAAGAGATAAACTGATGTGCATAGGACAGGGTGGTAGAAAGATAACAGGAGAATTTAGTGAAGAGTAGATACATTCCAACCTAATACAGTGTAAACCTTGTCTCTAGATGATTGTCACTGTTGAAGTGACACCCAACCACATATGCAAAAATTGAGAAAAGGGACTGTGGATGGATGGATGGATGGATGGAAGGATGGATGGAAGGATGGATAAAGACCGTCAAAGTAGAAGTATATATACAACAGGCATCTGATATTTATGGGAATAAACTGTGGGAAAATGTGCAGAAGTGCAGAGGTAGAGGTTATGTAAACATGTACAAGTCAAAGTCAAAAGGGAGTTAGAAATGCTTAAAATCAAAGAGAAATAAGTACGTATTGGCACTGACAGGATTATGATGTGAATGTGATAAGAAAGTAAATGGAAAAAAGAAGAGGTGATAAGGAAATGTGCAGAACAGGATCTATAAAATGCAGATCCAAACTGGCAAACCCGAATCAAGAAAAGAAAACGAGCAGGCAGTGGAATATCCAACTCTTTATTGTACGTAAGAGGTCTCACTGAACAAAATACTTCAGCTACTTCAGACAAGTAAAAACTATTCACTTCCCATTTTAAAAACCTAACACAAACCTGCTGAGCCAATGGGCTGGGCCAGCCCAAGTACATGATGTCATGCAGCATTAAACATTTAAAGCACATGATGTCATGCAGCATTAAACATTTAAAGCACATGATGTCATGCAGCATTAAACATTTAAAGCAACATTGACTAATTAAACCATGTGCCCAAGTGATAGTCTTAAGCATCTAATAAAGGTTAATAAAAAAGTTTACCATTTCCAGCCCAAGACAAAAAATAAATACAGATACAATTGGGATGGTAAATGATGTTTAAAAATAGACCATTGTTATATAAAAAATAAAAAAATAATGATACTAAGTAAAATGTGTCCTGTGTAAATGTGTAACATTGAAATATATTATGTTATGTTATTAAATTGAGTTACATTATGTTAATGTAAAAAAACTAAATGTAAATACATCATACAAGACCCGTACGCCCTGCCTTAGGGTGTTATACATGTAAAAACATATAAAACCATAGAAAGTCTTACTCATAAACAAATATAAAAAGAAAAGTCAGTTAGATGTTTTAAACATTTTTGTGTGAAACAAACAAGCTGCCACCCCTATCTTGCCAGGGCTTTAAGCTTCAACAAGCTTGTGATAGCTAAGGCTTCATTTATCCCTGGAAAAGAGTAAGCAGCAGTTGCAATTTGCCATTCCACTTCAGCCTCTTCTAATTTGAGTTCCCAGGGTCCCCCTCTTTTGTTATGGTCTACTTGTTGTAAAACCACAAATAAGAAATTGTGACTTGGGAAAATAACGGTGTGTCTAGCTAAAGCACTGGTACTAGTTTTGTTCACAATGCTGTACTGGTGCTCATAAATCCTCTGTTTTAATTTCCTCTCTGTTTTCCTGATATAAAATGCTTCACAACCATCACAGAAAGCTCCATAAACAACCTCTAAAGAATCACAGTTGTATGTATCATGGATGTAATATACTTTATTTCTGATTTTTACTCTTGTCAGTTAATTTAATGAACTTGCATTGATGGCATCTCCCACATTTTGTCATGCCTGTATTAAATTTAGAAGTCCTTTTCAGCCTTTCAACCAAATCTTTCAGGTTTACGCCCCTCCTAAAAGTTAGTTGGGGTGTCAAACGTAAAGAACTTCTAAGGTGGGGATCTTCTGAAATAAATGCCCAGTTCTTGTTGACAATTTCTCTAATGACTCTAGAGTCAAGTGAGTAAGTTGTTAACAGTCTAGTTGATTTGTCTCCATCCTGTATGTTTGTTGAAGCAGGAGATGCTGAAATGTTAGTGTGTGACTCTGGCATGTTATAACCTTTGTGTAACAGGGGGGTAAAGTGGCCTGATGACCTTTTACTAATGACTTATTCAAACACAGTGGCCACAAAGGCCATTGGATACCCTCTCCTATTAAACATGGATCTTAAGTCACATTCAGTAATTAAATCATTGAAGTCACTAACCATTCTGGCAGCCCTTACTGCTTGTCCCTTCACCACTGCTTTTTTTCTGGTGTAAAGGGTGACAAGTAGAAAAATGTAGAAAGGCGTTGGAATAGGTTGGCTTACGGTATATAGTGCCTCTAAATCTGTGGTTAACAAGGTCCTTTGCTAGATGAATATCCAAAAAATCAATGTAGTCTGTGCCTACTTAGGATGTATATTAGCAAGTGGTTACGGCTCAAGATACTGAAATGTTTAAATGTTAAATTTTTATAAAGTAATATGTTAATAGTACATGTCAATGAAAAAATACAAATGTTAACTAAGTAATACATGGGGTTTGTTCGTAGGTAGGAATTTTGGAAAAAAGAGTTTATATGTAAGGTGAACTCCTGTACAGAGATATTAGCAATGGCATATGCTACCATGAAAGAGTGTGATTATAAGGCGGGAAGGGGTGGTATGTGGTGAAGGAAGAGTGAAAGGCATTATGGACAAAATGGAGAACAGTTATGATGTTTTGTGTATTAACAAAATGTTCAAATTAAAATGTTATCATGTTTAAATGTAGTTGTTTATTAAGAGACCACAAGTTCAATTTAAGCATAGAATGTGTCCCAGTATGGTGAGTGAAGGGGTGGAAGTAATTACATGGAGTAGATCAAGTGGTGTGTTATAAGTAGAACAGAGAAACAGCAATAGGAGCACTAGTGCCATTTGCTTGACTCCCAGTAACTCACTGTCGGCCACTTGCTAATGCTTATTTTTATAAGCCAAGAAAAAACACAAAAACATACAAAACAGTGCTTTTACAGATTTGGTGGGTCTCTCTCCAAATCCATAATCTTTCTCTATATATACTACTTCTAAGCTGTCATCATCTCTATGAAGAGAAATTGAGGATGTATATCTGAGACACTCAAACTCAATGCAGACATATGAATGGTCAGCTGTGAGCAGGTAGCCCAGCAGTGACTGTAATGAGAGCGGACAAATTAGAACCAACCATGATTGCTATGAAGCAGAGTAAAATGTTGGAAAGGAGGGTTACAGGAGAAAGAAGGAAGCAGCTCTGGGAAAAAGGAAGAATCAGAGGTCTATCTGTACAATGTTTTAAGCCTAAATTATTTAAGAAAAGGTAATACACTTAGAAGCTACAGGTGTGTAGTACTTTACCAGTGTGGACAGCTATAAAGTCAGGTAAAGGAAGGGGGGGATATTTGAAAGCCAGAAATCTAAACTGTGAATAACTTTCTAGAGAGGAAGACGATGGATTATGTCACAATAAGAGGCTAGAAGATAGGAGAATGAGGGAGTAAAGCATGAAGTAGAAAAAAATGTGGTGAGTAACAAAGACAAGGGAAGTATTGGTGCTAAAGGGTCATCCCCGTGAGTTAAAAACAGTTATGTTAGTACATGACAGGGTTTGGGACATCAAGAACAACCTATGATCTGGAGAGCAGAGGAATGGTGGTACACATAACAGAGGTGTGCACAGACACCTTGGACCCAGTTATAGAGAAAACAGAAGTGTGTACAGACACTATGGGCACAGTTATAGAGAAAACAGAGGTCTGCATAGACACAGTGGGCCCAGTTATTGAGAAAACAGAGGTGTGCACAGACACAGTGGGCCCAGTTATAGATAAAACAGAGGTGTGCACAGACACCGTGGGCCCAGTTATAGAGATAACAGAAGTGTGCACAGACACTGTGGGCCTGGTTATAGAGAAAACAGAGGTGTGCACAGACACAGTGGGCCCAGTTATAGATAAAACAGAGGTGTGCACAGACACAGTGGGCCCAGTTATAGAGATAACAGAAGTGTGCACAGACACTGTGGGCCCAGTTATATAGAAAACAGAGGTGTGCACAGACACCGTGGGCACAGTTATAGAGAAAACAGAGGTGTGCACAGACACAGTGGGCCTGGTTATAGATAAAACAGAGGTGTGCACAGACACTGTGGGCACAGTTATAGAGATAACAGAAGTGTGCACAGACACTGTGGGTCCGGTTATAGAGAAAACAGAGGTGTGCATAGACACAGTGGGCCCAGTTATAGAGAAAACAGAGGTGTGCAGTTATAGAGAAAACAGAGGTGTGCATAGACACAGTGGGCCCGGTTATAGAGAAAACAGAGGTGTGCACAGACACCGTGGGCCCAGTTATAGAGATAACAGAAGTGTGCACAGACACTGTGGGCCCGGTTATAGAGAAAACAGAGGTGTGCACAGACACAGTGGGCCCGGTTATAGATAAAACAGAGGTGTGCACAGACACAGTGGGCCCGGTTATAGAGATAACAGGTGTGCACAGACACTGTGGACCCAGTTATAGATAAAACAGAGGTGTGCACAGACACCATGGGCCCAGTTATAGAGAAAACAGAGGTGTGTACAGACACCGTGGGCACAGTTATAGAGAAAACAGAGGTGTGCATAGACACAGTGGGCCCGGTTATAGAGAAAACAGAGGTGTGCACAGACACAGTGGGCACAGTTATAGATAAAACAGAGGTGTGCACAGACACTGTGGGCCCAGTTATAGATAAAACAGAGGTGTGCACAGACACCATGGGCACAGTTATAGAGAAAACAGAGGTGTGCAAAGACACAGTGGGCCCGGTTATAGATAAAACAGAGGTGTGCACAGACACCGTGGGCCCAGTTATAGATAAAACAGAGGTGTGCACAGACACTGTGGGCCCGGTTATAGATAAAACAGAGGTGTGCACAGACACCCATGGGAGCGTAGGTGTGCACAGACACAGTGGGCCCGGTTATAGATAAAACAGAGGTGTGCACAGACACCATGGGCCCAGTTATAGAGATAACAGAGGTGTGCACAGACACAGTGGGCCTGGTTATAGATAAAACAGAGGTGTGCACAGACACAGTGGGCACAGTTATAGATAAAACAGAGGTGTGCACAGACACAGTGGGCCTGGTTATAGAGATAACAGAGGTGTGCACAGACACCGTGGGCACAGTTATAGATAAAACAGAGGTGTGCACAGACACCGTGGGCCCAGTTATAGATAAAACAGAGGTGTGTACAGACACCGTGGGCACAGTTATAGAGAAAACAGAGGTGTGCATAGACACAGTGGGCCCGGTTATACAGGACAGGTTTCAGCTTATGCTAGGATGGGGAACGTATAAAGAAGAAAAAGAGGAGAGGAGAGAAAATGAAAATAGGGAGGGTGGAGATGAGGAAGGCTCAGAGGAAAACAAGAGTAAGATTCACTTTGTGGGGTGAATAAGACCCCATATTAAGAGGGAGAATATGATAGGAAGGATGGTGAAGCAGGGTGTACTGATATTTTAACTCCATGAGGTAAAACCCAAGAAGGTGCAGGTTTGGAAGTTACACAGAAAATATTTTGAAATGCTCAGAAGGCCTGTGCTGTGATAGGAAAATGTGTGTTGCTCATGAAAGGAGGGTAGCACTGAGGGAGGAAGTAGTCATGGCTGGAGAATGGAAGGGGTACTAGCAGCATGTAGAACAGGAGAGAATGACATATGGTGCTGGCAGCTGTTATATGAGACAAATAATGATAATGGAGATGTTAAGAGTTTTATGCAGAATGATGAGGCTGGAAAGAAAGGGGAGGAGATGATAACACAAAGTGACTATAGCATGTTAAACTTGTTGAATCTGAGAAAAAAAAACTTGTACAAAGTTTTGTGAGTGTCACAATGTTGTATCATTTTCATGAAAACTGTGTGTGTGCGTTAATGCGTATATTTCTTTAAGTGCTAGGCAATATAGAACCTCAGAATATTTTGGCAGAGGTTCCAATTGCAGGGATTTTATGTTTTAGAAAAGCAAATCCAGGTAAAAACATACCACAGACAGTTAAAGGCAGTTTGCCTATCTAAAACTTAACAGGAAAAACCAAAGCAAAGCTTGTCCACCATGGAGAGGTTTAAAACTAATACTAAAAATCAACAAGTATAACAAAGTAAATACAAAGTGAAATGTAAAGTCAGCTGTTTGCAATTTCACTGTGATTGCAGAAACTCACTGGATTGCTGACTTGTAGGCTAACAAACTGCCGGGACTAAATGGAATGTTTCCTTTAAAACTTTTTTTGAAAGGGTGGAGGCTGAGAAAGAAGACTTTGATTGGCTAAGCCTCTGTTTAAATTTGATGAGCTAAGTTTAATATAATAGGATCTGATGAAGGCATTCCTGCCGAAAGTGCTTATCCAGTTACTTTAAGCTGACTTCACGTTTTATTGCTTTTTTTATTTTCTTATACTTGTTGATTTTTAGTATTATATAGTTTTAAACCTCTCTGTGGTGGACAAGCTTTGCTTTGCTTTTGCTGTTGAGATTAAAAAGAGTGTAGCCTAGAAATCTTAAATAAAAAAGTTAGTTCCTCACTAGAGGGGCAGTGTGTTGTGCTGAAAGGAAGATCTGGACACATGGACCGAGACAGTGTCCAGTTAGGGCAAGTCTGTGGATCATCATTTGTGACCTATATTTCATTTCTGGCTTTAAGGTCAAGGCCTAGGAGAAAGGGCTTGAGATTTTGAATGA
>NC_056742.1:449430760-449568260 GCF_019279795.1 Protopterus annectens
CTATGTAGCCTCTGCCCTTTCAGGATGGGATTAAGTGGTAAATTTGCATTAAGTCCAGGTGCTTGGTATACCTGTAATTCAGCAATCCATCTCATTTCATTCTGTTCAGTTCGTACTGTAATATCACCTTCTCTGATACTCTCTTTTGTCACTTGTAAAGCCATAAAATAGAAGCAATGATAATTTTTCTCCATAATATGTCTTGAAAGTGGACTTTTCTGATCTTTGAGTTTGATGTCACTAATATGCTTAGAAATACATTCTTTAAATTGCCTGTCAGTCTTTCCAAGATAGAAACATAGACATGAGGTGCAAGCCACAATATATACAATGTGCTTAGTCTTGCAATCTGCAAACATTCAACAGCTATAATTTATGCCAGTAGTGGGGAGTATAAACTTGTTCTTAGTTGAAATATGTCTGCAACATGTGCAGATTCTACATGGAAACGTACCGATTCTGTTGGATTTTGAAATGTCTATATTATTGCTGGGATAACAAAGCAGCTGCTTTAAGTTCTTATTCTTTTTAAAACTGAACTAAATGCAATCTGTGTACTGAAGTTGTATTAATATAAGGCGAGGGATAGCAAAAATTCTGTGTTAAACATTCCTGTCAGTAAAACATGTACATGTCACTGCAATGTTGTCTCTTATCTTTTTTATACGTACTATTGAAATATGTATTTCTTATAACTTGTTCTATGCTATTTTTTAAATAAATAAAAATAATGAAATGTTGCTTGTTAGTATCTAGGAGCTATTTCATACAAATTAATTTCTTTAAAACTTCAGGAAATTATTTCTTTAACTCTGACCTTAGTTGACAAACACTTGTGTCAATATTATTTCATCCATAGATTTATGACCACAGTGTGTGAGGCTTTTCCCTTAGGCTTTGACTGGTGTACATATAGATGCCATCTTCTTGGTGTCATATACTGTCTTTGGTCCACTGTGCAATAGCAGCATGGCAACCACATTTTACTCTAAAGCACTTCTAATTGAAAGTAAAAAATGACAATTTTTGAGTATGATAGCACTGATACACTGTTACTTCATTTTTCACCCTAGTCAGACTGTAATCCATTCGCAACTTTTTATTTGCTAACACTGTACACATTATCACTCCAGATTTCACCCTAGTCAGACTGTAGTCCATTCACAACTCATTTGCTACCACTGTGTACACTGTCCCTTAATTTAACAACTTAGAACAACATTTTATTTGCTTTCTACAGGACTGTAGCCAGCACACTCATTTCTGCTGCATGTAGTACTTTATCTGTCATTAGTCCATATACAATATCCCAAATCCAAATAATAGAAAGAATAGAAGATAGCATGGTCTCCATAAATGAAGATTGTTCTTACCTCAACAGATGTTAGTTCCTCTAAATCCACACAAAGAATGCAGTGTATATGTCTTGTACCATTGATATTGTAAGGTTATACATATTAATCGATGCTTAACTTAAGAACATTTGATAGATCTAAGGCACGGGCAATGTACACAAAGTGTGCATGAAATACCACAGGGTGAGAAAGATATTAGAAATAGATTACTGTATTAGAGTTACAGGCAGAAAATTCCAGCAAGTCTGTTTTTGTATCACCCCTCTGCTGGAGAGGAAATGCATTAAACCATCTACCTGTCTGCAGACAACACTGAACAAGAAAGAAACACGAAAGAAAACACAAAAGAAATAAAAAGTTGTCAGGTCTAACTAGCCATAGAGTTAAAAGCAGAGAATAAGAGTGACTAGATTACTAAAAATGTGAACATTCACACCATTGCAATAGCATGTCATCGGAGTGCCACAACAGCAAAGGAAAAAGAAAAGCTGTTTAACTTTGTCATTGAATCTTTACCACAAAATATCTTTTCAAATGCAAAATCCCCTTCCTTCATTGCATTCCCGGTGCTGTCTGTTCGTGATAAGGAATGCTGCACATATGCAATCAGCAACATTCACGGTTACTCTAACTCAGTTATTGTATTTTAGTTATTAGATATAATTTATTGCAATGCAGACATTTAATTCATTTAGTCAAGTAAAGTTGTTTAGCATTCAAGTAAAATGCTGCTTTCAGGACAGTGTTTTGCAAACCTAACACTAAGTTGGTATTTATGTATCAGCATCTTGTACCATTTAGTTTTCATAAAATCTAAACTCCAGGGAAGAAACGAAGTCTGTGCTGAACGTAAGTATAATATTTACAACTAATAATAGGGATGAAGTCCACAAAAGAAATAATGGCCTGCTTTTTCCCCCCAAATTTTTACTTTCAGTGCTATCAGCTTGCACTAATGTGTTGCCTTGTAATATTTAGTTATATTAATGTATTGGCCTTACAAAATATAGTTTTAGTTGTTTTCAGATAGATTTATGGTTTTATTTCTGTATTTGGTGTGCTGAGAACTGCTGCACAACTATTCTCCAGCCTGCATTTGAGCAAAAGCTGCTACAGCCTTCATAATAAACTGACATTTATGTTATATTGGCGGCCTCTGCTGGTTGTATTCGATAGTGAACCACAAAGGACTAGCATCGACATTAAATCAGTACAGTTGTCATCTGCATTTACAAAGACATGCATTATGGGTAACAGCAAAAATACTTTGAAATAACAGCAGCTTTTAACTCTGTTCTGTTCAACATTGTGTAAAGTATTCCAACTGGAATAAGACATGGGTAACAGTCAAAGTAATGTATGTGAAAGGAACACTTCAAAGGTTGTATCCTACAAAACATTCTGTTAACATAACTGGAAGCCTTGTCCAGCTAAAACATATGTGTAATAAGAAATACATCATTAGTAAGAATGTTACTTTTCTTTTGCTGATAAGATTACTCTATATTTTCACATTTTGAACTGTCTGAATGCTGTAAAAGACTATAGATTGTTTTGAATGTATTCATTTATTTAGCATTTCTCAACTGGGGTAGAATTCTGACCCACATTATTGTTTTTCAGGTTCAGACTGGGATTCACAATGGAAACTTTTCAACAACCATAATATGTCATGCATATTTATCTGTTACAATTTGGTTGACTGACTGATTCATTCATTCATGCAGCCATTGATTAATCTGTTTCTTTATTTAGTATTTGTTGACCTGGTATATTGACATGGTTCAGTGACCTTTATGACCCTTTTCAGCCACAACCACATCAATCACACAGATAAGTACATTCAATAAGGTTAATTAAAGAAATGAGTAACACTGTTTGCAAAAAAAAACAGTCATGCTTACTTGTCAAACATATACATCATAACTTGCATTTTTTTCTCATATTTACTATCTGTACAACTGTCATTTTGCTTTATTCATTGGTTTGTATTTGGAATCTGTTTTTGTTCTGCCTGTTTACTGATTAATTGCAGAGACAAAATAAATTTCATTATGTTAATGACAGTGAAAACTGTTTTTGAGTAGTTTTAAATATGTGCCTACCAAGCTAAATTCAAGCAACATCATTTTTTTAGTTAATAATTGGTTAAATGAACTGGGCAAGAAAACCCTTTTACTTTTTTTGAATCTAACCCAAGTAAGAAGTCAGACAAAACAGTGACTATAGAATATGAAGGGATTTCATAAAGCTTTGGTTATATATGTATCTGTTAACTGGAAAAGTCCCGGGCACACGACTGTCCCTTTTCAGGGTTAGCCCAGGAACACTGTCTGGTTAAATGACTTGCTCATAGTCATACCCTAGACTATCAGCAGCTAAGTTAAGTAACAACTCAGAGTTGTAATTATCTGTGCTACCACAACAAAATGAAAAGGTACTGACCTTTTACTAATACAAATTATAGATAGATATTTAGATAGACAGTTTGTTTACCTAAAATATGTAATAAAAAGGTTTAATCTTATTCAGCCTTAGTAAAAAAATGCATTTTATTTTGTAGTGTGTTCTGCACTTATACAAGATGCGTCTAAACATAAATAGTCATTATTTTTAACACACACATTACTTTGAAATAGTGATAACACCAATAAACAGTTAATGACTGATCATTGCATTGCTTTCATACACAAGGATGTTAGTAACCCAACAGGTGGCACACTCACCTTTGATGTTAGGAAACTGGAAGACTGGATTTATTTCTTTGGCAGTTAGCACAGAAGGTTAAGCGTGTTGCTTCTTATAGTCATGGGTTTGATTCCCTTCATTCTCATTTGTCTACCGAGCAATCATTAACAGGACAGTGCTCTGGGAAACCTGCACTAGGCTGTTTAATGGTCTACGCCACATCCCTGATAAGCACCTGAACTGATTTTCACAATATTATTTTATATTCCTTTGGGTATTTGCTTTATTGTTGTTTATGGGCTTGCTATAAATTCAACAAATGAATACAAATATATTCACTTTTATGACAAGAAATGAATACTAAGTTTTTATTATGAATGTACTTTTCAAAATGTTTCTAATCTAATTGAGGTTCATCCTCACGCCTCTGATGAAAAGGGGTTTTTGACTAATCTCATTTAGACAAACATGGCAAACAAAAACAAAATAAATTAAATTAAAACTGAACTGGAAAGGTTGCTGTGCTATACATATAATGCTCTTTCATTAATAGCAATGCATTGTTCTATGTATCTCAAGATAAAAGAGGTGAAGTTTTAACTTTTCACTAAAGGCTAAAACAACGAAAATATATATTGCACTCGTATTTCATTCACATATGAAGAAAATAAAAAGCATCTGTAGTAACATATATTAAAGTATTACTTTTAACAATGCACTCTTTTTTAAGCCAGATTTTGTAGTTTACATGCTCAGATAAAATGCATGGTTTGTAATAATTTCTGGAATCTGACCCCAAGTGTGGTGTTTCTGATTTTAAAGTAAAACAAAGATTAAATGACCAGAATGATTAAATAATAATGCCTGAGATAAGCGGGACCATTTCCTTTCACCATGGTATTCTACAATAAAAACTGCATTAACTCAGATTACGATTTATGTCGTGCTTGTACAAATTATTGCTAGCATGCTGAATTTAAAACATTTAACATATACAATCATTGGATAATATTAATTGCATAGTTCTATAAATTGTTTGCTAGTTATTATTCTGAGAGAATATTTTTCAGATATGCCCATTACACAGTTAATATGTTTTTTTATTTTCAATAAAAGACTGGGATGGTAGTTAAAAGACCACAATGGCAGATAAGTACTTCTTTGTCTTGTAGCCTGCCAGCTTAATTACATAATGGATAAAGAGCAGACCCTGTTTAACCAATAGCTTGTTTCCCCACAATCATATTATTTCTGTCTCCATTTTATAGTTTATTTATTATTGGATTTTAGAATGTTCTCGGAAAGAATGCTTTAGTCACCAGCTATCCTTTTTATGAAAATATTCTTTCATTCACCAGTTTGCTATTCTTTGCTTTTCTGTCAATGTACTATATCAGACTTATTTTTGG
This sequence comes from Protopterus annectens, assembly GCF_019279795.1. Taxonomy (NCBI): domain Eukaryota; kingdom Metazoa; phylum Chordata; order Ceratodontiformes; family Protopteridae; genus Protopterus; species Protopterus annectens. Next base: position 449,436,213 of record NC_056742.1, read on the forward strand.
TAAAGTATGCCATTTCACATTGTATTGACTTTTTTATGGTACTTAAATGTTTGTTTCACATTCCCCATTTTCTGTCTTCTTTTCAGTCGTACAAATAAGTTTTGTTTTAGATTCTGACAAAAAATAGTATTATTAGTATTATGCTGGGCTCAATCTTCATTAACAGTGAGGAACAGGAATAGAGATAAGGGTATCAAATGACACCAGTTTTCATTCATGTCACTCTGTGAGACATCCCACAGATAAGAATAACACCTACATACATGGGACAACAGGAAGAATAACACCTGTGGTACGTAATTGGGACAACATGAGTGTAAATGCAGTTTGTGGGAAAGCATAGTTTGAAAGAATTCCAAGGAGATGAAAAGACTGAGTGTGTTGTTAAATGGAGTACCATTATAAGAAGAAATACAAAATGCAATGAAGGGAAACAGTAAGCTTTCTAAGTCAATGAGGTATGAGAACTGTTATGGAAATCAAGATACAGGGGGATGCCTGGTAAAAGTAAGGAGAAAAAATGTACAAAGTGTCAAGGAGACAGAAGCTGTCATTCAACAGACAAAGTCAAGACTAGAGGAGGAAATGGCTTAAGGAGTAAAATGTGAACCTAAGAAACCCTTCAGACTTACCATTATGTATGAAAATAATAGGCTAATAGCCTGGTACCTGTAGTGCAGTGACTTAAGCGCATGCATAACCTGATGGATCCTAACTAACAATCAGAGGTCAGAATCAAACCTAGTACCTTGCATTTGTGAGGTAAAGACCTTAACCATTATAATAACTCTATTCCAGGAGATTTGAGGCCCTCTACCCAGAAATCTTCTGATCCAATCAGATGGCAAAAAATACTTAGGATTTCCAGACATTATACGGAATTATGGGTTCATAGGTGTAAACTAGGCTAACAACCACTGGGGCCTTTATAAACCTGCCCATGCAACCCAAATGTATCGTATGAGCTATTGTGCCTTAGTGGTTATTTTAAGGGGTGTATGTTATTTAGGGCATGATTTAATAGCTGCCTCTGTCCATCAGAGACGTAAGTGTCAGACCAGGGATGAATTTCTGATTTCTCATCCACTGGTCCCGGCTGTGCTTGAATAGGGTTAGGGAAGGGATCTGCTTCCCATGCATGGGAAGCCTATTCCAGAGAATGGAATTCTTTGAAAAGCATACCTTTTCCTCCAACATTTCCTATTTATGTTACAAGCAAAGATTACATCCTTAGATCTACTAGCTCTAGTGCTATTCATTTTGGGGATATGTAAAAGGGCTATCACAAGAGGATCCAATGATGCCTTGTATGCCAAGTATAAATCACTGCTCAGCAGTCTGTAGGAAACAGAGTATAGAGATAGGGCTTTGAGGTGATCTGCATAGGACATTGTGTTTATCCCTTGTATTGTTTTGTAAGGAACCTCTATGGATGTTCCGGTTGCTGCATGTGCCTGTCAGGTACATATTTGTGAAGACTCAGTACAGGGGCAAGATGACTTCCCTGGACCTAGATGCCATGCCCTTGCTTATAAGTTGAGTGACATAGAATGTTTTTATTACTACCTTAGATATATGTTAGTCAAAATCCAGGTTATTATCTATGCGAGCCCCAAAGTCCTGACTACTGTGTCTATATATATATTTTTTCAATAATGTAGTTTCCCTGGGTGATTGACTTTACAAAAGGTACTATTATGCATTCTGTGGCACTGGGTTTTATGCCATGGCATTGACACCAGTCATTTGTCTGTGTTAGATCTTCCTGTAAGATGTTAGTATCTATGACTGCTCCTAGCTTGCAATCATCTGCAGACTTGATAAGCCAGAGGCCCTTGACTTCCAAAAAATAGATTCCAAAGAAGAGTGAACCCAACATAGAGCCATGGGGGACTCCACTTGTGACTGGCCTCTTTGTGGAAGTCATCTCTCCAACCCAACATCTTATGTCCTGTCTGTGAGCCAGATGGCTATGCAGTGAGTTACATAGGGGTTTATGCCCAATTTCATAAGGTTGTTTACAATGCTTTAATGGGGTATTTTATCAAATACCTTAGTTAGGTCAAGGTAAGCAGTATGCATCATTTTACCCTCCTCCATCATCTTGGCCTTCTCAAAGAGTCTACCAGGTTCAGTAGGCATGGCCTGCTTTGACAAAACCAATGGGGTTGGGTCCAGTGTCTGAGGGTCTTCTATATCATTATTGATCATTTCCATGATCAGTCTTACTATGACTTTGCATATGAAACTAGTCATACTAATGGATCTACAGTTTCTGGGATCAGTTGGTGGTCCACTCTTGTGCAGATGGATGACCGTTGCAGTCCACAATTCATGTGGCATGAAGGTTGTGCAAAGACTATGGTTGAACAGTGTCTCCAGTGGCCCTGACAGGTCATAATTCAGGCTATTTAGAAGGTATCCTGGGTTATTATCAGGGCCCATCAAAGCTGTATTTCTTGACCTTAGAAGATGCATCTAAGACCTGGTCCCTACTAGCAGTTGGAGGGGCTATGTTATACAGCTTTGCCTGGGGGGGACGTGGGAGTAAGATGGGGTAAAGTTGGAGCTGAATTTGCCAGCCAGAAGATTTACTACATCCTTCAGTTCTGTGAATATGACTACATTTACCAGCAGTTCAGCACATTGTTGTATTCTACATTGGAGAATTTGAACATAGCTAAAGAAGACCTTAGAGTTGTCCTCGGTCTGGGATGTTATCTTTACCTCAAAGTTTGCTTTGCTGGACTTAATTAGTACTCTTAGTTTTCTATTCAGTTTGATGAGAGAACTTTTATCTTTTTTGATATTACATTTCCTAATTTTAGATTTGACAGTTTTTTTTCTTTTGTTGTACAGCCTGTTTAATTTTGGATTCTACCAGGGTGATTTGTTTTTAAAGTTAGTTTTGGGCTTACTTCTGGTAAGCAGAGCAGCTTCAGTGCAATCACTGACATGGTTATACAGAGCTTCTGTGAATAATTGCTGTGTTATCTGAGTTTGGAGGGGTTGAAATTTTGACAGGTTATCACTTGTTAAAAGTTAGTTTGCGTTGGAGTAGTTTCTAAATGTTACAGGGCTTGCTGGGATTACAGAACTGATCTGCATTTCGAAGGAGACTGCTTTACTTTTAAATATTTCCTGTGATTTTGAACTCTGATGTCACTTTAGGTATATACCAAGTATTTTCTTATTCTAAGCCGTGGTGGTGCAGCGGTAGTGTTGTTACCTCACAGCAGGTGGTTCTCCCATTCGATTCTAGGCTGGAGAGCCTTCTGTGTGGAGTTTGCATTTTCTCCCCATGGTCGAATGGCGTTTGAAAGATATGCGTAGAATGGGCGTACCTTCGCTGGAGGTTGGGCGTCGAGCTGGCACCTTGGCACATGTAAAAAAAAAAGATCTACTGCCAGTCATTAGTGGACCGGAGTTCCGCTGTGGCGACCCCTAACAGGGAAAAGCTGAAAGAAGAAGAAGACTGCTTTATGGTCTGACATTACCAGAGAGGGCACAATAGTTGTGGGTGTACCACATTCTCACATATTTGTAAGTATTAGGTCCAACATGTTTGTACCTCTAGTAGGCATATGCACTGACTGATCCAGGTGTTTGTGTCTATAAAGTCTAGGAATTTCTGATCCTGCAAATTTGGGTTTGTGTAGGATTTCCAGTTTATAGAGGGATAATTTAAGTCCCCCATGAGTATGGTATTTGATTGAATGGTGAGCGTCTCCAACATGTCTAAGTATAAGCAGATGATTTAAAGTACAAAGTCAACAAATAATGCAGAAAAAAGCAGCACTCTAAAATCTGCCAAGGACGGACCAGAATTAATTCAGGACCCCCTCCCCCAGAGTGTGGTGAGGACGCCAAACAGAAGGGAGCTCTGAGAAAATGAGTAAGAGAAAATTTGGAGATTTACTCAAGAGCAACATTGGTTTGCTTTTGAGTGGACACTTTATATATGGATCTATGGAAAACAGTGGGTGGGGGGAATACATTAATAGGTTACACAACAGACTATAGCAGTGAAAGATGGTGGGGAGGGGGCTTTGGAAGTCAGATTACCATAAAGCCACAGAGTCATAGTTTTTTTAAAACCAAAACAAGATAAGAGTGGAGAGTTGGGGACAAATTCAAGGTAGAGATACTCAGAATCTAGATTTGTTTGTTTAAATATGTAAGCAGGAAGTGCTCACACACTAAAGAAGCCTTGATGGTCACACCAAATTCCAAGACAGTGATATTTAGCTCTAAGGAAGCAACAGTAATCCCATTAGTAAATGGATCAGTAAAAAACTGTTCTAATTAGGCCCCTAAGCATGGATGGACAGCCTCATTCTCAGTGAAGCTGAATTTGACCCTGAGGCCTATTAGCTACTTTTAACAAAGTAAGTTTATCTAAAGTTAGAAAACAATTACTTACAAAAAGTCAAATTACCACTGCTCTACTGTGGTATAAAATGTGTGGCATCATAAATAGTTTAAAAGCATTAATAAATCAGTCAGACCTGAATGTAAAACAGCAGTACAGTGTTATGCATGTAACTAGTGCCACAGATGCTTCTGGAAAGCTCAGTGCAAAGAAAGACAATAAAGGGAAGGAAGAAGATTCTGAACTGGATACAAACTCGAATATTTCACAATAAACTCTTTATCTGAGAAATATATACCAGCTGGACACAACAACTGAATACACCGGATACTATATATTCCCACATTTCTTATGTCAAGAACTGTACTCTTCAGGAGATAGAGTAGAATGCTTGGTTCATGAATATATATTTTGAAATGTAAAACATTGCACATTCTTTCAGTGTATACCATTCACAAGGCACAGAATAGTAGTTTATCACTCCAAGCTTTCAGATGTCATCTTCTAAGAAGATTTGGGGAGATTGCCAGGTTGCAATAAAATCAAAGCACATTTGTGTTCTGTCCAGGAAGAAAAAAAAGAGTTTCACTATTATCTAAGTCTTTGGATACACTTTTCATATACCGATCAACTAATTAGGGTGGTAAGAGGTAAATCTAAAAACTCTAAAGTATGGCTTTGATTACAAAAAGCACCAAAACAAAATGGAGGAAAGAGTGCCCAAAGAGACAAGTAAACCAAAAGCAACACAATCCTGGCACTCAAAGGAGGTGAAAAATAAATTTCTTTGCCACAGCGAAATGTGGAATCAACAGTTTTCTTGCATTGCAATAAAGCTGTTGGTTCTACATTTCGCTGTGGTAAATTTATTTTTCACCTCCTTTGAGTGCCAGGATTGTGTTGCCTTTGATTACAAAAAGCACAGATGAGGCTTCCTTACTGCCTTCAGTCATAAAAGGCATAGTTACAAACTTTTTCAAAGGCATCATCCAAAGGTGTATCAGATGTCTCCACTTGACATGTGAGAACATCTGCAGTGCTCAGCACATCTTCCTTCTGTCTCTTTTTCAGGCTCATAAACTGGTTCTTTCTGTGTGAATTTTGATCTTAGTTGATGATTGTGACTTGTTATTGGTAAGTCAAGAGCAAAGGGCCACTGTATATGACATAGATTCATAGGTAAGTACTATGTACTCAGTTTACAGACAATTACAAATCTAGCCAATTCACAAGTTCCCTTTTCCTCAAACAGGACAACACAGCATAGGTTGTGGAAGAACGTGAGGCTGCCCTTTCTATTATTAGGTATACCTTGAAGGTGACGAGGGTGCTATTCTGCTTTGTGTGTACTGGAAGATTGTTCCTCAGGTGGGGTACTAGAATATGAATCTTTCCTGCCAACAGGTCTTATCTACTGATAAAGGTTTAATTCCATTGGCCAGACATTTGAGGAACCATTTGTTCTGGGAAGGAATGGCAAATCAAGGAAAATCTGATATTTCATATCTGAAAAGGCTTAACATGGATCCCCAATGAGAAGTCTAAAATTGAGCACAGAGACAGAGAGAGACAGAGAGAGATCGAGGGAGGAAAAGAGACAGAGAGGGAGAGAGACTGGAGGGTCAGAAAAAGATGTCAGTTTATCTGGAAAGCTAAGGGTGTTGAGGTTATTGATATTTTTAGTTAGAAATCTTTGAGATGTCTTGAACTGAATTGACAAATACATGTCAAAAGGGGAATCATATTCAATAATAGATCTGATGAGATATCAGCAAAAGGTGGAATGAGGCTTTGTTGAACCTAGATGACAGGCCAAATAATTCTTGGAAACACTTGGGAACATTTTAAAAACAGAACTGTAGTTCTGCATGTAGACTTCATGTCCAGGTACAAAACGTCTCAGCTTGGTTCCACTGCTAAAATCTGCTCCAGAACCTATTGCTTTCTTTGGAGTCTTGTTTTCAGACCTCATGGTTACAAGTCAATTGTAGATATCAGTCTCTGTGACATAAGTATTTCACAGAGATAAACCTGTAACCACCTGAGATGTAACTGTGGAACTTAAGAGCCGTGACAGTCATGCATCCCCAGTCTTTCCTTTCATCTTCTATCTCCCTTCCTTCAAACTGCAATACAGAACCATCTCTGCCAGGCCATTAGGTGAGAGTGAAATGGTACAACACTTACAGAGTAAATTCTGTGTTTCTTTATAACAGATTCTGCACTGGTAAAACAAGATCCGTAATTGGAGAGTAGCATTTCTAGAATACCGTGTGGAACAAAGACGTCTCAGTATTTCAACGGTTACATGCAAAGTAGAAGAAGAAAGAGTATACATAGCTGTGTACTTTGAACATCTATGAAAGCCAAAGACAGCCTTCTAAGGTATGAATCAGCATAACTCAACTTTCTGTATATACTATAGCATCTCAGGCAGTTTCCATGGAAGTACAGGTATATTCAGCAGTAATTTCCACAGAGCTTAAACACACTTAGTGACCACCACCCCCACCCCGATTTCAGAGATATCACAGTGAATCTTGTGCCATCCATCACTGGTTAAGTACTTTGCATTACTAAATTGCAGTTTTCAAGTCAAATATTAATACTGCTGTTATTTTTGTGCATTCATTGTTACATTTTACATTATTTGTTAAGTTTTAGACAAAAATCATTTTAGAGTGCTGTATTTTTATCTCTGCCTTTAAAACTGTATTGTCTGCACTCCTGCCCCCTCTCTGTGTCTACTGTTTAGAATACTGTTGAATTTGATAATTTTCTGCACTTCAGGCAACTTTATTGTTTAAGTTGGTTATTTCTTGCACTTCATGTCCAGTTTGTGATATAAAAGCCTTGAAGGGTAGTGCTGCTCTCTGGTGGCAGTGTGGCTGGTAGCTTGGTTGAATTATTTGCTGTAAACTACATTCACAATGCATCCCTAAGAGTTGAGCCAGTTGTTTGGGATTTGGGAATTTATATGAACAGTGACCTAACGTGTCCATCGTAAGAAAGCACTTCAGTATTGCACAGGTTATAAACAAATGGATTGTGTCTACAACTAGGGATATAATTGCCCCTCTTTACTCAATTCTTATTAGGCCATTCATTGAATATAATACCCCTTTGGCATGTATCTGTCCAGACACATGCAACAACTGGAATGACCACAGAGGTACCTTACTAAAAGAAAGAATACAAGGCCTAAACAACATGTCCTACATGAACCAACTCAAAGCCCCGTCACTATACTCAGTATCCTACAGCATGCTAATAGGTGGCCTGTTTCCAGCATACAAGGCATCCCCCAACCCAATACTGATGGATTTACTGCACATAAGTAATTCAAATGGCATTAAACATTCTCACTCTATGGCTCTAAACCTCTTTTGCTATATCAACAGAATGGGTTGGAGGGAAAGGTATATTTTGCAGATGATAACAGTGCTGTGGAATAGCCTCTTCATCCACATAAAACAAAGTCCATCCCTGTCCATATTGAAGTGCAACTTGGATCTATGGATGGGAAAGAGAAAATTTATCCCAGGACTGACCCCTGTCCTATAATGGATAGAGGCAGCTTCTAAACGCTTTAGCTTGTGCATGGATCCCCATACATTATCTATGGTATGATTTTAGTTATTCTCATTAGGGGTAATATAAAATTATTGACCATGAGATGGGTAAGGCCAGTCTATAACCAAATGGGAGAGGCTATTGCATATACAAAAATGAAATTGATGAGGCTTAAAGTGGCCCACAAAGGCAGCTACTTGGTACTTCCCTATGAACCTGTAAACCTATAAGAATCCTTAGATTGTGCTTGTGATTGGTCAGGGCCATTTTACTTGTTTACTGATTGCTGTGAGCCTCTATAAAGGTGATGCATTTGGTTCCTCACAGCAGCAGTAAGCAGAAGCCTGTATAGATGCAGGCACTTAGAATCAATATTTCCCCTATAAAACTGCCCATAAGACTACCACTGTACTCAGTTGTGCAAAGACCAACTACTTTATGCAGTGGCAAGCATTACCCCAACTGTTTTGGATTAGATATTCCAGTTAATAGTCTATATACTCCTGAAATAATCAACTGATTACCTAAAAAGGGCAGTAACCCTGGAGATAAACTTTTCTGCTGATTACCTGAAAAGGGCAGTAACCATGGAGATAAAGTTTTCTGCTATCTTTGCTTGGTGATTATGGGTGTCCTGAGACAATGTAGCAATTATCTCATGCTTACTGACAAATAACTAATTCTTAAACAAATTAATAAGGTATGTGAAAGATGTATTTATACAATGTCACTAGAGGCAAAGCTCTCACATGCAAGTACTCATAATACCAACCAGGTTGTCAGTATTGCACAAGCTGCACCCACCATACAGAGTAAGGATCAGACACATAGACCCACATATGCTGAGGGTCTTGAAAGTAATCTCCCTGAACCCCAAAGACCTCCCAAACATTGGACATACAACAAATATCTTTAGCAGCCCCAAAAGCTCTCTACCAAAGCAAAACACACAACAACACATACTGCTGTATTTCATGGAGCCTTAAGTGATAAGACTATAAGACAAGACACTACACAACCCAACATTGCAGTCATAGGAGACCCCAATGTGAGACACATAGATGTTTCACTTATCAGGCTGAGTAAGAAGAAGGTCATGGCCAGAAGCTGATCAAGGGCCAGGATCTACCAGATCATGCACACACTCCTATAAATGGACCACAAGTACGAGTGTGACTCAGTCGTAGTCCATGTGGGAGCAAATGACATGAGAAGCATTTCCCTAGACTATATGAAGAGACACTATGGTTCCCTCAAACTATGCATCACAGGCTGGTATGAGCCTAGCATTAAGCAGCATTCTACCTTCACAAAGGATGATACAATGATACAATGATACAGTGATACAATGATACAATGTACCACTGAGGATGATACAATGATACAATGTTTCACTGAGGATGATGTCACAGTGCATTAAGCAGCATTCTACCTTCACAAAGGATGATACCACAATGTGAACAGAACACCATTGGATTTAATAATGTGTTAGCTTCCTGTTGTCCCTCCAAGGGTGTATAATATACATCAGCATTGGAGTATATTGCTGACAGACTACACTGCTTTGCTAAGGAGAGTCTGCACCTGTCTCCTCTAGGCTTTTGAATATTGGCTAAGATATTGTTCTCCCTCCATAGCACCATTTTTAGGCAATGCCAAACAGACAAACTTTCTAACTTAGCAAAACCAACCCAAGGAAATCTAAATGCATTACTGCTCAATGCCAGGAGTCTAACAATAAAATCCACTCCCTCCAAACTCTCTTCACCTTGGAGAATGTAGATATCAGTAAAGTTACCAAGACAAGCTTTAAAGCTACAGAAAGCATTCCAGTAGTGCAGATCTACAATGTCTTCCTGACATTTAGGGCAGCTAATGCACAAGCAGGGACTAAAGGTGGAGGTGTCTCTATTTACGTCAAACGCAAACTCACTTCAAGGCTGGGCAAACAGGATGACATGCTTGAGCTTCTCCATGTCAAAATTACTATAGACAAAGTCCCATACAATATCCTTGCAAGCTACAGGTTGCCCTCTATGACCAGGAAACCCATAATTCATAGTAAAACTCACTTGAAACTCAACATTTAACACAATACCATATTCATGGGCAATTCTAACTACCCCACAATAAACAGGGAATCATGCAATACCCCAAATTTGCAGACTAAAGATTCCTAGACTTTGTAAATGCAAACATCCTGGAAAAGATAGTCCACATTCCCACTAGGGGAACAAACATACTGGATCTGATCTTGCTGCAAACCCCATACTGTAATCCCTTCTATGGTAAGGTTGGGTCATAAAGCTGTTGCCTTTGAAATAAAAATAAAACCCGGGATCCCAGCTAACCCTGGGACATTTAGGAACTATTCAAAGGCAAACTTCCTATTACTAAGTAATAACTTGGAAAGATTTCAAGTCTGCCCCCACTCCCACACCCTGAGAACACCGCTGCCTACGTGGAATTGTTCACAGAAACCATATACAATCATATTAACAGATATGCCTTCTAGGAATAATCTGAGAACAAACTCAAAAAACAAACCACCATAGAGGATTTCCAAAATCAATAAGCTGTACAACAAAATAAGAAACTTATAACAAAAGTTAGGAAGTGTAATTCCCATGAAGATAAAAAAAAATCCCTCATCAACCTAAACAAACAACTCAGAGGACAAATCAAGTCTACTTAAGATAGTTTTGAGGTAAAAGTAGCATTCCAGGCCAAGGATAGCCATAAGGCTTTCTTCCGTAACCTCAAAGGCAGTACACAAGGTTACTTGGATGAGGTGTGATCAAGACGGTGGCAAGTCAGTGGCACAGTTTCTTACTCTGCTATCTAAGTTATATTTCTAACAGATATTCTCAACTATTTTTGGTTACTGACTTATCAATTTCAAAGTTTATCTTTTATTAAGGAGTTTGGAAGCCTACATATGAATTATTAACTTTTAATATATTGAATTCCAGTCAATTAAGCAGAAAGGGCACTTTCAGTTCTACAGAATGAGCTGCTTTAAAAACAACTCACAGGACTTGTCTTTTACGAAGGATTTACAATCTTTAATTACCAGCATACAAGACCTGTTGATAAAGATTGACACAATGGACAATAAACTTCATATTTTCAAAGAATGTAAAAAGCAAATGGAACAGTTACAGGAGATAATTATGCAACAGAAAACCCAGATTGCTAGCATGGAAGAGAAAATAAATGATATTGAAGGCAGAGTAATAGAAGAAGAAGATTGTGTTGAATTTTTATTAAAACAAAATACTACATTACTAAACAAAATAGATGATCTTGAAAATAGATCCAGAGGAAATAATCTACACATTTATGGACTGCCTGAAAAGACTGAAGGAGATAACATGATTAATTTTCTCACATCCTGGATTCCTAATATTTTAAGTCTACCAGAGTCCCTTTCATTTGGCATTGACAGAGTCCACATCATCTGTGGTTCCTTTGATAGCTAATAAGGTAAATATAAATCCGAGATCAATAATAGTATGATTTTTTTTCTTGTGAAGACAAAGAGCTAGTTCTAAAGACTGCTTGGCCAGACTCACTGATCATATTCAATGATAATATAACAAGATTTGACAATGATTGTTCATCAGCAGTAATCCTGAGAAGAAACTTATATCTTCTCTTAATAAAAGAGCTGAAGAATAAACAAATCAAAGTACATTTATTGTTTCCTGCTTGATTTAAGGTCTTTTCCTAAGATGGTACCAAAACATTTGAAACTTTGGACTCAGCTGTTTCCTATTTAACTTCCAATAACATTCTAGGACAAGTTGAAGGTATGGATTGGTGTTGAATTCATTCAAGAGGCAAGCAGAATAAAATGGATGGAAAACCACTGATAAGCAGAAAAAGAAATTAAAATACAAATAAATCTTTAACATTTTCCTTTTCAGTATTTTTCATATTATTCAAATGCCTTATCATATCTTTTCCTTACATGTGACAATATATAAGCCATTACTATGATGTGGGTGATGCATTCAAATAAAAAGGAATATAAACTCAAAAGGGAAAAAGTAAGGTAAAGTCGTTTCACTCCTTTTCTTCATGTTAATATTTTTATATCACTACAAATAGTCTTTAACATTTACCTACACTTTTGTAGTGAATATATTAAATAGTGAGAGCAAAAGTAAAGCCATATAAAGGCAATGTATTATCTATCCTACTGCAAGCTCTTATGGCCGTTCAGGTTTTTATTACGAAAGAAGGTTTATTATATAAGGTACATAATTATAGTAACTTAGTGTTGATTCAGGAAATCACTAGTTTTCTGAATGTTTAAAAAAATATACAATGAGTATGTAACGCGTGAATGGTTGTTTGTCTGTATGCGAATGGCTACTGAATATATATAGTAACCGTGTATTCAAATGTGTGCCTTCGTCCTTTTCATTTTCGTCTCTTTCCCTGATCATAACAGAATAGAGTCTTTAATGTTATAATTAATTTATGTGATATTTATTTTTTTCTCTAGTTTTGCTTACTAGATACCTTAATCAGGTTCAGCTATGAGATTTACTGCATTGTCAAACAGTAATTGGTGTCACAGGCACATTCTGTCTATATTGTGTTTTATGTGATTTTTCAGTTGGTTTTATGGTTGAATTCATCGGTAGATTTACTATCCCGATTTAGACATAGTATTATAGACAATCGGACTTATATAGATACACAAATTATGTTACTAAAGCTGCCAGGCTATTTCTTAAAGTTGCTATCACTAACAAGGTCTTTAATCGATTCTATATCTGGTGGTATTTAGAGTTAACCATAGAATGATATCCCAGTGCTAAGCAAGGAATCCCCGCATACTCAACCTCACAGGATTGGCGTCCACTTGGGCATGGTGCATTAATATATTTCAGCCCCACTCCTTACCTTGACAGTGTTGAGCCTTAGATCACCCAGTTTTATCCCTAGTTTATTCTATTTCATTTTGTTTTCCTTCTAAATAGTACCTTGATTGTAGTCAATACATTTCCAAATTTATCAATAGCACTTTATGGTTACTCCATGAGTTTGCCTAGTGTTTGTTTTTTTGGCTAGTTTTTGGTTTGATTTACCAATTCCATAGAAGATCACATTAGTGCCGTCCGCGGGTTCATGGTGCACCGACTTATTTCAGCCCTCACAACAGCGAGCCTTAATTCCCCTTTTTCCCTTTTGAATAGTAATGGTAGTTGCAGAATGCTCAAATTAAAAGGTTGTCAATCAGTTTTGTTTTATTTTATGCTAATCCATTAATTCCATGAAGACTATTTTAATTTACAGTCCAACCAAATATTGAGTCACCACTGAACTGGACCAGATCTAGATACCTTTGAGGCACCATCATGGGTCGGAATGTGATCCTTCTTTTTTCCTAGCAAGACTCTCCCTGCTACTAATATGGACCCTTCCAAACACCATTAAGGTTTTTTAGCTAGTTTCACCAGGCCAAATGTTTCACTAAGTACAGCTCTACATATTATTTTTAATTTTTATTTCTAGTCAGATATTGCTTTTGAGTGGTTTTCACAGTGCTTTCAATCCCCACTTAAACTGGCTCACTTAAATGCTGCTCACGTGTTTATGGTGCAGCATTCTTTAAGACACAACCCCACATGCTTGATCACTTGGCTTATTTCTCAAGCATTAATTTGTGACCAAGTACACTCAACCCAAACTTACTAATTTAACTTTGATGGGAATGCTGTCTTCAAATGAACTACATGTAATTGGGAATCATTACGTAAGCCAGTAGTAATTTCGCTCAAAATTCAAAATAAGCTCCCCTCTTTCCTAATCTACGAGATACACAAGGGTTCCTGAGAGCTCTACTCACTTATTTATTTTTCTCCATCCTAACCACTCCAAAAGATCATTCCAACTAAAAAATATAATTTCCAACTTTAAACTCACATTAGTTATTCCATCCAACTCCCACAGATGTCTCCCCAAAGAAGGCTACAAAAGCACTAGGACAACTCAGAGATTTACACACAAAAAAATCACTTTCTAACTTGCTCTATGATGTAATCTAAAACTGAATTTATCCTCTACAATTAACAGAACATACAAAAAATCCTAACTCTTATTTAACACTGTTAACTTTTTATGTCCTACTAATCCAAATATTTAGATCCTTACACCCACATGCAAAAACACAATCTTTAAACCAATCATACGTGTTTTTCTTGTGGGCATCAATACTTTTACAATTACAGTTGAATATACTTATTTAATAGATGTAAATACAGCCAATAAAGTTATATAGGTTACTGGTTATCTTGTAAATTCTACCATAAGCTTATTGAGGCTATAAACACTGTTATCTGATTCATGTACTAAAGCTAACAATCCTCAAATAGGTCCGCAATGCTTCCTTTAGACTATGACCGGAGGGTAGTGAATAAAGGCCAAGCCCGCATACACTCCACCAGTCACTGATAGGAAAGGCATTAAGGACATGCCCACCTTGTGGTAAACATAAGTAACTACCAACCTATTCCCAGTTCACTCTGACTAGTGCTAGGAGACTGTCTGTAATTTTTACCTGGACTAAATAAAGCTGGATGTAAGACCAATAAACTCTGGGCTATGAGACTTTATTCACACGTCAATACTAACTTCCAAAAGTCCTTTTCAGGACTAACACGCACCTGAGGATTAAAATGAACCCAAAAGTCCTTATCAGGACTAAGAGAATTCTGAGAAAACAACAGTCCTTATCAGGACTAGGACTTATAGAAATTAACAGTCCTTATCAGGGCTCCACCACTATATGTACGAGACTACTCAAACGAAGATTCCCAAGCAAGGTCACTCACCTGTGTGCCTTGACACCGGCCCTTATAAGGACCCAGTACTGAGAAAAATTATCTTCAAGGACTAACAAAACAGATTTTTTCAGAGCTGCAAAGGTCCTTATCAGGGCTCTCAACATAATTCCACTCTAACCTGGTTCGAAACACCCCGGACAGAGTCTGTTTCAAGGGGGGAAATGAGGTCCCACCTCCTAACTCTGGAGCCACCATACAGCCCTTATCAGGGCTCATGACTGAGCATCTCTACCCAGCAGATCTAAAACCAAAAGCCCTTATCAGGGCTCATATTGGTATTCAGACACAGAACCATATACCTAAACATCTTAGGTTTACAGAAGATCTTCTAATTTAGTGGCAGGTATTACCGCATTCTATATTAACAACCAGAGCGTTATCTATTTATAGTTAATGATAAGGAAAGAAACTGGTTTAGAAATTACTTGATTTTAAGGTTTTCTTGTGTAATGCTTTACTTAACTTGAATGAGCGCTTATACAGTGAATAGGAGAGCCATTTGGTTTGTCTCAAGTTCAAGCTACATTTTAAAATATTCTAACAGTTTACTTATTTGTTTCTTGACCTTCTACCGAAATCACAAGCTAAAACACTTAATTTTCACTCTTTTGGTTTGATGTCTCATCTCCTGAACATTCTAATGTTTTAATAATCCCTCTGTAAATGTGTGGACAGCCCAAGGTAAACAGGACGGCTCAATAATGATGTAATCATTGAGGTCAAAGGTCATACATGAACCATTTCTGTTTTCTTGCTATTTAAAGTAGACAAACATATTGTATCTTTTGAAATACATAACTATTATAAGTAACACACATAAAACATTTAAAAAGCTAAAAGTAGATAGAGAAGTAATAAAATAGGTTTTGCTATAGTACTAGCAGAAAAATCAATAAATAAAATCTGGTTTAGTTATAAGGCAATTTTGTTTATCTATAATTTAAAAGACTCAGAAGTTATCAATGAAAAGGGGAAAAAAACTATATTACCTGACCCTGACATTAACAGAGAGAAAAATGTAAATATATAAATAAAATATAATGTAAAGAATATTTCAAAATAGAAATGTTTTATGCCTGAAGGATGTTTATCAGTTTTATTCCTGAATCGAAATGAATTTGAAACATACAAACAACATATATTAGAAAATGCTGTAATACCCATACTAAACTGTCATGTGAAAGTTATTTAGAAAGAAGAAACAATTAGCTGCTTCAGAAATATTTTCAGATTATATTACTTTTGCTTAAACCAATAAGAAATATTTTTGGTAACTATAGTTATTAATATATGTTGTTGATGTAAACTTTATCCTGATGAATATATATATTTACAGTATATTACATTGTTGCATATCTTACTACATACATATAAAATTATTTGACCTTAATCAATAAAAAGTTAGAATTTAACTGTTTATTTTAGTATGCTGTTATGTTGTTATAGTGTTTAGAGCTTGAAAGTCTTTGCAATACTACATTTAACTGTTGCAGTCTGTTTAAAAACTAATAGAAGCAGATGAGAATAATACCAAATTGAAAATAACTTACTCTTTTTGATTGCAAATACTTAGGATTAAAAATATGATACAGAAAGAAAAACTCATACTTATGAGTTAATCTGATGTAATAAGCTACTTTCTGTTTAGCATAACTATTTTAGATAGTTGTAGTGGAGAATAAGTCTTGGCAAAGACTTTAGAGGGACCGCTTGAATGGCAATACTATTCAAGTGGGGGGTCATACACCTTAGGGATTGTTTACACTGTTTTTAGTTCAACATTTAATGCTTTTGTGTTTAAACATTTATCGGTGGGTGTCTATGAATATTAGTTACAGTCTTTTAAAAGATAAATATAAGTCATTCTCTTCAGTAATATATTTTTCTACTATAATAATAGATACAAATGATCACATGTGCGTTAAATAATTTTAAATATTTGAACAGACTTCCCTTTTTGGAGGTTGGCATAATGGTTAGGATGTTTACCTTACAAACACAAGGTGCAGGGTTTGATTCTCACATGGGGTGATTAGCTAGGTTTAAAATGACCCATAAGGGTAGTTAGCCTAGTACTAATCTATGAATCTATGAACTATACTGATAATATATACATAAAGTATATAGCCATTAATGATTTAAAGAGTTGTAGCACAAAGGGAAGTCTGTTCAAATATTTAAAATTATTTAATGCACAAACTGTTTTCTTACAAGAAACACATCTACTACAGGAAGATACAGACTCAACACCAATAATCAGTATTAGTAAGTTCTCATTTTAAACAAACAAAAAAAGAGGTGTAGCAATGTGTGTTAGAATGAGGGTATTTATTTATTTATTGACATTTATTGACCGGGAATGTCCACTGGGTTAGAAACCCATTTTCAGTGAAGGCCCAGGAAGAAAAGCTCCACAGTTAGAAAATATTGTAAAGTTATTAATATACAAGAAACCAGTACAGAAACAGTACAAAGACTGAAGATATGCAAATGGGTACTTACATATAATCATTCTTAGTGAATTCACTATAGTACATTAAGGTAGAATAATAGGCCTGAAAACATAGAGTTAGATTTTTGTTTTCGGGTTTCAATTTAGTTTCAGGGAGACAATTCATTAGAAAGGAAAGATAAAGTATGAGATGTGCAGAAATACAGAATGTTCCTTTTTCAAGGTAAAGATGTACGTGCAATGAAATGATAGATAAGTACTTGCAAGACAACGCTTGGGAAACCTATACTTCAGATACAGTCAGTTGTCAGTTTGGACTGACATATATAAAAGATTAAATATCTATCATTTTAGAATATGACTTAGCTTTTAGTCTTATATGTAAAAAGGTCTCTACAATACAAACACTCAAGCCTGAGTACAGAAGACAGTTTAAATGAATACTGTTTCAGTTTATATTATTCAGGAGAATCACAGTATATGCGTAGAAACTTTGAATATATTGACTAATAAGCATTCCAGCTTTACTTACAGACTGTTATGTTTATCAGCACTGTTAATAAAGACAGTAGTCAGATATTGTAAACCTCTAATAAAGCATTATTAACCAAACTGCAGTGTTTGCAGAATTCATTCTGAGACGTACAAAAGACTTGGCCCAGAAAAAAAGAGACTGGCACCTCTTTAGCCGAAGACTGGATAATTAACAGATAGACTTTCCTTCCAGTCTCATTCCAGTTGTCTCCAGTTAATTCCAGTATACTAGAGTCTTATCAATTATTTCGTTATGGAAGAAGTCTATTTTAAATCCTAAAATCATGAATTCATACTATTACAAATCTGGCATGTTTTGTTTAGTTTCTTTGAAAATAAATGGAAAGATTTAGACACTAATTAATCTTTATTGGATTCCTGGCTTGGGAGCTAAAGTGGTCAAACATCAGTTTGAAGACATTATTCAACACTCTAAGGGGAATATAATATTGGCTGGTGACTTTAATTGTACACTATATGACAGTGATACTAATAGAAAAAGTACTTGTAGGAAACCAGTGACTTCATAGCCATTAAATTAATGTATTGATACAGTAAACATTAGAGATGTAAATGAATATGCTGAGCCAAATTCACTATTTTAACACATCATTCACATCATCATGGCACTCAGTCTTGAAATGATAGAGTATACATTTCAAGAGATATAACTACAAAACTAAATAAAGTCAAAGTAGTTACATGGCCTTTGATCATAATGCAATTACTTTTGATTTGGAGATGAACACAAAACAAAGTGTAAATATTACCAAATTACCATCATACATAAATAAAGTAAAATACTTTAAGGAATTTTATAATAAGGAGATACGAAACCTTTCTAAATATAAATCTTACTGAAGATATATCAGAGATATATGTATGGGATTCTTTAAAGTTATATGGCAAAGTTCTGTCGGGTTAGCAATAAGAAAAACAGTGGAATAAAGATTTCTTAGATTTGCAAATAAATATTGATAAAATAAAGTTAGATATTCAGAAAAGAAACAATTTAATAAAGGAACTTGATGAGATGAACAAACATATTTAGAAATATTACATCATAAAACCATGATTAATTTAGAGAAGATTAAATTGAATTGAATTCTTATTCTATGAATCCTAGAAATCAAAAAATATCAGACAGAACAAAGAAGATTATTAAATCCAATCAGATAAAGGAAGTTTATATTCCAGATACTAAGAAGAGAGTTTCCGATTTAGAAGGCATTTTAGAGGCATTTAAAATACACTTTAACTTGATTAAGTCACATATGTCAGAAACTGAATCACAGAATGTAATGAAATCCTTCTTTAGGAGGTATATTAAGAACAGACTAATAGAAGGTCAAATAAAGTTAATAGATAAACCAATCACAATGACTGAGCTTAAATCACAAATTAATAATTTAAAATTAAATAAGGTTCCTGGAAATTATAATATTATCCCTGAAATGTACAAATTAACTAAAGAAGCTTTAGACTTATTGTTAACAGTATTTACCTTTTACTTTATTTATTTTATTTTACATTTGTTGACCAGGATAGTCTGACTGGATGCATGTCCATTTTTAGTGGAGGCCCAGGAAGAAAAGCTCCAAGGTAACCAGAAACATTAAAACATGTTACAAATATAATTTTGACAAAGAGTACATAAGCAAACAAGAATAAACATGTTCCGCAGGATAGAGTTACCTTAGTTAAAAAAAAAAAAAAAAACAATAATACCCACTTCTTGGAAGTTCACATTAATATCCCAATTCTAAAGTTAGACAAAGATGCAAAAGACTGCTCACTCAACCGAGTACAGTGAGATCATATTCTGACTTCAGACACTCCTGCTAGTCCCATCTGTTCAGCTCTATTCCAGTCTAGAGTCACTAGCTCATTCTACCTAATACACAGAGAACATTTGTGAAGGGCAAGACACTTAGGTCCTTAATTTTGAATTATCTTCTGTTTCTCCTTTCTCCCTTTCCACTTTTCAAAACAAAAATTCTAAGCTTGTTTCCTCCCTTATCTGTAACTAATTTAGTCCAGGTACAGATTTGCTGTAACCAGGACTGTTTGTAAGCTTCTGAGCCCCTAAAGCCTTTCTGTGTTGGGATGAAGCCTTCTAGTTTATCAGTGGGACTGGTAAGCACTAGGTAGCCTATCTACCACAAGAGTGGTTTCTGGCGCAGAAATTGTAGTTTATTGGCCGTTTGGCAGTTTTTCCATCTCTTTCAACTTACTGGTTTAAAATCCTGCATTTGCACTTTTTTCCCATCTTTCCTGTAACTAGTCTAGTCCAGATACAGATTTGCTGTATCCAGGACTGTTTGTAAGCTTCTGAGCCCCACAAGCCTTTCTGTGTTCGAGGTAAGCCTTCTAGCTTATCAGTGGGAGTGGTAAGCACTAGGTAGCCTATCTACCACAAGAGTGATTTCTGGCCCAGAAATTGTAGTTTATTGGCTGTTTGGGCAGTTTTTCCATCTCTTTCAACCTTCTGGTTTAAAAGCCCACGTTTGCACTCATTTCCCACCTTTCCTGTAACTAGTCTAGTCCAGATACAGATTTTCTGTCTCCAGGACTGTTTGTAAGCTTCTGAGCCCCCAAGCCTTTCTGTGTTGGAGGGAAGCATTCTAGCTTAACAGTGGGAGTAGTAAGCACTAGGTAGCCTATCAACCGCAAGATCAAGGTACAGATTCTTAGTTTTAGCACTTGGATTTGCTTATTCATGCTCAGCACTTGTTCTGAACTTGTTGTTAGTACTAAATAAGCTACAAATTACTACAGCACTCAACCTTCCTCTTTACCTAGAGGAAAACAGTTTTTGTACTTACTTTCCTCACTTGCTTAGAGAAAAACAGCTCTTATACACACTTTTTTCTCTTGTCCAGAGGAAAGTAGTTTTTTATTCAGGCATGTCCAAGGATCAGCTACCAGTGTTCTCTCCTGTCTATCTGATGAATCTGGGCATCTTGAGGCAATGTAGCAATTGCCTCATGTACACAGACAACCTTCTCCTCCTACCACCCAACACCATAACCTGTGAGAGATGCACTTATCTAGCCAAACTGGAGGTAAAGCTCTCTCCTACTAAGACTGAACTTGACAGTCAAGAGGAGAAAGTAAATAGTTGCACCACACCACACTCATCACATAGTCCCACTAAACCTACACCACCAAAATCCACACATAAAAACACAAAAACATTTGAGAGGCTCTCAATAATAATCTGCTCAAGCAACAGAGACCTCCAAAGCAGAAACACAAGCAACCCCCACCCACCAACACAACCCAAATTACACATAGCCCACAGACTTAGTGTGCCAATAAACCACAGCCCATATGGAAAACCAGTGTACCCAAAACACTAGTCATAGGTGACTCTATAGTCAGGCACACTGATGTCCCACTCACCAGGCTAAACAAGGAGAAGGTTACTGTCAGCTGTCTGTCGGTGCCAGGATCTGCCACATAACCCATGCACTCAGGTCACTCCACAAGTACAAATATGACTATGTCATTGTCCATGTTGGTATGAAGGAACTGAGATGTACCTGCCTTACTATATAAAAAGAGACATGGAAGAGCTCTCCGATCTTGTAACCCAGGCAGGTATGACCCTAGCCCTGAGTAGCATCCTGCCATCACCCAGAATGATACCGCAGTACAAGGACAAAATGACTGACTTCAACAATTAGCTAAGCTTTGGGTGTCATTCTAAGGGGATCCAGTATCTGTCTGCCTGGGGCGACATGCTCAACAGACCACGATACTTTGCCAGAGATGGCCTGCACCTGTCACCCCTGGGATTCAGGATACTGGCTAAGGCTCTTGCCACACCTATTGTGCCTTTTTTAGGCAAGGTTCAAATGACAAATTCACCACCATAACAGGACCACGCAAGCAAAAACTGAGGGTAATGCTACTCAATGCTAGAAGTCTAAATCTCAAAATGCACTCACTTGATGCACTCCTTAAAATGGAGAACATCGATATCTGTGCAGTGACTGAGACCTGGTTCAAGACTCTAGAGAGAACCCCTGCATTACCAGGCTATAACTCATACCACACTTTTTAGCCATCTAACCTGGACCAGAACACCAAAGATGGAGGTGTGTCCATATTCATTAAGGATATCCACACCTCCAGGCTAGTTACGCAGCATAATGCATCCAAGGTTATCCAAGTGCAACTAACTCTGGGCAAAACTGCAATCCCAATTGTAGCTTGCTACAGATCCCCCACCAAGCCCCAGGATCCCCACTCCTCTTTTCTTGATATACTGGAAAATATTAGGGCTCAACCAAACACCCTAATAATGGATGATTTCAACTACCCCACCATTAACTGGGAAAACTACTCATGTACCAACTGCTTCACTCAACACTTTCTGGAATTCTTAAATTCCAATGCCCTGGATCAACTTATCCACACCCCCACCAGGGACAACAATATCCTAAACCTAGTCATTACCAACATGAGTGACTGGTGTTCCACACCTGAAATCAGCTCCTCGTTGGTCAGATCTGACCATAAGCTAATCACCCTAGCTATCCACATCCCGCCCCCACCCACCATTAAGGAAACCATGGTAAAAAATTTCTCCAAAGCCAACTTCATGCTTCTTAAGACAGAAGTGGCTAACTTCATGACACCCATGCAGATGGACAATACAGTTACGACTGCTGAATCCTACACAAATGCACTCTATAAGCACTTACACGAGTGCATGGATCGTGCTATCCCAAATAGAACCAAGACGCTATCCTCCAAAAAAAGGAAGCCAATCTGGTGGTCCCCTGCCACAATAAAACTCTACAACAGAAGGAAGAATCTGTTGCAAAAGAGAGTAAAATCCCATGAGTGGAGGAGCTCCCTGGTCAGCCTCAGTAAGAAGCTGAGATCCCTTATAAGATCCTTCAAAGCTAGCTACGAAAATAAAATTGCCACTGGTTCTAAGGTCAACCACAAAGCATTCTATAGCTATGTCAAGAATCTCAATGGCAACACCCAGATCTGCTCCGAGTTACAGCACAACGGCACGAAAATTACAGAACCAACTGATATTGCCAACATCCTGGAAGATAGTTTCAGGGCTAACTTTATCCTTCCTCTCACCCCCTAAAGGGCCCATATCTATACAGGAAGAATGCAGAGTCCCTGTAATCACATCTATGCAGGTAAAGGCTGCACAGTCTAAAACCAAAAACACAGCATCCATGGGACTGGACAACATCCCAGGCTGCATTTTACACGAACTTCAGAACGAACTGGCTCCCTACCTAAGCACCATGTTCAATTATAGTCTCACATCAGGCTTTGTACCCTCTGAATGGCTCACAGCAACAGTTATCCCACTCCACAAAGGGGGAGCCACCACTAATTCTGGGAACGATCGCCCTATTAGCCTGATAAGCCTGGTCTACAAGGCCATGGAATGTATCATCATGGAATTCATAAATAAAGACATTAGTAACCTCCAAACTTTGGACCCCACTCAGTTTGGGTTTGTTGAAAGGCAGATCATGCCTTCTGAACCTGATCAACTTCTTTGAGGCAGTCACAAAAGCTGTAGATGAGAGTAAGGTGGTTCACCTCACCAAGGCTTTTGACACCATCCCCCATTTTGGAATTATAGCTACAAAACTAGGTATAAATCCCTATGTCACAAGATGGGTTGCCAGCTGGCTCACTGACAGAACCCACATTGTAAGAGTTGCAGGCTCCAAATCTGACTTCACACCAGTGAAAAGTGGGAGTACCACAGGGTTCAGTCCTGGGACCTCTTCTGTTTGGTATCTACTTCTCTGAAGTATAGGCTAACACAGAAGGCCTCTCGCTAAGTTCACAGATGGCTGCAAACTAGGAGCCATAGTCAAGTTCCCAAATGATGTGAATATCCTACAGAAGGGACTCACTGAGACAGATGCCTGGTGTCAGAGTCACAGCCACTAGCTCAATGCCAAAAAGTGCATTGTCATCCTCTTTGGTAAAAACTCTGTACCCTTAAACTACCACAAAAACGGCAGTCGACTTAATGCCAAATGTGTGATAAGGGACCTTGGGATCCAAGTGGATAGTAGGCTCTCCTTTGATAATCACATTTCCACAGTAGTCAGGAAATCTTTCTATGTGGCACACCTCATCACAAAAGAGTTCTCATCCAGGAAAAAAGAGGTCATTGTTCCCCTCAACTCGGCACTCATGAGACCCACTATAGAGTACAATGCCCCTTTTGGAATGTACCACACAAGACATCTGCAGCAGCTGGAAAGGCCACAGAAGTTTCTCACAAAGAGGATTACTGGCTTCAAACAGATGTCCTACACTGACTGTCTCAAAAAACTCCAGCTTTACTCTGTAGCATATTGCCTACTCCGATGAGATCTCGGCCTAACATATAAAGTTATGTTAAACCCAGAGCTGTTGGACATGCTACACCTAAAGAAATCCCAATCCCTCTGAGCTACACAGTCTAGGGACCTAAACCTTGTCACCTCAATAAACAGGACATGCTGGAGGGATAGATTCCTGTCCCAGAGACTTCCTACACTCTAGAACAAGCTACCCATCTATGTCAAGCAAAGTTCCTTATTAGCACTCTTCAAGAAAAATCTTGATGAGTGGATGGGAAATAGTAAATACACCCTAGGGATCAGTTCTGTGGCTCTGCTCGACAGAGGCACAGGAAATTAACTTTCTTGGGGGGCATAAACCAGGGAACCTTGTTGGCTAGGCTTACTTAGGCCCTTGGGCCGATAGCCTAGTACCTACCTATGAACCTATGACCCGGGCTGGTAAGTGTTCAGGGTGCACATACAGGTAATTCTTACTCAGGGCTAAATATTTGTGAAAATATGTTACTGCTTTTAGCCATAATTTCGGTACTGTGTCTGGGTCTATGGTTTTCCATTTAGGAGCTTTTCTCTCTTTTGTCTCTTTTCTGGATATTACTTCCTCGCATTTCATATCCTTCATATTAGAACTCCTTACTGTTTCTTTTAATAATTCATCCATTCAGCATCTTTGATATATTCAACAGGGTCCTCATAAATGTTTTTCCAAAATGTTCCTGTTTCTTCTTTTTTGGTGGTTTTACTATTCCTATAGAATATTTTTGGGTCATAAGTGAATTGCTTATTTTGTAATTTTCCTTTACATTTATCTGTATACCTTCTACTTTTTCTGTCTGTGCTGTTTTCAGTTTATTATTGTCAGATGTATATAACAAATCTTGTCTATTTTGATACTGTGCGTTGTTTTTCCACTTCTGTCTTTCCAAACATTTTTGATTATCATTCCATTTTCTATATTCTTCTAACAGTGACACGTCCGGTCTTAATTATTTTACGTTTTTTCTGTTTGATGCTTCCATGGTGGTACTTTACTTGTTTTTTTTCCCTTTGTTACTCTAGGTTTTTATGGTATCACTTTGTTCATTATTAGTTTAGCTGGACAGTAATATATTATCTTTATTTCAGTTGTATCATGTGAATTTCTCACAAGAGTCTGATTACTGTGTTCATCTATTTTGCCAGTCTTCTTACATTTTGAGACTTAATTACTTTCTGTAATTCATTTATTTCATCTGTCTTTATATGTCTATTCATCTCTATTAAACCAAGCAGGTCTTCCTTTATATCATGTTTATCTTGAGAGCATCTTCTTTACTCTCTTTTTCCTGGGAGTAATCTATAGAAAGTTCCAGATCCTTGTGACATAACCTTTTCAGATGCACACTGGTTCATCTGCTGCTTTATCAAATGGGAACCCATTGGCTTATCACTCTACAACATTGTCTGGGTCAGAATTGCCGCTGCTTCCAGCTCCTTCCTTTGCTGTGCAACTTCAGCTGGTCTTTCATACTGATTTCCTACAGACTCCACAGCATCATCATGTTGTGAATCTTCTTCAGATGCCTCCTGCCCTACCATTTGCTCCTTAAACTGGGAAGCCATAATTCCATCATGCCATGACATTGCCTGTCTTGGATTCTCCACACTAAATCTGTCGATTCACAGACAATCTGTAAAGTTAATTCTTATTTCTTTAACTTCTACCTTACTAATCCTCTTTTCTGCATACCCCCTTTGTTTTCTTATTTCTTGTACTGTTACATTTTCCAGATGTTGGTGCCGCTTATTTTTCTTCAAATATCTTTGGAACTGCTTTTTTGTACCGATTAGTTTGGATTTCTCATTTACATAAATATTACACAATACCACATCTCTCTCTTTCCCATGCCCATGTTTCTTTTTTATACCTTTCAAAAATCTCTAGGTTCTTTATATTTTTGCACTTCATCCATCATTTCTTTTTCCAAGAGGCCCACAGTTCCTTTGTCAATGTTTTTTCATAAATCTATTGTATTAATGAATATACATTTTTATTTGAAGCTTTTGGCAGTTTTCTTGTGCAAATATTTTTCTTTCCTCTAAATTAATTTTAATCTTTTTAAATAACTTCTATCTTCCACTAGGATATTCCATCAGTTCCTAGATGCCATGTTATGGAATCATGGGAGAGCATATGTGGTTTTATGTTCTACAGGAGAAAGCCAGTACCATATGGGCTTTTTATTATGTATTCAATTTCTCAAGTTAATGGGGCCTATAGATGGCACTCACATTGCAATAAAGGTCCCACTTGGGAAGCCAGGAAAAAAAATAAATTACACCACAACACATTCCACTGTATCAACTACCAGATGGTCTATAATGCACAGGGTATATAATGTAATGCATCTACTGGCCACTCAGGCAGTCCCCCTGACTCATACCTATGATACATGTGTGACTTATATCCAGTGTTGGTGTGAGGTGAGTTACCCAGGGATATTTTGTTGTTGATGCTGGATATGCCCTGGAGCTGTGAAGAATGACTATTCAGAAATCCCTAGACCATGGCAGAAAATTTCTACAAGTATGCCATGCCACAAACGTAGGTCATTGCTGAATGTGTGTTTGGCCTGCTAAACATGTTTTCACTGCCTGGATGTATCTCAGGGTACCCTGCAATATGACCCTGCCAGATGCAGTACAATATTCTCAGTATGTGAAATGCTACATAACATCATTATATGCAAACAGTTACAGCATGAGCTAGGCCCATGTGCAGCGGTGGTCTTGTACATAGATGACTCCCAGTGCTTAACTCACAGGCCATGCCTTTGTATGCATTACAATAGTCTAGCCCATATGTCCCACAGTGCATCTGTACACATAGAACAACTGTTTATTGTGTCACTGCTGTCCTCCCAGCACGTCATAGCATAGGTTCAGAACATTATTAATATAGACAGTAGCTTGCAGTGTGCCATTGTATAATCATTGCTGCTTGTGTATAGGCATTTCACCTCATTTATTTATTTATTTATTATTCATTGACATTTGTTGACTAGGAAAGTCCACTGGGTCAGGATCCCATTATCAGTGGAGGCCCAGGAAGAAAAGCTCCACTACTAACAGATATGCATAGTTAAGGCATTAAACAATTTTAACAAAGTCAGTTAATAGAATTAACAAGTTACTATATACAAATACATACGTCAACAGTTGATGCAGTTTCTATATACATATATACATATACTAGGCACAAATTGTCAAGATTATCATATGATTTAGCAAGGTATGTCCAAAAGTTTTGAACTGATAGTGTAGATAAGAGCAGTTGAATTGAAGGGAGGTACTACTGTAAGAGTAGACAGGAAAAGAAAAAAAGTAACATCTTAAGGCATAAAGGTGTTGGATGTTAAAAGTAGTAGAAGGTAGAAATATAAAACGGAAAAGTGGCAAAGATAAAAAGAAGTTATATTAGCACAGTGGTTGAAAGTGAAGAGAGAGAGAGGAAGTACATTATTTACTGATGAGGTTGGTAAGATGACAGAGAGAAAGAAGTTGGGGGAATAAAAAAAAAGAAACATATGATACTTAATGGTGATCCACAGTTTTGGGTTCAGGAATAGATCTGTTTGCTGAGAAAGTATTTATTCAGAGATAATATGAATGCTTTTAATGAGTCTAAGAAGGTGATATCTGGGGAAGGGCATTCCATTTCCTAGCAGTGGCACAGGAGAAAAGGTTTTCACTGGCTCTTTTGTTAGGTTTGATAGTGGTTAAAAGTTGTTTATTAGTGGATCGCAGATTACAGGATGGGGAATATGATTGTAGAATGCGCTGTAGTGCATGGCAGCTATCTGGTTTTCAAGTTCTATCATGAGCTAGAGTTATTTGGGTGGAATCAAAGTAGTTTTGGAATTCAGGCCAGTTTAATTCTTTAAGGGCTTGACAGTGGTGTGATCGGCAAGATAAGTCAGTTACAAATTTGGCAATTTTATGGTAGCATGATTGGAGTTACACTGGTGGAGGTTGATGAAAGTGAGGGCCCCATATAAGAGGGAGGGGAGCAGGAGGCCATTGGTTTGTCTATTGTAATGCCTAATAGTTTGGCATATGTTGTTGTCGTTTCAGTTTTTTTATTGTCTTGTGAGTATAAGTTGAAGTTTTGTATGACTGGTTTAGTTGAGAATAGCAATAGCTTAGATATTTTTAGGATTAAGTAGAAGTTGTGCTTTGTTTAACCAGATTTCTATGGATGTAAAGGCATTTTGTGTTATACTTAGTAAATTTTGGAGATTATTGCATGAGGAGATGATGGTGGAGTCATCTGAGTATCGGACGATTGTACTTTGAAGGGAGGCAGTATGCAGACTGTTTAGGAAAATATTAAAAAGTAGAGGTCCCAGAACTGTCCCTTGGGAAACACCTGTTTTATTAACTAGATATTCAGAGAGACTACTTTGCCATCTGACACACTGCTGTCTATCAGCTAAGTAGCTAGAGAACCATTTGAGGATAGATTGAGAGCATCCTACAATTGACAGTTGCCAAAGTAACTTGGGGTGTTCATAGGTATTATCTGCGGGTCTATATTATACAGTCAAAGTTTCGAAACTTTGATGCTCATATAAGCGACACTATATGAGTGAAGTTTGAAAACTTTGAATATATAATAAAAAATAAATAAAAACAAAAACAACCTACCTGAACACTCTGAACAGAAGGGCAACCCCCCCCTGCACCCCCCCACTATTTAAATATACCAACTCCTAGATCACACTATAGTGAAGTGAGATTGCTGTAGGGAATATTTCCCTTTACTTCACTATAGTGCGATCTCGAAGTTGGTATATTTAAGTAGCGGGGGTGGTGGGGTGCAGGGGGCTTGCCCCCCTGCTCTCAGCATTCAGGTAGGTTGTTTTTGTTTTGATTTATTTTTAAAACTTTGTTCATATAGTGTCGATTATATGAGCGTCAAAGTTTTGAAACTTCAAATATATAATATAGACCCTTATTTGCTATATGTATGTGTGATGTCTGAGTTTTCCTCTCTTCCCTCCTTTCCTTTGTCACGGTCTTTGTTTTACTAATCTTTTGTTTGTTTCTTGTCTCCATTTGTTAGCACTTTTGACGGTATCTGCCACAGTTAGTGGAGTGGCCCAAGTCACCAGCCACCACCAGTCCTACTCTCCTACTGCATTCATCCTACAGGACACCAAACCTGCCTCTGTATAGGCAGCAGGAGTAGTCTCATGTGGCTTCTGGTGGTTTCTCACAGAACGGGAGTGCCACTGTCAATGGTGGTCTGTACATCACTCTCACAGAGTTGGTGGACGTGGTAGGGGGTGATTGACTAGTGGCTAGAAGTCTTCAGCAGCTGAATGGAGAGGGTTTTGTTGCAGCTATCAGAGTTGCATTGCTGCCTGACACTGCACTCATCTTCTCAGGTAGGGTCCACTGGGAAGGGTGGTCAGGTGGAGGACTGACCTCTCCATAGGTATTGCACAGTCAGTGGAATATATAATGGCATAATCATCCCTGTTCCCCATGCTGGTGTTCTCCTCTTTTATATTTCACCATCCCCTCCTGTTTGTTATGTAGTAGTCCCCTCCGACAGTGTCCTAGTTTTACCTGTGGGTCTGCACTGCCACTTTGCCACCACCCCAAAGTGTGTCAGCACCTTCCCTATCAGCATTTTTCTCTGTTTTATATTTGTTCAAGTACCCCTGCTTGTAGCTCTCACACACTTACCATTCCTTTGTGTTTACCTTACAGAAAAGGAAATAACTACTCATATTTTTAACTTCCCCATGTGTGTTGAGTACATTTTTCTGCTTAATGACCTCCTTTTCGTAGTGTCTGAAATCCTCATTCCATCCCCTTTTATGGTCAAAAATAGATATAGACATTGCTGTAGGGCCTTTAATGTGACTTGCTAGTTTTCCTGTAACAATGTGATATAGTGCATATGCACAACTTAACCTCAAATATGGTATCTTTTTATCTAATTTTCTTTCATCTGTCCTAGCCACAGCTGCAGGATTTTTTTTTAATTAATAGCACTATGGGCTACACATTTCACCCCTGCAAATTGATAATTAACTTCGAAAAGCATCATGCTATAAGCCTAACTTGTGGGAGAACATGGCACAATTTAGCACAATTGCCTTAGGCATGTTTCTGAATCCCTGGGATTGTGTTTTTTGAGGCAAGGTACATGTTTGATTTACAAAACAAAGACCTGCAGGGGATCATATAAAAATTGCCAGAGGTAATGATCCCAATTTAGTTCTGCCTTTAACTGACATTTGGTGGAAAGTTGTTTAACATTCAGATTGTAAAACATACTTTATTTTTGCATGTATAAATTACTTAATAGGTTTAAGCCCCCTCCCCCATTATCCCACGCTATTCTGATTGGTTTCATGTTTTAAATGGGGGATAAATGGTTTCACAACTTCAAAAATCAGATTGTTTTGACTTTGTCTTCATTTTTAGATTTAAACTAATTTTAATGGAAATGTGTGGATGCATGTCATTTTTAAATGCCATACAAAATGAATAAGATATATCCTAATGCTCCAGAAAGTGACCAGAGAGGTGGTGATAATGTTAAAGGTCATGACATTGATAATGGATGCCTGCCCATAAAGAATGCATCTTTGGGGTAAAGAAATTATAATTAGTGATTTAAGGGCTTACCCTTCCAAACAGAATTCCAGCATTGCATGTTTTTACATTTATTGCACAGGACTGTAGCATTTTACAGGAAATGCATTACTAAGTAACACAGGTATGCAATCACCATCTTTAACTTCAATCACTTTTTTTTTTAATTGCTGGAACCTGTGTTGTGAGAGACTGCTTTCCAGACTATCTGCAAATATACAGAGCTGAGTATTTTTTTTTTTTTTTTGGTTATAGAGTTTTTTAATTGTTGCTTAGATCTCTGTTGAAACTGTTGTCTCCCTGTTCTGAGAGACTGATCTGCAAATATAGAGAGCTGAGTATATTATTTTGGTTTTAGAGTTTGTACTGTTAGTTGTTGCTTAGATTTCTGTTGAAACTGTTTTCCCCACCCTCACCCCTATTTTCTACCACGTCTTCAGTTGGTATAACTGTTTTTTACAGCTTGTGTGTTATCTAACTCAAAGATCACTTGCATAAAATTTGACCTGTTAGTAACAGCCTGCATTTAATTGCTGGAACCTGTGTTCTGAGAGACTGCCTTACAGACTATCTGCAAATATACAGAGCTGAGTATATTTTTTTGGTTATAGAGTTTGTTAATTGTTGCTTAGATCTCTGTTGAAACTGTTGTCTCCCTGTTCTGAAAGACTGATCTGCAAATATACAGAGCTGAGTATATTTTTTTGGTTATAGAGTTTGTTAATTGTTGCTTAGATCTCTGTTGAAACTGTTGTCTCCCTGTTCTGAGAGACTGATTTCCAATCTATCTGCAAATATACAGAGCTGAGTATATTTTTTTGGTTTTAGAGTTTGTACTGTTAGTTGTTGCTTAGTTCTCTGTTGAAACTGTTTTGACCCACCCACCCTCCAAAATATTGGTTTAAATTTGGTGGCTTTTGCAGTTGCCCACCCCACTGTAGATTTGATCTAGGACACTCCCCCAGTCCCATCTCTTTACCACATTCTACCTAATAAACTCTTTCTGCACTTGCTTTTAGTCCTTTTTAATTTAATTACATTTTTTCAAACTGTGTGTGGACTAATATTGCTACATACTCAATTGTGCCAGCTTGCACTGCATGTGAATTCTTTTTACTACTTTTTTTGCTACTTTTCTGAAGAAGAAAAAAATTGTAAGCCTGTTTCCTACCTGTCCTGTAACTAGTGTTCCAGATACATATTTGCTGTATCCAGGACTGTATGTAAGCTTCTGAGCCCCCCAAGTTTTTCTGTGTTGGAGGGAAGCCTTCTAGCTTATCAGTGGGAGTGGTAAGCACTAGGTAATCTGTCTACCACATAAGGAGTGGTTCTGGCCCAGAAATTGTAGTTATTGGCTGTTTGGGCAATGTCTTCCATCTCTCTCAACTTTCTGATTTGAAAGCCTGTATTTGCACTTGTTTCTGTCCTGTAACTCGTCTAGTGCAGATACAGATTCTTAGTTTTAGCACTTAAATTTGCTTGTTCATGCTCAGCACTTGTTCAGAACTTGTAAGCACTAAATAAGCTACTAATTACTACAGCACTCAACCTTCCTCATTACCTTTTCTCACTTGTTTAGAGAAAAACAGCTCTTGTACTCACTTTCCTCACTTATCTAGAGGAAAATAGTTTTTTATTCAGGCATGTCCAAAGGTCAGCTCCCAGTGTTCTCTCCTGGCTATCTGATGAATATGGGAATCTTGAGGCAATGTAGAAATTGCCTCATGTACACAGACAACCCTCTCCTCCTACCACCCAACACTACAACCTGTGAGAGATGCACTTATCTAGCCAAACTGGAGGTAAAGCTCTCTCCAACCAGGACTGAACTGAACAGGTATGAGAAGGTAAACATTTGCACCATACCACACTCATCACATAGTCTCACTAAATCTACACCCCCAAAATCCACACATAGTAACACAAAAACATTCGCGGAGGCTCTCAATAATAATCTGTCTAAGCAACAGAGATGTCCAAAGCAGAAACGTAAGCAACCTCCATCCCCCAACACAACCCAAATAACACATATCCCACAGACTCAGTGTGCCACTCAACCACAGCCAATAAGGCAAAACAATGTACCCAGCACACTGGTCATAGGTGACTTTATAGTCAGGCACACTGATGTCCCACTCACCAGGCTGAACAAGGAGAAGGTTACTGTCAGCTGCCTTTTGGGTGCCAGGATCCGCCACATAACCCATGTACTCAGGTCACTCCATAACAAGTACAAATATGATGCTGTCATTGTCCATGTTGGTGTGAATGACCTGAGATGTACCTCCCTGGACTACATGAAAAGAGACATGGAAGAGCTCTTGAATCATGGGGCCAAGGCAGGTATGACCCTAGCCCTGAGTAGCATTCTGCCATCACCCCAAATGATACCGCAGTACAAGAACAAAATGATTGACTTCAACAATTGGCTAAGCTTCTGGTGTCATTCTAAGGGGATACAGTATCTGTCTGCTAGGGATGACATGATCGACAGACCATGATGCTTTGCCACAGATGGCCTGCACCTGCCGCCCCTGGGATTCCAGATACTGGCTAAGGCTCTTGCTGCCCCTATAGTGCCTTTTTTAGGCAAGGTTCAAATAACAAATTCACCAAGTAACAGGAACAGGCAAGCAAAAACTAAGGATAATGCTAGAAGTCGAAATCTCAAAATGCACTCACTCGAGGCACTCCTTAAAATGGAGAACATCGATATCTGTGCAGTGACTGACACTTGGTTCAAGGCTCCAGAAAGCACCCCTGCACTACCAGGCTATAACTCATACCATGCTTTTCGGCCATGTAACCTGGACCGAAACACCAAAGGCGGAGGTGTGTCAATATTCATTAAGGATATCCACACCTCTAGGCTAGTTGCTCAGCATAATGCATCCGAGGTTATCCAAATGCAACTAACTCTGGGCAAAACTGCAATCCAAATTGTATCTTGCTACAGATCCCCCACCATGCCCCAGGATTCCCACTCCTCTTTTCTTGATGTACTGGAAAATATTAGGGTTCAACCAAACACCCTAATAATGGGCGACTTCAACTACCCCACCATTAACTGGGAAAACTACTCGTGTACCAACTCCTTAGCTCAACACTTTCTGGAATTCATAAACTCCAATGCCTTGGATCAACTTTTTCACACCCCCACCAGGGGCAACAATATCCTAGACCTAGTCATTACCAACATGAGTGACCGATGTTCCACACCTGAAGTCAACACCTCATTGGTCTGATCCGACCATAAGCTAATCATCCTAGATATCCACATCCCGCCCCCACCCACCATTAAGGAAACCATGGTAAAAAATTTCTCCAAAGCCAACTTCACAGAAGTGGTGAACTTCATGACACCCATGCAGATGGACAATACAGTTACAACTGCTGAATCCTACAGAAATGCACTCTATAAGCACTTACACGAGTGCATGGATTGTGCTATCCCAAAGAGAACCAAGACGCTATCCTCCAATAAAAGGAAGCCAATCTGGTGGTCCCCTGCCATAAACAAACTGTACAACCAAAGGAAGAAACTGTTGCAAAAGAGAGTACAATCCCACGAGTGGAGGAGCTCCCTGGTCAGCCTCAGTAAGAAGATGAGATTCCATATAAGATCCTCCAAAGCTAGCTACGAAAACAAAATTGCCACTAATTCTAAGGACAACCACAAAGCATTCTATAGCTATGTCAAGAATCTCAATGGCAACACCCAGATCTGATCTGAGTTACAGCAAAAAGGCATGAAAATTACAGAACCAACTGATATTGCCAACATCCTGGCAAATAGGTTCAGTGCTAACTTTACCCCCCCACACACCCTAAAGGGCCCATATCTATACAGGAAGAATGCAGAGTCCCTGTAATCACAACTATGCAGATAAAAGCTGCACTCTCTAAAGCCAAAAACACAACATCCATGGGACTGGACAACATCCCAGGCTGCGTTTTACACAAACCTCAGAACAAACTGGCTCCCCACTTAAGCACCATGTTCAATAATAGCCTCACATCAGGCTTTGTGCCCACTGAATGGTGCACAGCAACAGTTATCACACTCCACAAAGGGGGAGCCACCACTGATCCTGGGAACTATTGACCTATTAGCCTGACGAGCCTGGTCCGCAAGGCCATGGAACGTATCACCATGGAACTCATAAACAAGGACATTGGTAGCATCCAAACTCTGGATCCCACCCAGTTCAGGTTTGTGAAAGGCAGATCATGCCTCCTGAACTTAATCGACTTCTTTGAGGTAGTCACCAAAGCCGTAGATGAGGGTAAGGTGGTTCACGCTGCCAATCTTGACCTTGCCAAGGCTTTCGACACCATCCTCCATTCTGGAATTATAGCTAAACTCACTAAGCTATGTATAAATCCCTACATCACAAGATGGGTTACCAAATGGCTCACTGACAGAACCCACACTGTAAAAGTTGCAGACTCCAGATCTGACCTCAAAGCAGTGACAAGTGGAGTACCACAAGGTTCCATCCTGGGACCTCCTCCTGTTTGGTATCTACTTCTCTGAAGTACAGGCAAACACAGAAGACCTCTGGCTAATGAAGTTCACAGATGACTGCAAACTTGGAGCAATAGTCAAGTCCCAAATGATGTGGACATCCTACAGAAGGGCCTCACTGAGACAAATGCCTGGTGTCAGAACCATGGCCTCAAGCTCAATGCCAAAAAGTGGAGTGTCATGCCCTTTGGTAAAAACTCTGTACCCATGAACTACCATATAGGCAGCAATCTACTTAACAACGAATGTGTGATAAGAGACCTTGGGACCCAGGTGGACAGTAGTCTCTCCTTTGATAGTAACATCGCCACAGTAGTCAGGATGTCCTTCTACATGGCACACCTCATCATAAAAGGGTTCTCATCCAGGAAAAAAGAGGTAATTCTTCCCCTCTACTTGACACTCATTAGACCCATTATAGAGTACAACACCCCTTTTGGAATGTACCTCACAAGACATCTGCAGCAGTTGGAAAGGCCACAGAAGTACCTCGAATAGAGGATTACTGGCCTCAAACAAATGCCCTACACTGACCACCTCAAAAAACTCCAGCTTTATTCCGTAGCATATCGCCTACTCCAAGGTGATCTCTGCCTAACATATAAAGCTATGTCAAACCCAGAGCTGTTGGACATGCTACACCTAAAGAAATCCCAATCCCTCTGAGCTACATGCTCTAGGGACCTAAACCTTGTCACCACAATAAACAGGACATGCTGGAGGGATAGATTCCTGTCCCATAGACTTCCCATACTCTGGAACAGGCTACCAATCTATGTCAAGCAAAGTTCTTCATTAGCACTCTTCAAGAAAAATCTTGATGAGTGGATGGGAAATATGAAATACACCCCGGGGATCACAGGAAAATAACTTTCTTGTGTGGCGTAAGCCAGGGAACCTTGTTGGCTAGGCTTATGTAAGCCATTGGGCCGATAGCCTAGTACCTACCTATGAACCTATGAACATTCTAGATTAATCAAATTAAGTAATTTATGTTGTCAAGAAGAATTACTACTATGTAAATATGGTTACATGTCTCAAAAGAAGTTTAAAATTTGGTTTAAATTCAGTGCATCACTAATTGAATTTATTGCTATACACCATCATTTACTATTATTTCAATGCCATATATATTTTTTTTGTTCAATTTAAACAGTCCAGTTCCCTTACTTATTGGGACCACAGTCTACACCCACATTGAAATAAAAGCCCCCGTATGGTGAGCTGGGAAGGAAGAAAGAATGTGAACCATAAAGGTTTTCATTACATCAAATGCCAGGTAGTCTATAATTCACAGAGTTATCCTCTACAATGTGTCTGCTGGCTACACAGACACTTACCATGACTCCCCACATGCAGCACACATGTGACTTTATCAACAGTTTGTGACTATCTCCAGAGCATCTTATTGGTGATGCCAGATGAGCACTAGAGCAGATTTTGATGACACCTATCAGAAATCCTCAGACTGTGATACCCAATAGATACAACTATGGTCTATCAGAATCCTGTGTCATTATGGAGCATGCGACTATGCTCTATCAGAATCCTGCATCATTATAGAGCATGCGACTATGCTCTATCAGAATCCTGTGTCATTATGGAGCATGTAACTATGCTCTATCAGACTTCTGTGTCAGTATGGAGCATGCATTTGGGCTATGGAAGACACACTCTTGCTGCTCGAATGTATTTGGTGGTGCCCTGCTGTATGACTTTGGCACTTGGGCTAAGGTATTCTGAGTGTGTGCGATGTTACAAGACAATGAGGAAGCAAATGCAGCATGGCACTGGAGGGTGAGCTACATGAGGAGTCAATGGAGGACCCAGCAGCAGGGAAGGAACATGATAGACAGAAGTGTGTAGATTAAGTGTCAATATCAAAGAGGATGTGGTGTGTAGATAGTTTTAGCCAACAGTAAAACATATACACAACAGTAAAAGTAATGAGCACAAACCCATTACCAGACTGTGATTACCCATGCATTGGCTGGCCACACTGTGCTACACAAGTAACACTGTACCAAGGGCAGGGGACAGTTATTTGCACAGACTGAGCAATGTTTTCCAAAGAGAAATGTGTGAGTGCTATACAGTCTGAAACTCTCTGTGTGCAGTGTGTCTGAGGTGAGTCGGGAGAGGATTACTGTGATGCCTTGGAAGGCCACTGTTACTGGCTTTTGTGTGTGTGTGTGTGTGTGTGTGTGTGTGTGTGTGTGTGTGTGTGTGTGTGTGTGTGTGGTAATGGGACTGTCATCTATGTGCACCAGCATGCACATCCATGCATCATCCCCCATATGGAGCTCATGTCAGACATTGATGGCTGAGTACAGGTTGGGGGTGACATAGTGTCTTCACTGCATGTGTTCACAACCACATATCTTTCATATGCATTGTTTGTGTCTTCTGTGGTGTCTTCATGTATAAGATGATGTGTTCATGAGCTAGGCAGGCATCTGGCCTCCACACTTGCATTGCAATCTCTGGCCATGCCAGCTTTTCATTGCCGTCATTGTTAGAGTCAGACTTCTGTCCAACATCAGGCAGTGGCAGTTCCATAGCGCTGCACCCAGAAGGTGCAACACCTGTGAGGACACCAAAGAGTACAGCCTAATATAAGTATAACACAACACCTCCATGTTACAACCAGTGGGAATGAATATCCATAAAAGCTAGTGGCAATAATGGGTAATATTATCTTACCATGTAGGTTCATAGGTTGGTACTAGGCTATTGGCCCTAAGGCCTATACAAGCCTAGCCATAACAATTCCCTAGCTATTTCTTCCCATAATATTTATTTCCCTGGACCCCTGTCTAGCAGGACAACTGACGTGATCCCCAGAGTCAATTTCCGATCTCCCATGCAATCGTCAAGGTTCCTTTTAAAGAGGGCCAAAGAGGTGCTCTGCTTGACATGTATGGGCAGTCTATTCCAGAATCTGGGAAGTCTCTGGGTCAGGAACCTATCCCTCCAGTATGTTTATTGATTGTGATGACAAGCTTTAGATCCCTGGAGCATGTGGCTCTGAGGGATTGGGATTTCTTTAAGTGTAGCATGTCCAACAGCTCTGGGTTTGACATGGCCTTGTATGTTAAGCAGAGATCGCCTCTGAGTAGACGATATGCGACAGACAGCTGCCCTTGTGGCTTGTACACCTGATGTACCTGATGCACAGGAAATACACATCACTGGTGTCATGTTCCAAAATACAGGGGTCAAACAAAATCATTTATGTGGTAACAGAGGGAGTATACTTCACACCTGTGGCATTTCCAGTTGATACTCATGGACCACACTGCAGCCCTAAGATCTAGTACCCCAGTATGTAAATCTGATGACTCTTATCCCTCACAAAGAGACACCAGAAACTCCTTTGTCTCCATTAATGGTAGTGCAACAGATTACCCACCTATCATTGCCCTACCCTCCCATGAAAGATATCACAATTTTCAGAGCCATGTATAATGTTGGTGGCCATACATCTGACCTGCTCATAGTTTTGGTCTTGGACATTTAATATCTGCTATTATATCCTGTCAAGCACATTCACAATGAGGCCAGTCAGTAGTCTCCGAACTGAGCAGCCACTGGGCATGGAGTCAAAGGGCTTGCCCAAGGACATCATTCTCTGCATGGAAGATCTTGGTCTGTCTTGCTTTTCCTTTGCCAGTATATTACTGTTTAGAGAAAGAATACAGCAAGTGAGTATGCCAGTAAGACTACCTTCAGTGTACCACCCATGCTGTGCATGTGACTGATAATGTTAAAATGTGGACATAACAGTATCCTTATGTTACTACCTGGTAGTGGACCTCCATTTAGCATACACATACAGACATAACCCATAGAGTTACCTCAGCCGCCAGTCCACCTTATGCTTCACTCCACCTCATCTCAGCTTATGATGGAATATAGAGTATGCAATAAGCACTCATTTGTAAGTGTACCCAAGTGTTATGCATGATATGATCCCAATCTATGCAGTCACAGCTACCCACAGGCACAAATAGGATGTCCACTGCAACTGTAGTACTACATTGTGTGTCAGGGGTCAACCTGACTTAACAAGCACAATATGTAAAACTATGAAAGTACAGCTGATGTCCTTTGTCTCTGCCTGTGACTGCAAACCCTGAGTAGAACTGTGAAGTGTAAGTTTGCTGACACATAGACTCTAATATACAGAACAATTTCCAGCAAGATTGTTTAATCCTGGTCTGTACCAACAGTAATTTGCGCAGCACTAAGACAACAGCAGCTGACCCCCACACCTGTAAGTTACTGCTATAAACAGGTATGTGTGCCTTGGCATATCACAAGGCAATGTTGGCCTATAACCTTTAAGTGCTGCATTTCAGAACTGTTGTTGGGTATACCTCCAATTAACCTTAGCATTACCTGGGTACAATCTTTATGTGCTCCCACCTATTACTTAAATCTTGCAATACTCCATCTAATGTTCTTTGCTAAGTTTCCTACATCCATTTTTACCACACAGGTACAGTTAAGTACTGCATTGTTTCCTACATCCATTGTTACCACACAGGATAGTACAGTTAAGCACTACAGCATCTTCTACATCCATTATTACCACACAGGGTAGTATAGTTAAGTACTGCAGTGTTTCCTACATCCATTATTACCACACAGGATAGTATAGTTAAGCAATACAGCGTCTTCTGCATCCATTATTACCACACAGGATAGTATAGTTAAGTACTGCAGTGTTTCCTACATCCATTATTACCACACAGGATAGTATAGTTAAGTACTGCAGTGTTTCCTTCATCCATTATTACCACACAGGATAGTATAGTTAAGTACTGCAGCATTTCCTACATCCATTGTTACCACACAGGATAGTACAGTTAAGCACTACAGCATCTTCTACATCCATTATTACCACACAGGATAGTATAGTTAAGTACTGCAGTGTTTCCTACATCCATTATTACCACACAGGATAGTACAGTTAAGTACTGCAGTGTTTCCTACATCCATTATTACCACACAGGATAGTATAGTTAAGTACTGCAGCATTTCCTACATCCATTATTACCACACAGGATAGTACAGTTAAGTACTGCAGCATTTCCTACATCCATTATTACCACACAGGATAGTACAGTTAAGTACTGCAGTGTTTCCTACATGCATTATTACCACACAGGATAGTATAGTTAAGTACTGCAGTGTTTCCTACATCCATTATTACCACACAGGATAGTATAGTTAAGTACTGCAGTGTTTCCTACATCCATTATTACCACACAGGATAGTACAGTTAAGTACTGCAGTGTTTCCTACATGCATTATTACCACACAGGATAGTATAGTTAAGTACTGCAGTGTTTCCTACATCCATTATTACCACACAGGATAGTACAGTTAAGTACTGCAGCATTTCCTACATCCATTATTACCACACAGGATAGTACAGTTAAGTACTGCAGTGTTTCCTACATCCATTATTACCACACAGGATAGTACAGTTAAGCACTACAGCATCTTCTACATCCATTATTACCACACAGGATAGTATAGTTAAGTACTGCAGCATTTCCTACATCCATTATTACCACACAGGATAGTATAGTTAAGTTCTGCAGCATTTCCTACATCCATTGTTACCACACAGGATAGTATAGTTAAGTACTGCAGCCATGGACGTGTGAAGAAAATACTGACCTTACTTTCAGCAGTTAATATTCCTGTTTTCCTCTGAGTTAATTTCCTTGAACAGATGAATATCTTTTTGCAATCTGTGTTCTGCAGTGTAGCGTGATGCTTCTCGGTCCAGTTTCTGGGATTTATCTCACGTTGATTCAGGTCTTACAGCTTGATGAGAATGGAAATGCAGGCTTAACTCATGAACGCCGCTGACCTGCTCAATCTACATTTCATGTCTAGATGTACAGTGTTGCATACAGGTCGGCATGACACTGCACACACCTGAGCATCTCAGAGGTACTTTCAGAATATGTGTGCACCTTCAAGTCAAAAAAGAGGTTCCTGCAATTCTCTGTTTAAGCCTGCAAGGAAAGGAGTTGCTGAAGACCGCTTTTTCTAAACTCATTTTGAGTACATGGAATGTATAGAAAAATGCTTATATCAAACGATATGCAACTACGACAACATAAGAGCATAGCAACTGCTTAACTAAGCCACCACCGCAGAAAATGTTCCCTCACCACAAGCTCTGGTGAAAAGGTTTCTTAATTAGCTGCTGTGTTCATGCTACTTCTCCAACGTGTTAATTGTTACCAGACTTGGGACTGAGTCGTCCCCCAAAAGACAAACAGTAGCCGGCTTGGCAAAATTGCACAGACTAAGTTTCTGAACCCCAGAGCTGGTATTAGGCACAACTGCAGCTGTAAATCAATGACCTTCATTCTGACAAAAAACAAGCAAAATAGAATATTCTACCATTGTTAAAGATTGTTAAAAAATGATTGTATCTATGTATTTATATCTAGATACATTTTTATAGCCGAATGGTTTGTGATCAATGTACAAAATATTGAACACAAGCCATCAAAACTTAGTTCAGTGACACTCTGACAGGTTTTAACAGAGGTTGGGGGGGGGGCAAATCTCCGTACCTTACTCTGTCTCAGTTGGTGAATTGAGATTAGATGGACAGTATGTAACATTCTGTGAGTCAATCACAACCCATGAGATAAAAGGGACTGTAAGCATATATATTTATATCTATGTAAAAATAGATAAGATAGATAGTGTTTACTATGAAATTGCTGAAGCAGAAAAAAATCAAAATCCTGAGACCATAACTTTAAAAGACCAACATGCTGAAGACAACAGTATCGAACTCCCAGACTTGCCCCCTGCAACACCCATTGCAGCATTCCTTCCAGGATTCATACTGGTAGGGAATTTTGATATTCAAGACAGATTTGATATTAGTGATTTTTCAACATTGTGTCTTCAGCGTTTTGGTCTTTTGTTATTACGGTCTCAGGATTTTGATTTTCGAGATATTGTGTTTCAATATTTTCATAGTAAACCTATATATGAACTCGCAAATGGATACCCATACCCAAACAAACAATATATGGACTGCAGGATGCACAAGGATGCACAAGAAAAAAATACTCTAGAACAAGTAATCTAATCATGGCTGCATCCTTTCACAGTGTCCAACAGAAGAAAAAAGGAACACACAGATAGATCATCATGTTTTTGCCATGAACAGCAAACAGCCCTGTCAATGTAAAATCTGTACTAAAGTCAACCAACTCATTTAAATATTGGGCTCCCAACCACATAACCTTTACTAAAATAAACAATCCTTGTGCTGAATGAAATTATCACAATAAACAGAAGTAAACAATGCAAATTTTAGAAATATATACAAAAAATGCATAAATCGAGCAATATGTAACAGTGGCAATAAAAAGGGTACAGCAAATGTTTACAATGACATTTCTACAGGTAAATGTATACAAATGCTAACGGTGATAAAGAGATATCTAACAGTCAACTCATTAGTCAAAGTCAATTGATAAGACAAATTAAAAATATATTTTGAAGAGGTTTAAATTAAATATAATTCAATAAAATGAAATAAGTACTGAATGGTCAAGAAAGCCACAATTAGAATCCTAATAGATTCTACTTCATAGAATAAATGGGAGGATTGCTGACATGTAGCGGTCAAAAAGGGAAATGAACAACTAAAACGAAAATAAAAGATGAAACATCAAAATAGCCTCATTGAAACCACATCTTTCATTCATCTAAAACATTATGCTGCTCAAGTCAGATTTCCCCCTGTGAAAATAGTTTGTACTATTTGAGCCACAGTAACTCTGGTGCAAAAGAAAAGCATTTTCTTTTTGTTTGCAGGGATGGTCTGACTGGGCACTCAGGGTCATTTTTAGTGGAAGCCAGGAAAAGCTCCATTAAGCTTAAAAAAAATTACACAATTTACAGAGAAAATTAATTTCAATTTCTTAACAGTAGAAATTTGGTTTTAGAGTCATGCAATGGGTAATACAGTCAATTTGATTTCTATAGGAGTTTTATGCAATAATGTTGGGAAATAGGAAATTCACCCCGGGGGATCACTTCTGTGGCTCTGCTTGACAGTGGCACAGGAAAATAATTTTCTTGGGTGACGAAAGCCAGGGTACCTTCTTGGCTAGACTTATATAGGACCTAGGGCCAATAGCCTAATACCTCCCTATAAACAGTTTGCATTTACATATACAGCAAAATAAAAAAAAACATGATTATAGGAGTTATGAAAGCAGTACATGGTTATAAATGCAGACAGGATTTATTTACATAAGATACAATAGGAAAGATGGAAAATTAGGGACCGGTTCATGCGGCAATATGTTAAAATAATTTAGAACTGTATGGCAAAAATTCTAAATACCAACTGTATGGCAAACATTCTGAATACCAGCACTTTTTAGATCCTCTATTTAATCCAGCAGATACAGTCTAGTAACAATGGTGCTTTTCAATATTCTCAACATACAAAAATATTAATTTCTTCAACCGTATTTCTACTGTGTTGAATTCTATTTTGTAATCCAGGAAAAGAACTTACAGTCCTAAAAGTAGATTGCACTTTTTTAAATCTGTAAAATCCTTGTTTAAGTAACATGTGCTTTATTCTGCGTGTAGGAATTGTAAAAGAATATGTCAAAACATAAATTTATGGGGGGAGGGACCTGAAACACAAAAGTCACAGTAAACAGTGTGAGCAATGCGGACTCTGTTTTCAGTGTTATCCTCGGTGCATAAAGTATAGAATTTTTAATAGCATCTTACAAACAGGACACCTACCATGTCTGTGATCTTATACAAACTTTAACTC
The DNA here is from genome assembly GCF_019279795.1 of Protopterus annectens. Taxonomy (NCBI): domain Eukaryota; kingdom Metazoa; phylum Chordata; order Ceratodontiformes; family Protopteridae; genus Protopterus; species Protopterus annectens. The sequence goes on from NC_056742.1 coordinate 449,480,381, forward strand.
ACTTTATTTTACAAATATGTATGCATCTGACCATGTCGCTTTGTTGAAATGATACTAAATGCCAGCACATGCAAAGAAAACAGCCTCTGTATTGCTAGGACTTTCAGTCCATTAAAACTTAGCAGTTCTATTACAGATAGCTGAATTCTCACAAAATCACATAATTTGTTAAATAAAATGAAACATTATCAAGATATACAATTTCACTGCATATAATAGTCAAGGAATGCAAAATGATACATTTAAAAATAAATTTGAAGTCCAAAAGTTATTTGGCATACACAGAAAATGACATGATTTAGAAACAGCTTGCCAGAAAAATAAACCACATTAATTGTTACCACATTGACTGCTCTAATATGTCCTAAGTTCTGCAATATCCAAAACATAAGAAGAGTAACGCTGCTCCCAACATGAGATAAAACTGTCAAAATCTACACTATTAATACACTTTATGTGTGTGTGTGTGTGTGGGGGGGGGGGTGGATAGATAGATCACACAAAACAAAATAACTACACACAAGAAAAGCACCATCTTACTTACCTACCAGTAACATGTCTAAACCTTCATGAAAAGTGATGTTAGCAAATACTGTTCCTACACAAACAAGATCTTAACCTCCATCTGCACATCTAGGTCAGGTTCCTTTGTGCACTGTCTCTCCAGGACTGGGTTTTCCTCGTTTTATGGAAACATTAAAGGAGTTCTTCATATTTATAGACTTGTTTATGTATTTCAGAGCAGTGAAAAATGCCACAGTTTTGTGCTGCATGAACATTGGCAGAGATCAGGGTAGTGACCACAACCTGTATGCTTTATTTCTGAGAAACAAAATACTACCTAATGCAAAAGCCATCATCTGTCCAAGTATTTGATATTATAAAGTCTGCTGATGTTCTAGTTAAAAATGCAGTCATCAAATGCCCCTCCAACCCTGGCACGTTGCTTCATAGTAAATGCGACTAGGTAATGCAACAGAATCAAGTTTAGTGTAGGTGGGTAGCAAACTATATCTATCTGGGTAATGTAAATAAAATAAGTTTCTAACAATAAAGAACATGGCAAGGTGCGTCTCCAGATGGACTGCATTCTCTTCATTCAAAGCTACTTTATTTCCTTGGTGTGTGTGTTCTAGTCATACATCTCTTCTTCTGTCCCCTAATTATACTTGGCTTTCAAGACTGTTTTCAAATGGCTAAATAGTGTTTTTGTCCTTAGATAAAACTAAATTAAAGACTGTGTTGCAGTTTGCACTACACAGGGAGTTTCATCTCATACCGCAGGCATGACTTTGAAGTCACATACAGATTATTGCAGTTTTGATAAAGGTTTGTTAGATGTTCAATGGTAAAATAGAATCATATAATCTAGTGAAGCAGTAAGTCTCAGCAGGTTGGGATTAAGGGAGACCTCTCCTCTTTTGGGAATTGTGACAAGGGACTGCCAAGTGCTGACTCATTTTACCTGTGCTGGCTGTAGTAACAAACAAGCTCAACAGCAAAATCTTGGCTACTTTTAATTAGGATTACTGCCCACATAAAAAGTCAGACATGTTATACAGGGTATAAAAACTGGGTGAAATAAAAAAATGATGCAAAGTTTTCACTTAACCGAAGTGCATCTGTTTTATGTGGGTGGTGCACTGGTGCAGCAGTTAGCATTGTCACCTCACATCAAGTGGTTCTCCTATTCGATTTTGAGCTGGGGTGCCTTCTGTGCACAGTTTGCATGTTGTGTGGGTTTCCTCTGTGTGCTCCAGTTTCCTCTGACTTTCTAAAGACATGCATCTGTAGTTTCTCCTCATGCCTCCACTGAAAATGGGCTCTGTCTCAGTCAGACTTTCCCAGTAAACAAATGTTAAATAAATACATTTGGAGCAGAAACTAGCTGTGTTTTTTAAAGTGATTAACAGAAATCATATGATTTTTTAAAAAGTTGCATTTTTCAGGCTTTGAGTTACTGTAGGATTTATCAAAGTGATGCAGCATAATGTATGAAATACAATCACCAGAATACATAACATCTTTATGTAATATAATACAATGTATACATACAAACTAAACATGCCTCTCAACTGTCCAGATTTTTGCAAAATGCCCAAACATTTGCCTCATATTTTTGTTCTGTAACTCATAAAATCTGTGGATTTCCATAAAATCTCTCAGGATTGAAGTCAGTAAATAATGACATTCATTTGAGTTTCAGACTTCATATCCTTCACACAAATGCAAGCTAACACAAATCCTGTTATTCTAGCAATTTTCTAAGTTTGCAAGTGCAAAATTTTAAAATCTGTCGCTAATTTGGGTCTTTATCCCCCCCCTCCGGATTATTTTAAGCTTTGTCCAGATTCGTTGCTTTGAGAGGTTGAGAGGCATGGAACTGAAATGGTCAACCACACAAACACTCGCATGACATTCACTTTGAAGCACAACATATAACCAGGTGCAGCTGTGTAAAATTTGATGTAGACTACCAAACTTATTGCATATCTATGACACTAACCCCCTACTATGTTATTTACTTATCTATGCTCATTTGATCTATACTCAGTCAGCATGTCTCTGAACTGATAGAAAAAGAAAGAAGTTCTAAGAAGCAATTGGAATTTCTAGCTGTGGTTGTTTAGTCTCTCTTTATGTAGCACTGATGCCATCTGCTGGCGGCACAGTGAAATGCAAACTGCAGTAGATATTTTTCCAGTCCTTTTTTTTTAATTTATTGGGGTGAAATCATATCACGTACATGCAACTGTTTAGGGTTAAAGATAAAAATACAGTGCAAAAACCTACTTCAGGCCATTTTTAACACCAATCTTCAGATGCAGTTGGCTGTAACGTGTTTTCACAATACATGAGAAAATTAAGGAAACCAGAACACTAAAAAAACACAGAAATGACACACTCCAATAAAGTACACATTTACTGTCACAAAATAGCCACTTCAGCAAATCTTGAGTCAAATCTAAAATACATAAGAATTAAAAAACACAAGCAACAACAAAAAAGTAACAGAGGTAGCTAATAACAACTTGCATTATGCTGATATATCATGGAGACATGTAACAGATCAGTTTAGAGAATGGTGTATACTGACACATTACAACTGAGACAGTCTTTGGGGGGCATACAAGAACCACAGACACCTCAAATGGACACATCTGTTAGACCAAATACTTTTTTGCTTTGATTGCAATGAATATATTACAAAGGGTACACTGTCACTCAATCCAAAGAGGTACATTTTTTGCAAAGGGCAGGCAGACTTACTTCATAACAACTGTTTTCAGGACCACTATTTGGTTAAATAATCTGTTCATAAAAGCATAATTTGACAGTGGAAACTGAAGGACTCAAACCCAAGACTACAGACCAATGCTTGCTGGCAACTCATAATATTCACCCTCTAAAATAAACTATCAGACTAAATGACTATCTTTGAAGTTATAAATAGACAAACTGTGCACCACTCTTCTCAATTAGAAATTGGTACTTTTTCCCCTACAAAGTCGAACTTTCAGCCATGTCCACAGGCCTGGCTGATGCACGTTGAAATGCAATATGCAATCTACAAAAGCACACACATACTTGAAGTGGGTCAATTCATTCATTAGCAATTATCTATCTACACAAAAAATAATGTAGATCTGTCATTACCATTTTAAACATGAGAATATATACTTGCCAAACCTTCCAAACGCTTCAGCATCAGCTGATGATGGAAGGAGCACTGATCTACAAAGGAAAGGTGGGAGAACATTACTGACCCATCAAGGAGGGACCCCTAGCAAATCAACTGAAACAAGCAGAACATACATCAGTAACACCTACTTACAAAGATCCTCATTGACTTGATTATAGGTTGTGTTGAATGTAAAACAGTGCCACCAGGCTGTAAAGAAGGAGTCCTAAAGGAGTGATTTCCTTTAACTATCCTATCTCCTCTAAGCTGCATCTGTGACAATAATTCTTTCTGTGGCCACAGCACAAATGTGTGTAACTTAGACAATGTTGAAGTATATACTGATTACAGCTAATTCACTAGTGGAGCAGACTTTGAATGCAGCATTCCTCAAATTTGACTCATTAACTGATGGTAAGAGAAAATGGTACTTGGTAATCCAATTAATAAATTGCTTGGTAACCACAAACCAAATCTTTCCTTGAGAACAGGATAAAATCAGTTTTCGTAAATTCATGCAACTGTTTCAAGCAGCACCTAAGTTCTACTACAGATCCAGGATCCCTTTTGCCCTCTGTTTCTGCTGCTGCAAAAATAACTGAAAAGTTAAAGGACCAGCTCAAGGAAACTTGGGAAACCATCTTTTAGAGAATGGATGCATTCATCCTGAGGGGAATCCTATCAGAAAAGGGAAGAAATATCTCCCTACACATAAGGGTCTCAATGTAAGACACAATAGATATCAGGGTGACTGTAACTATGGTAATCAGATAAAGCATCTCTGAGGTTCAGTGTGCCTAAGCATGTAGGCTCAAACGGTGGAGAGACAAGCCAGTTTGCCATGAAGTTCATGTCCCACAGACTAGAGAAATTCCTCAACAGAGGACAAAGGTACAGTAATCATTGAAGGAATTGCTTGACCAACCAGTTCCAGGCCACAGTTCTGCTGTCCACAAGGTCAGGATGAACTGAAATAAATGATGCAAGCACCTTGACTTTGTAAAAACTGAGATGTAATCCCTTCAAGGTGTCTAAGTTAAGTCAGAAGTGCCTGCAAAGTAAGCAACCTAGAAAGTAAAAGGTATCAATCTACCCAAACTGGAAATCTCTTTCACAAGGCTGAATAAGCCGCTGCAGGGACGGGAATGCAAGCAAGTACTGCACCTCCCTGTACCTCAGGAAGTAAGGTGATGCCTGAAATCAAGGGAAGGCAAGCACAAAGAAGACCAAAGCTAAGTGCCAGGGGACTAGAAACTGTCACTTTGTCATGTACTACTCATAGTTGGCAAGCAGTGGGGAAAAGTCTGTGCCAGGCCTAAAACCGATTTAGTCTGTGAGTCTACACTTATAACTCAACTCCCACAAGACACTGAACATCTGTTTGATGTCTAATCTCTAAGATGTGAGTCCTGGTGAAGGATGACCCAGAGAACTCTCTTCAACCATGTCCACCAGCCTGATCAGCCTTGGGCTACAATTCTTGCTGCAAAGTCCAGGTTCTAGGGGAGCCAGCTGATTTGCTGCATGTTACTAATGAAAATTGTGAATGTGCAAATAAAAAGCACAGAGAACCACTTTCAGTGATCAGGTAAGGTTGTACTTTTCTTCACTATTGTGCGACCACGGGGGTTGGTGTACTGTATACAGATTTGGGGGGGTGTAGTAGGTCTTTGTGCGACCACGGGGGTTGGTGTGCTGTACATAGATTTAGGGGGGTGTAGTACGTCTTTGTGCAACCACTGGGGTTGGTGTGTTTTACATAGATTTAGGGGGGTGTAGTAGGTCTTTGTGCGACCATGGGGGTTGGTGTGCTGTACATAGATTTAGGGGGGTGTAGTACGTCTTTGTGCGACCACAGGGGTTGGTGCGCTGTACATAGATTTAGGGGGGGTGTAGTAGGTCTTTCCCCACATGAGGGTGCAGGAATGCTTACTCTCTGCAAAAAAAAAAAAATGCTTTTTGGTGAATGTTGTTTATATTGCATTCTTTTTTTCTTACCCACAAGAGCTAATTTAGCTTTCATGTAATTTGGTAAATCAACACGAATCATTCTGAGGACCAAAGTCATATGACCAGATGGCTCAAGTGACTCCTCTCTAGGGTTAGTTGAACTCAAGCTGATTTCAATCATCTAAGATAGGGCAGCACAAGATTCCCAAGAGTCTTCCCAAGGGCAGCAAGCTTGGCATGGACACCCCCAAGTCACGACACTGAAGAGAAAGATGAGGTGTGGCTCAAGATCCTCACTAGCCAGTGGTGACCTCCCCATCTACAGGGGGGCTGCTAAGTAACAGACTTACTTCTAGCAGAGTTACATTTCACTTGCTCTCTGAGTCAGTCTATCATTAAAGCAATGGGTCTGTGAGAAAGACTCCCTCACACCTAAAGAGTACCCATGACAGCTCTTGACAACTTTTGTTCTGGGGATAAAACAGACCAAACTTTCTACCTTCTTCACCATTAAGAGACAAGACTGAACCTCTGAAACTAGTGGGAGTTTATAATATCATGTTTCTTTCCAACATTAAAGAGAATAGTTGTGTAGTGATGGATGGTAAACTTGTTTAGTCACGCAAACAAAAGACTTTACAGATAAGCAGAAGAACTGAAAGCTGAGTGAGAAAAAAAAGAACTGAGATACTTTGAAGAAATGGAAACTTATGTAATACACATTGTGATAAACCACGTTGTACATCACTAATGGGCACAGCATGTCCATGAAACTGGATCTTTGCAGGGAAAAAGAAAACAGCTGTGAATGTTGGAAAAGATATAGCCAACCATAGATTAATAAAGGAGGGTCACTGGCATTCGCTCTATATTTTGTGCACTTTAATTTTAAAGGAAGAAATGAATATTATCACCTGTGATCCAAGAAAAGCTGGACATCAGGACAGCAGCAGTGGTTAAGGTAATCGCTGATATATATATATATATATATATATATATATATATATATATATATATATATATATATATATATATATATATATATATATACACATACACACGCACACACGTTTACTATCAAAATGTCTTGGCAACACGGAAATCTGGACATCTGTCAATTTTTTGCATCTGCAGAGCATCCACATTTGCCTTTTTGATAGTAAACCATATATAATGTATGTACATATATATATATATATATATATATATATCTATCTATATACAGATATATATATATATATATATATATATATATATATATATATATATATATATACAGATATATATATATATATATATATATATATATATAGGGTCTATATTAGATCACCAAATGCTTAGGTTAGCGAATGGTGATTAATTGACCCCATGTAAGCGAATGCTTACAAAACCGAACTGTCAGAACAGCAATTTTTTTCCAAGGGAAAAAAAATCGCTGTTCCAACAAAAAAAAAAACACTTTAATATGTGATATTAAATGGGGGGCTTCACCCCCCCACAACCCCCCTACCTAAATATACCAACTCTGAGACCACACTACAGTGCCGAAAACGGCAAACTACTGAAGCGGCCAAGCGGATTCTTTCCCAGGGAAAGAATTCACTTACATGCCGCTTTGATATTTTGCCATTTTGGCATTTACAGCTCGACCAAGTCGCATTCGCTAACCTACGTCTTCGGTCAGCTGATAGGAACCCTATATATATATATATATATATATATATATATATATATATATATATATATATATTATTTTTTTTTTTTTTTTTTGTGTATGCATGTATTTGTTGAGCTGTACCATACTGAATCATTTGAAACATGGGTCAGTGAATGGTCTACATCATCTGCTAATCTGTTGCATCTCAAGAGACTTAACAGGGTTTAACATAGCTCCTGTGGGGGGGGGGGTGACATGTCTCCTGTTTATAGTACCTGCAGCCCTTCAATGGATCGAGTCAAGGTAAAACTTTGGTGAGTTATGAGTTAGGACAGACTGTCTCAGTGTAAGCCACCCATATTACGTACAAGTAAGAAAGATTTTAGCAGTGAGTCAGCCGTAATATCAGTACTAAGGCTTTCAACAGCATTAACAATGCATTAACCTGTAAGACAAGTGGTGCCATATATGTGGTGAGGAGTACTGCGTTATTAAACATCTAGCATAATGCCAACATTCGGATGCAAAATAATATTCCAACAACCATTCTGTTCCTTTTGCACTGTTAAAGGCATAAAACTGTGTTAATTAGCATAATCATAATAAAAATCAGTTCCTTATAATAACCTAAATTTATTAGATGTGTAATTAAATGCCTTCTTCAGGAGACTGTTTGGTGTACACGGAGGGTCACTGAGAAGTTGTAAAAAGTTTCTTTTCATATTTAGTCATCTTTTTTGTCTGATATACTGTCTTCATCTTTAGCCTTCATTGGACTGACTTTAACAGCGTTTACTGTGGAAGGATTTTCTGCCTCCTGTAGAGCCCAGTATCGCTGCTGCTCTAGGTAGGTTGTAAACAGCTTGGCATACTCTGGGTGTATAAGTGCAAACTCTCTAAATTCATCTGAAAAAAAAAAAATTGGTAATTCACTAAACTACTATACAGCACTTAATTTCACTATCAATACTTTTAAGAACTGATATATGAAAGACTCTGGTTCAGGGCAAAACAAACTCCTTGCGCCATGTTAAGAGAAATTTCTTGCAAACTCTTAACAGAGATTACTAGAAAAAACTCACATGGCATCAAAATCTATATTTACAGTTATGCTCTCAGGTTAAGATAACAACTCTGCTGCTTGAGTTTCTGAAGTCTCTAAATCATTCAGAACCATCTCTTCATTGTCTTCACCCCCTTAGTATTGCAACCCCCCCCCCGACATGTTGAAGCAGACCATCATTTCACTAGATGACCTATCCAGTATCTCCTACCTGCACTACAGTACTATCCCACTGGGACAGTCTGGTAAGAGGATTGAGGAAACTGTCCATTAGGGTGTGATCATTCAGTTATATATTAACCCTCCAAGATGGGGTTACCTTTGCAGGGAGGGGTGTAAGGAAACACTCTGATGGGACTGAAGAAATATTGGTCACCTGTGTGTTCAAACAGTGTCTTTAAGCACTACCTCACCATCTGGTAGTGTGCAGCGCCATAGTAAGTGAAATGCCCTCATCCTGAGTGGTCATGTATCTCTCCCCCTCACCTGCCCACCTACTGCAACAATGCATCTAATTAATTCATCGAAAACTAATTGCAGCAGACGGCTGTTAATCGAACACAAACCAGCGAATGGCTGTTCATCGAACGTTCACTTCAGTGAACATTTTTCTAAGGGAAGGGAATTACTTGTCCCCCAACACTGACCATAACACAAACTACATTACATCAAACCCACCAAGGTAGTGGGCTTTGCACTCACACCCCTTACTTATATATACCAACTCTGAGATCACACTACATTGGGGAAAAGGACAAATTTCCTAATGCTGGCCAACTAACTTCCTTCCCTTAGAAGACCCGCAACAATAGCTGTTGTCATGGCCTTGGCAACACCACCAAAGCTCATGAACTGATGTGCCCCCTCAACCCTCCCTCCCTGAAGAGGGCAGGAGACAAAGCCTCATCATTCTACCCCATGAAACTCTCGCAGGTGCCCAGGTTACTGATCATTCTTAGGCAGTCAGAGTTGAAAGTCAGAGATTTATGCATCAATGCCAAAGAAAATGGATTGCCCAGTCTTGTTTGAAGTTATTTACTATCTTTACATTGGTGATAAAGCTCTTCTTGCAAAATATAATCCCAATTTTTAATTCTGTGTTATGTCTGACATTCAATAGTACAGCCTCTTTATCTTTTCAGTTTTATAAAAGGATTAACAATGTTACCAGTCTTACTAACCCCCCCATATACACATGGATCTACTTTACAAGTTCAACGTTTCAAAACTTCAAACTGAAAATGGTCGAAACCATAAGATCAAAGTTCTAAAACTTCGAAATTGTAATTAAAAAAATAAATAAATAAAAACAATTTTTTTTTTACTTTCTGCCCCTTGCACCCCCGCCCCCACTCCTGCTAAATAAATATACCAACTTTGAGATCATACTACAGTGAGGAAAACAGTAACTTACCCATTCCGTACTGTACGGCGATCTCCATTCAAAATGTTCAGAGTTTCACAACTTTGATCTTATTGTCTCGACCATTTCCAGTTCAAAGTTTTGAAACTTCGAGCTTGTGAAAGGAATCCATACACACACATCGTATAAGTTCTCTTACTGGGATATCGGTACTTCACCATCTCAGATTCCACTCCAACTTTGCATTACTAAGGTAAAGAGTAAATAATTACTCAGTCATGTGCATTTTGGTCAAACGCCTAAACTGAAGCTCGCTGCTTTCAAACTGTGCTCAGATCGGCATTACAGTGTTCTGTCTCTGCCAAAAGGTGGAACAATTTGTTGGCACCAATGAAACACATCTTCCTTTTACATCCACCAAGTGAAACACAGGAAACACAGAAAATTAGGGTGGGTGACTCTCCTGTATCCCAGGGTTCAGTCCTCAGACACTCCTATTTGGCATTTGCTTCTTAGAGGTCAATGTTAAGGGTTTATGGCTGGCCAAGTCTGCAGAAGATTGTAAACTTGATACCATCATAAACACTAGGAGATACCAAGATCCTCCAAGAGGACGTTTCACGAATAAATAGCTGGTCTTAAAAACACGGCCTAAAACTAAATGCCAAAAAATGCACAACAGTATTCTTTGGCAAACGTGATGTCTCCTGTAACTATCACACTGACACTCAACTGATCCAGTAGTTAGGGACCTGGGAATCCACATAGACAATGAGCTGTCCTTCAATCATTATGTATCCGTTAATGTAAGAAAGTGATTTTTCATCATGCTGCTAATTATGATATGAGTCCGGGTCACGTGATCAGTCCACTGTATTCGGTGGATCATAGAGTATAATGCCCTCTTTGGCATGCACCTGTACAAACAATTAACACAATTTAATTGGCCACAACTCTTGCTCAAGAAAAAAAAATTCAAGGGTGTAAAATCATAAAAGCTACAATACCGTCTCACAGTCCTTTTCCTCTTTTCAGTGTTTTAAAAGCTACTGAGGGAGAACTTCTGCCTCACATGCAGAGCCTCAACCAAACCAAATCTTTTCAGACTGACTGCACAACTGCATATCCAGTGGTGGCATAATTACCGGCTCAAGCGAGATTAATCTGTTCTGCAGCAAAAATACACACATGTATCACATCACAATGACTGCCAATTCTCTGGGATTGGCTTCCTCACCACATAAAGCAAAATGCATATCTCTTACTCTATTCAAATGTAACCTGAATGAAGTGATAGGAACCTACAACTTTACCCCTGGTTTTGCACATTTGTCCAATCTGCATAGTCATACCATGTAAATGTCTGCTCAGCTTTGGGATATTCATACTTAAAATTCAAGGGCCCTGTGTTATTTTGTACTTCAATCAAAAGAGATAAATTCTTCTTGGAAATGCATGGCAAGGCTTCTAAGGATCCTCATGGATTAATAGCCTTGTAAGTACATATAATCCTGTGAACCAAAACAGGTACCATTAGAGGTAACATAATGGCCCTGACCAAATAGAAATGACGCTGCATGTGAAAATCCTTGTGTGGAATTTGACTGTCACAAAGATAGTTACAGACACTGTCAACAGTGGATGTCCACAACATCTAGCCAAGAAATATAATATCAACAAGGCAACAGTACCAGTACCTGGAAATACTAAGAAAATATCCCCAGTGGGGTACTTAGCCCACATTGTGGTCATCTAGTTCAAATGGATAGGCTACAAATGTGATTCCTGTAAACACAAACTGCAGAAAGAAATAACTGAAGAGGGCATGGATGGATATTAACTTTAAATGGGCAGTACAGTGATGTACTAAGCATATCAGCACCCATCTGACCAAGAAGAAAGAAGGGTGCACACCTCCAACAGTAAGGCCAGATGTTAGGTCTTCAGCTGCAGTCATCCCAGGAGTAAGTATAACCACAGCTGTGATTGATATCACAAATATTTGTTTTTGTTTTTGCTGCAGTCATCCCAGGAGTAAGGATGACCACAGCTGTGATTCATATCACGAATATTTATTTTTGTTTTTGCTGCAGTCATCCCAGGAGTAAGGGTGACCACAGCTGTGATTCATATTATAAATACTGTATTTGCTTTTATTTTTAAAACAACTTATCTTCATCCGCTTGCTTTCTTGGGTAACAATCTAGAGAAGGACTATTTCTCTGTAGTTAGACTTTATTTTTTGTTCACTTGTTATTTTGTTTGTCTGCCTGATAATCTGGGAAGTCCAAATGGAAAGCTCTCATTGTCAAAGAACAGGAGGAGAACAGCATGCAAAGTATTTAAGATTTTTGACTCTGTCGGCTCTTCAAGCAGATATGATTTGTGTTTTTGTGTTTCCTATAAATTGCACAATAAGAAAGAAACTACTGCTTTTTGAAAACATTCAACTTGGCACAACTAAGTTGTCTTTATTTAGTAGCTGTGTAACAGGTAAGAAAATAGGTACCTTTAACTGCTATTCCAATTAACTTTAACTTCAATTTTACGTAGATATTTTAACCCAAGACACCTTAACACCGAGGCAAGCTTGTCAATTACACTAATATCACATAACAATAAAAAAATAGGTTCAACAATAATAACAATACTGTAACTTTGGTTAACAAAATTGAATGATACTAGAACAGATAATGATTACTATTATCCCACCCCATCATAGGCCAACTCAAAAAGATAAGTTTTAAGCTCACCATGACCCCCCCCCCAAAGCCAGTCATTGACAGATACTCCTTAAAGCACTATGGCAGTAGATTCCACAGATGAAAAGTCTGATACAAGACAGGAAGAAAGCCTGATGTGTCCAGATGCACCTGTAGAACTGTCAGCAACTCCCTTGGTGGCCAAATGTTAATACCCAAAATTAGCAATAGGGCACTACTACTTTACTCACAGAGGGACCCAGATCATGAATGGACAACTACACTAACACTAAATTCCTGAATATGATTCTGTACCAGATAGGCAACCAATGTAGGTTGTGTAGAAGAGGGTTAATGTGCTGCTAACAGGATGTACCAGTTAGTAATCTTATAATAAAGCCCTGCACCATTTGTAAATAGTTATGCTCAGTGTTAGGAAACCCCAGGGCATTGCAGTACCCCCTTGAAAGGACCAAAGCATGAACAACAACAGACAGATCAGTCTGAGGTAACATATGCTTAATTTTGGAGATATTTTGCAAATGAAAACAGGCAGATGTCACTATGGTTGATACTGGTCCCTAAGTGTCAGTTGTAAATCTAAAAGCACAGCTAGGATGTGCATCTTAACAAGAAATTCAAGCTGAACCTGGATGTACATTCAAGAGAAGCTAACTCTCAGCTCATTGATGTGAACCTGTTGAGAACACAACACAAGGAAAACATCAAATAAAGCATTTTACAAGGGAGGAAATTTATCTTGCACCCCCATATCCCCCAATTATCCCCAATATCTTCTAATAGTCTACACTAGCTCTGAAACTACACAGCTGTGAGGCTAAGGAAAAAAATTCAATTCAACAACCTCATACTGCTCGATGCAATTTGAGGCAATCAATTCAAATCAATTAAACAGGAGCTGACCAGTAAAGCTGTAAGCACTGGATCCCAATAAATGCTTCTGAGTTTGAAGAATTCAGATGAAAGCCACCAAATGAAATGCCACACAAAAGCAATTTGCTGGTGGTTTGGCTACACTGTCTGCTAATTTCTTCCCAAACAAAGTTTATATGCGACAGATTTATTGTGCTTTACTGTGTTGGCAGAGTTCCAATGTAGTCTTTTCTTTGAGGACAGATTAAGAGCAGCACATCATGGGGTGTGGTACCATAAGGGGTAAAAACATTAGCAACAGATGAAATTCAATATGGAAAAATTTCAGTACTCTGCCTACTGGGGAGACGGCGATAACAAAAAATAAAGGGGCAAGAAACTGGGGAGACGGCGATAACAAAAAGTAAAGGGACAAGAAACTGGGGAGACAGCGATAACAAAAAGTAAAGGGGCAAGAAACTGGGGAGACGGTGATAACAAAAAGTAAAGGGACAAGAAACTGGGGAGACGGCGATAACAAAAAGTAAAGGGGCAAGAAACTGGGGAGACGGCGATAACAAAAAGTAAAGGGGCAAGAAACTGGGGAGACAGCGATAACAAAAAGTAAAGGGGCAAGAAACTGGGGAGACAGCGATAACAAAAAGTAAAGGGGCAAGAAACTGGGGAGACGGCGATAACAAAAAGTAAAGGGCAAGAAACTGGGGAGACGGCGATAACAAAAAGTAAAGGGGCAAGAAACTGGGGAGACGGCGATAACAAAAAGTAAAGGGGCAAGAAACTGGGGAGACGGCGATAACAAAAAGTAAAGGGGCAAGAAACTGGGGAGACGGCGATAACAAAAAGTAAAGGGGCAAGAAACTGGGGAGACGGCGATAACAAAAAGTAAAGGGGCAAGAAACTGGGGAGACGGCGATAACAAAAAGTAAAGGGGCAAGAAACTGGGGAGACAGCGATAACAAAAGTAAAGGGGCAAGAAACTGGGGAGACGGCGATAACAAAAAGTAAAGGGGCAAGAAACTGGGGAGACGGCGATAACAAAAAGTAAAGGGGCAAGAAACTGGGGAGACGGCGATAACAAAAAGTAAAGGGGCAAGAAACTGGGGAGACGGCGATAACAAAAAGTAAAGGGGCAAGAAACTGGGGAGACGGCGATAACAAAAAGTAAAGGGGCAAGAAACTGGGGAGATGGCGATAACAAAAAGTAAAGGGGCAAGAAACTGGGGAGACGGCGATAACAAAAAGTAAAGGGGCAAGAAACTGGGGAGATGGTGATAACAAAAAGTAAAGGGGCAAGAATCAAACTTGTAGGAATACTGCAACGGTACAACTGGGCATAACTAGACAGATAAAAGGACAGTGTGTGTACATTTTTTTAACTCATGCGTATCAGTTAGTTATTTTATTTAACAATAAAATATTTTATGTATGTTAATGAACATTTTAAAGATGGTATACTGTATCATATTAAAAACAGGAACTCACCATAGTTAATCCTTCCTGACTGGTCTTTGTCAATGTCTAGGAACAAAGTGGAGATGTCAAGGTCATGCACTCCCAAAGAAGAACGCAGAAGGCCACCAAACTCTTCTCGGGTTATATAGCCATCTTCATCACTGTCAAAAAGCTACATGATAGACAAAGAGCAACAATCACATGCCGGCACTATATCATAACCATAACCTGCCATGAGTTATTTAAAAAGAAATGTCAGGATTAAGGTCTGTATAGCCACATATGGCCTGGTTCCCACTAGGTCTTGTTGACAGCGGTGCAGTACTCAACAGTCAGTGTGTCGCTCATCTAACTTTATGTCTAGCATATTATTTTACTTCATCTTTCAGGGAAATCTGCACATGACATCATGTTAGCACTATGACACTGAAACATGTAATACTGTGCGCTGCAAGTTAGAGTGCACACAAGTTCAGAAACATTGCTGGTCAGCCCTATTTCACATTTATGAAGCTAAACATAGTCCTACGTGATTGCTAATCTGATCAACAAAACCAAATAAATAATAGATGCATTTAGACACTGGAGAAAGGTAGATCTGACAGTCTTTAGAACAAAACTGGCAAAAGCACTAACAATCCCCAAGGGGTGCCAATATCTTTTTGCAGTTGTACTGTAGCTAACTGTCCACTGCATTACAGAAAAACATAGTGAAACTTAAACTTAGGTAATATGCTGAAAGGTGTCAGATTTCCCACTGCAATACTTAAGCATACATGTCCAGTGCAGTACAGAAAACACTATTATAAAATAAGTATAATTAATATGACAAAATATTATACTGCAGTATTTAATAGATACTTAGTATCAAGCTGAGTGCCCAGGCACTGGCACTTGGGCAGGGTGTCTACATATGGGCAGAAGAAGGGGTGCCATACTGGTAAGAGATAACAGAAAGGGGAAGGAGCTAGTTTACCTTCACCCTGAGTAGGGAATGGTGTCATCCACCTCTGCTGTACTAGCACTCCCAGTGGAGATTAGAGGAACAGCAAAAGGAGGCAAGCAAGTAATAGAAGTGACTGGCACCCTGGCAAAGTTATAATAGAATGTCCTAGTTAGTGAGGAACTCAGCACCGACACATGACTGGTCCAGGCACGGGATATAGGTGGTAGGCAAAGAAATACCTTCAGTCCAATATATACTGAAACCACTTGGCAAAATTTAACTAGTACCCTTGTTACAGACTGAATGGGAAGAGAGCGGTACAAGAGCAGACATTTTGTGTAAAGGAACACAGAACAAGCTGTGAACCAGGTACAGAAAAGTACGTGGAATCATGTCTTACATTCCAAGTTAATGCCAAAGGCTTGTGTAACATAATGGGGAATTCCAGGGGAAGCCTGCCATCCTGTGGTGAATGTGCAGGAAATTGTATAAATTGTCAGATTTCCACTGCCACTTTCTGTATCTCAGTTAATAAAAATAGTATGCAAGCAGAATACTTTTGATACAAAACAAATGGGACAGCACAAAATCCAGACTACAAGATAATATTCCAAACTGGAGAATTTATTAGAAGGTAAGTGCTTTTGCCCATACCAACAATAGAGTTCTTCAAAAATGCATGTCCCCAAACCCAGTAATCGACACATTTATGAATCGCAGAAGATTATGACATACACACGTTACTACCCTTTGATAACCTGATCATTACTGCATGATTCATGTAGCATTTTATACAGAAACAATTCAGACCTCTTTGTGCAAATGCATGCAGGTCTCTGCAAGGTACTCCATAATGGTATGCAAATACAACTGCCAGCTAAAAACTGCAAACTAACAGGACTTAGAAATATTTTCTTTAACAAAGTTGCAACTTTTATTCCTCCTTGACACACAACTAGAACTTTTTTATAAGAGTTGCCATTTTCTTTATACAAATAGAAAAGCAACAGAATTCTTGTGATTAATGAATACAATACACTTATGCTTAAATTAACTATTAATCTGACAGGTAGCATATTAAACTCATCATCATTCTAAATGTCAATTGATTTACCATTTTCTCACATTAAAAATGCCACTTCTAATACACAAATTGAAGTAGGATGTATTGATTTTTTTCCAACAGCAGACCAAACCTTAAGTCAGTACTGATTTGTAGTAACAGTGCAATAAAATATCAAGCACATATTTAAATTACATTACCTTAAATGCCATCTGAATTGTTTCCTCTGTATTTGCAGGCTTACAAAGGACAGTCAGGCCAATTACATACTCTCGGAAGTCTATCGTACCATCCCCATTCTAGGGAAACAATGAAGTGAAGCTGTGTGTTACAATACGGACATTTAAAAAGAGACATTTTATTAGTACATTTTTTTTCTTTCATTGAAAATCAGTTCAATAACTTGAACTGATTGATGTTGGTGATGTTTGTAAGTTCAATGAGACTTCTAACTTTGGTTTTGAAAGAGAAAAAAAAAACATGAATTTGCAAAACTTCAGCCATGCTTCTTTGGCCTACAATTTAGCAAATGTTTTGGCTGCAGCTAAATTGCAGGCCTTTGTTCAAAGTATCTTTTTGTAGTCCAAAATAAATTAACACCCCCCCCTACACTTTGGTAAATGTACTGACACTTTACAAGAATTACAAGAAAAATATTTTCTGACTTTTCTCTAAATGTCACAGACATTTTTGATACTACATGTAAGTCATATTAAAATGTAAAGTACTATAAACAACAAACACAAAGTTTAAAAATTAGCATTTCAATACTGTGATGCTGCTTTTGTAAATTTATCAAAAAAGGTGACAAATGCCTTTGAACTATTGACTGATTTAATTGCTCTGTTTTGCTATGAAATATATGGCTACATAGGAAGCAGCTGTGAATCAGTTTAAGTTCTCTTCCTCTCTGCAATAAAGACAACAGAAAATAGTTTCACAACTCTGTCTTGTTTACAGCATCCTGAGCTCCTGACCACAAATCTCTCTGTCTTTGATATGGCATGCAGGTATAGACAAATTCCTCTGCAACTTATGTGAGAAGTTAAGCTTAAATAATGGGTGGTCTTTCCCTTCATTTGATACCAAAGTGAGAAAATGAAAGTTTTATAAAGTACAAGCAGGTTTCAGGTATCTAAACAGTACTGGAATCATACTGTAGGGAGAAAAGTAACCTAAGAGTTGAGTTAAACTGTTGGACAAGTTGGCATTTTCCTTTAAACCCAGACTAACTGTTGTTACCTGACACTTATGATAATTTAATAACATAAGTCTCTCCCCCTCCCTGTTTATTGACTGTTGACAAGAATCAGAAGTATTATTTTGAAAGTCTCTCCCCTTAAAAAAAAAAAAAAAAAATCACCAGGCTAAAATACCTTTGATAAAATTGATTAACACTGAGTGTACTGATATGGTTTGCACTGCCTTTATTATCAAATTAGTTTACTGGTTCTAGCTGATGGCAGAAGAAGGTTTCCAGGCTAGTTGTTTTGTACTGAAATTTAAATAGTCAGTAGCAAGTCCACCCAAACATTGTTCTAGGTCTGAGTTCCTAGCAGTTTTAGCTGCCCCTGCCCCCAGATTCATTCTGGTCAGTGTCGTCGACAAGCACTTCCCCACAACTTCTCTCATCAGTCTGATTGAGATGGGTATCGTGAAACAGTTTAAGAATTGTCTCGTGTTGTCTGATGACAATCTAGTACTCAAACAGCATAATATAGTATGTGAGAGATGTACAGACATAATATCCAGGGAGGCAAACATCTCAAACACAGTAAACTCAGACACCAAAATTGTTAGCAGTATACCACACATCACACCTCTCTCCAAGGCCATCAAAATACACATACTCCATCATATGCTGAAGTTCCAAAGATTAACTTGCCTAAATCACAAAGACCTCCAAAACACAACACAGGCACAAAGCACACTCAGCATAATAAGCCTTCATCACGTAGTCCCAAAGTCACAGATGATGAGCCCATATGACAGGCATTGACCCAACCAAACTTTCTTGTTTTAGGTGACTTTATTATAAGACATACAGATGTGCACCTTACCAGGCTGAGCAAGGAAAGAGTGATGGTTAGTTAGTTGATTGGTGGCTGGATGCATCAGATCATGCATGGAGTCAAGTCTTTGCAAAACAAGTACCAGTATAACTCTGTCATAATTCATGCCACTGTCAATGACTTTAAGTGTACCTCCTTGGACTACATGAAGACAAACATGATGGAGCTCTGAGAATGTGTGTCTAAGTCATGTATGAGCCTAGCACTAAGCAGCATTCTACCTTCTTCAAAGATGATGTCATGATATGAGTAAATAAATAATGGACTTCAATGATTGGTTTAGTTTTTGATGTCATTCAAAGAGGGTCCAATATTTGTCAGTCTGGGAGGATATGACAGACAGACTACACTGATTTAGTCAGGAATGGCCTTTATCTGTCCCCTCTAAGGTTTGGATTATTGGCAATGACAGTGTTCACCTCCATTGCGCCTTTTTTAAGGAATACCAACATGATAAACCTACCAACATAATGAAACAAGCAAAGGAAAATATGAAAGAGTTACTGATCAATGCTAAGGGCCTGAAAAAGCAACTCAACTTCATACAAGCCCTTCTCACCCTGGAAGACACTGACATCTGTGTAGTAACTGAGACATGGTTTAAAATAGCACAGAGTATTCACCAGAGGCAATAACTTCTTACACGTTTAGACCAGCTACTGCACAGGAGGGGAAAAAGGTGGAGGTGTTTCAATCTACATCCAGAAGAGACTTGCATCAAGGCTGATAAAGCAACATGATTCACTGGAGCTTCTTCATGCCCAAATTACAATCAGAAAAGTCCTGTACCATATAGCAGTTAGCTATACAGCTCCCTTTTTGACAAAAGAAAGCCACAATGCATGTCTACAGGAATTAGAATCACTCAAGTACTTAACCCAGCACCATTTCTTAGGTGATCAAAACTATCCAACTATAGACTGGGAAACCTACACCACCGCTCATCCAGATTCCTGGACTTTGCTAATACAAATGCCTTAGAACAATAAATCAGAATACCGACTAGAGGGAGTAGCATCTTGGACCTTATCCTTATCACTGCTGAATTATGAGCACATCAAGGAAGCTGTTCCCTTTTTTTAAATTTTACCTGTATGTACTTTCCACCAGTCATCTGAACTTTAATAGTAGATAAGTTATTTCATACTACTGACTGCATATTAATTAGTGGCAAACACGCCTTACCATGTTGCTTATTGTTTTATCTCCCCCACCTAAAGTATTTTAGTACCTAATAATAGAAGCCCCATCTCATGCAGCAGGTAATTGTATAACTTGTGACAATCAATCTGTTATCTCTCTTAACATAAGACAACAAACAAAATGGAGACAAAAGTAACAATTACAGAGAACTTAGATGTGTGCTTATACTCTAATTAGTCTGGGTTTAGGTAAGCAAAACTCACTACAGATAGTTTTTTCGCTGATCTTCTGCTCAAACACCTTTAGTGGCTCAGGCTCATCCTGCTCCATTCACCTTCACTATCCTCAGGCTCACTCTGCTCCTCTACCCTACCCCCATTCTCACCCACCCCATTTCAATTACATTTATTCTCACCCCAGCTCCTCCCACCCTTAAAACTCATCCAATCACACTCATCATCAAAGCACTCCCACTTTAATTCATTCCTAACCTTCACCCCTGACTCATTACCCAATAACTAGCCAAACTCCACTTCAACCAGTGCCATCACAGCTAAAGAACTATTTTCCTCCAAAACTACTTATATCTTAATAATGACAACTTTATATTACTTACACAAGCACCCCCTTTCTACAATGTATCTTATCTCTAACACAATACTCCTCACCCTCTGTTTCTTACCTCCAAATACACTTAACATCACTTCAAACAACTTACGTATACTACAACCCTATATTTATAACATCTACACAAACACAATATTTTACCAGCTTCTCTGAAGTAGCCTCTAGCCTGTATGCAACAGACATAAGTTTATATACACCAAAGTAAAAATCCTTCCACTGCAAAACAACAATACAAACTTTGCTCTAGAGTATCATTACTAAAAAAAAAAAGAAAACAGCAACCAAATATTCTCCCACATACATATTCCAACCTACCCCAATGTGGAGACATACATCCCAATCTAGGTCCCATCTCCTTCACTCTCAACCCCCCCTAATTCTTATAAATCTCAAAACTTCAAAACCCTTAACATTCAAAGTATTGGAAACAAAATCACACTATTATATGCCTGGATAGCTCACAACAAACCAGATATCATAGCTGCTACTGAAACTTGGTTAAAACCATACATTAAAGATGCATAATTAATGCCTCCTGGAATTGCTTGTCTAAGATCAGACTGACCCCATAAAAATGTGGACGAGTCACTCTAATATACCCAAATGCCTTTACTATAGTTCCATATACCAAGTCTATCCCACAATTTCCACAGCCAAAATATTAATAGCCTTCGTAAAATGAATAACTGTAAAAGCCTCTGTACGGTAGACTTATATATCCCCCCAGGCAATAACATTCCTATATTAAAAGAAATCCTTGCCCGGACAACAAATAATATAAAAAATAAAACAATTATTCTGGGAGATGCAATATTAACTGGCTTGATATCACCCACCACCATTATTCCACCATCAAGCTATATAACTTTAACCAGCTAACCATCAAGCTATATAACTTTAACCAGCTAATCACAAACATTACCAGACCCAATAAAATGAATGACAATGACTCAGTCCTGGACTGGATTATGGTCTCTGACCCAAACAGAATCTCCTCCTCAGGGACACTCCCTAATAGTATTAGTGACCATCTACCTATCGTTATACTGCATAAAACTACCCCACCACTAAGTAAACACCAATATAAGAAAACTACAGACTTATCCCACTTCTGCCCAACCACCCCAATGAATCTTTACAAAACATCAGTTGGGATGCACTAATATTCCTTCCCCTCAATGAGGCTGTCAAGTTCTTCAACTCACCATTTCTCAGGATCCTAAACAATGTAACCCCACTCCGTCAAAAGAGAGTAAAATCTAATCCTGCCAGCTGGTTTACCAAACCCACAAAGCAATTCATTATTAGCAAGGACAAAGCATGGAAATCATGGCAAAAAAAATAAATTCCCTCTGACTTCCCTCTGACTTCACATGATACAAACAGCTTCATAATAAAATAAAGTGTCTAGTCATTAAAAATAAAAAAGAACACTAACTCAGTCTACAAACCAACATAAGCAGAACCCCGAAAAAGTCTGGAACTCCATCAATTCTTTACTAAATCCAGGCTCAAAGAATAATCCTTGTCCAAATCCAGATAAAACACCCACTGAAACAGCTTTGATTTTTAACTCATATTTCATTAATACCACAGTTAACTTCACTGCCACCTTACCACAAACTAACTTAGACCCTCCAGATCCATCTACGCAAAACACCTCCACTTCCTCATTACCCAGCTTTTCTCTATCACCTATACCTACCACTAATATAAAAAAACTCAAACCAGGCACCAATGCTCCTGACAACATACCTCCAGAATTCCTACAAATACCAGCCAGCTCTACTGCTAACCCCGACAGCATACTTCTTAACAGATCTATTCAGAAGTTGCATGTACCTTCAATCTGGGAAAAAGCATACATTCTCCCTCTTAATAAAGACAGCAACAATACTGACAATTCCAGCTTTCAACCTGTTGCTATCCTCTCACCCATCTCTAAGATCTTAGAAAAATGCATTCACACTCAACTTCTAAATTACCTGCTTCATAACCAAATCCTTTCTCCTATTTAACATGGTTTTAGGCCTGGTCATAGTACTACTACTGTAGCTTTGATATCCTTCATGGATACAGTTAACTGGGCTTGAGATGCTGGAAACATTGTTTCTTCACTCTTTTTACACCTTTTTAAGTAAGTCCTTTCATATGGTCTCCCACCCCCTTCTTCTTACTAAACTCTCCAACTTAGGCATCTCACCCCCAAACCCTAAACTGGTTCTCAAACTATTTCACAAATAGGCAACAATCTACCAAGTGGCAACATTCTTTCTCTCCATTCCTTAACATAACCACAGGTGCTCCCCAAGGATCCATACCTGGGCCCCTTCTGTTCAGCATTTTCATCAACAACTTCCATACCACTCTCAGTCAAGGTATTGTCATCCAATACACAGATCACCCAACCATCATCTGCACTACCAGGTCCACATCTGAACTACAGCAACTCAAAACTTGGATGACCAATAATCATCTCACCCTAAACCCCAATAAAACTAAACTTGTGTTATTTACCCCTAACAAAACACCACCCTAAACAAGGATGAACATTATCATTGAAGTTGTACCAAATACAAAAATACTAGGTGTCATCTTAGATGAAAACCTAACACCTGCATATTGACAGCAATATCAAAAACACATAAAAAGCTGGGCATCCTCTATGGATACAGACACTTCCTCAACCACTCTGCAAAACTGACTCTAGCCCCTTCCTTTCTGCTACCATCTCGTCTATATGGTGCCCCTCTTCTTACCAATATTCAATTCTCTCTAACATCCAAACAATGCAAAATATTCATCTCACCATTGTTCCTCATTATGCCTACTAAACTGGCTAGAACTCCCACATTATCTTACATATTTACAATTAATCACTTTACACAAATATATATATATACAAGCCATCAAATTGTGCCACCTTTTATTCTGTGCTTACACAGTACCATCCAAATAGATCTCTGTTCTGGACATTAACTGCTCCTGAACGAAGAAAAAACAAATCTTTCAGCTGGTCAGCTGCTTTACTCCTTTAGGTTCATAGGTTCATAGGTGTGCACTAAGCTAATGGCCCTGGAGCCTTTAGAAGCCTAGCCCATAGAAGTGCCCTGGCATCGTGCCACCTGACGTTAGTTCCCAGTGCCTCTATCAAGTAGAGCCACTGGAGTGATCCCCGGGGTGAACTTTCTATTTCCCATCCACTCATCAAGATTTCTCTTGAAGAGGGCCAGTGAGGGGCTCTGCTTGACATGGATTGGAAGTCTATTCCAGAGCATGGGCAGTCTCTGGGTTATGAACCTGTTCCTCCAGTATTTTCTGTTGATTGTGGTAATGAGGTTGTGGTCTCTGGAGCGTGTGGTGTGGAGGGATTGGGATTTCTTTAGATGTAGCATTTCTAACAGAGCTGGGTCAGACATGGCTTTCTAAGTCAAGCAAAGATCACCTCTAAGCAGGCGATATGAGACAGAGAATAGCTGGAGTATTTTGAGTCTGTCAGTACAGGACATGTGTTTAATGCCTAGGATCCTCTTTGGGAGGTATATCTATGGCCTTTCCAGCTGTTGCAGGTGTCTAGTGAGGTACATGCCAAATGGGGCATTACATTCATTGACTGATCTAATGAGGGAAGAGTAGAGAGAGACAATGACCTCTTTTTTTCTGGATGCAACCTT
Source organism: Protopterus annectens (assembly GCF_019279795.1). Classification (NCBI taxonomy): domain Eukaryota; kingdom Metazoa; phylum Chordata; order Ceratodontiformes; family Protopteridae; genus Protopterus; species Protopterus annectens. The sequence continues at coordinate 449,504,669 of NC_056742.1, forward strand.
GGTAATCAGATGTGCCACACAGGACTTTCTGACCATAGTGGCAATGTGGTGGTCAAACAAGAGGTTGCTGCCAACCTGCATCCCCAGATCTCTTATAATGCCTTCAGTGTTCAGTGGGTTCCCACTGATGTGGTAATTAATGGGAAAGTATAGTTGTATACACTTACCATAAATGTAGATGTTCGAGTGTATTCACTGTTGCAGTCCTAACCAGTGGGTAATCCGGCTCCCGGTAGCCCTCGATCAGCCAGAATACCAAAGGTAAATAAATATGTCATCGGTTGTAAAGGACGTCAGGACATCTGATACAAAAGGAGGCAGCCGACATCACTTCCTCAGATTTTCTTGCCATAACAGTCAGAAGCCCCCAGAAAACAAGGATTAAACCAAAATCAACTTTGGCAAATAATAGCAAATTTAGCCTGTACCTTAGGAAAAGAGAACAGGAGAGGACCAAAAAGGGAGAAGAAGGGAGGGAAACCAGGACTGCAACAGTGAATACACTCAAACATCTACATTTACGGTAAGTGTACATAACTGTACTAGGTTCATCGTGTTTCACTGTTGCAGTCCTAACCAATGGGTTGATTACCAAAGCCCAGAGAAAAGGGAGGATGAACCAACAGAATCAAAGATTGGAGAGAATGCCCTGCAAAACAGCAGTGGCAAACCCTACCCTGGCTCTAGAAAACAAAGGCAAATTATAATGCTTTGTGAAAGTGTGAACAGAAGACCATGTGGCAGCCTCCAAAATGTCTTTAGTAGGGACACCCCTTAAAAGGCTGCAGAAGTGGAAGCTGCGCTTGTGGAGTGGGTCCTAACCCCTTGAGGAGTAACTGTGCCATGAAAGGAATAACAGAAAGTAATACAATGTACAATCCATTTAGAAATGGTTTGCTTAGAAATAGCTTTGCCCTGAGCTCCAGGGGCAAAACTGACCAATAACTGTGCTGATTTCCGAAGGTCTTTAGTCCTGTCCAGGTAAAACCTGAGCTGTCTGTGCACATCAAAAGAATGTAGGATCTTTCATCTCTATTTTGAGGATTAAGAAAGAAAGTAGGAAGTTGTATGGACTGATTAAGAGTCAGGCTAGAAACCACCTTAGGCATAAAGGAGGGGTTGGTTATCAGGGAGACCCGATCTGCATGGAAAATAAAAAAAGGCTCCACAGCCATCAAAGCTTGCAGCTCCAAAACCCTCCTTGCTGAAGTTATAGCCAAGAGGAAGGCAGTCTTCCAAGAGAGAAACTTTAAATCTGCAGTGGCAGCTGGTTCAAAAGGAGGAAGAGTGAGTTTCTCTAGAACACATTTAAGATCCCAGGCTGGAGTAGGTGCCCTTCTGGGAGGTTTTAAGTTGCAAGCACCTCTGAGAAACATTTTCATCAAAGGATGACAGAAAATGGGTTGTTCAAAAGAACAATGAGCAGAAATGGCTGAAGCATGGATCTTGATAGAGGAAAAAGAAAGACCACCCTGAAGCAAATCAGCCAGGTATTCCAGGATCAGAGGAAGGGTAGTCTGAGAAGAAGATTCCCCTCTAGCCTGCATCCAATGAGAGAATCTTTCCCATTTGCCAGCGTAGGACTTCCTAGTGCTAGGCCTCCTGGCCTCCTGAAGCACGTTAACCACCTGCTGTGAATAAACAAATAATACAAGAGGAATGAAAATTTCTATGGGAAATCTGCTTTCCACAGGTAAGACAATTATTAACCTTTTCTGACATTTGTTAAAGCAAGCAAAGAGGATCCCCAATGGGGTACTTAGCTGTAGTTGACTTCAACTTTGTAGTCGGAAACCAAAACGGTAAACTGCTGACCGGCACTCCTGCAAAAAATGCTTCTGCTTTGGGCTCCACAGCAAGGAAGACTGAGGAAGTGACGTCAGCTGCCACCTTTTGTATCAGACATCCTGATGTCCTTTACAACTGATGACAGCCGATTTCATATTTACTTACCTTTGGTATTCGGGCCAATCGAGGGCTACCGGGAGCCGGATAACACATTGGATAGGACTGCAACAGTGAAACATGATGAACATCTGAGTTTTTACCAAAGGGGATGACAACACATTTTTTTGGTGTTAAGCTTAAGGGCATGGTTTTGACACCAGTCATTGGTCTCAGTGAGGCCTTTCTGTAGGATGTCTGCATCACTTCGGGAGTTAATAACGGCTTCCAGCTTGCAGTCGTCTATGAACTTGGTCAGCCAGAGTCCCTTTGTGTTGGCTTGGACTTCTGAGAAGTAGATGCCGAACAGGAGAGGACCCAGGACCAATCACTGTGGGACTCCACTCATGACTGGTTGTCAGTCTGACTTGGAGTTTGCTACTTTCACACTGTGTGTTCTATCTGTGAGCCACTTTGCAACCCATCTGGTGATATAGGGGTTGATTCCTAGTTTGGTGAGTTTACCAATAATTCCCAAGTGAGGAATGGTATCAGAGGCCATTGCCAACTTGAGGTAGGCTGTATGTATTGCCTTACCTTCATCCACAGCCCTGGTGACTGACTCAAAGAAGTCAAACAGGTTGAGCAGGCATGATCTCCCTTTCACAAAGCCAAACTGCGTGGAGTCCAGAGTTTGGAGATTTCCTATATCTTTGTTAATCAGGTCCATGATGATGCGCTCCATAGCTTTACATATCAAACTAGTCAGGCTAATGGGGTGATAATTCCCAGGGTCTGTAGTCACTCCCCCTTTATGGAGAGGGATGACTGTAGCAGTGTGCCATTAGGTAGGGACAAAGCCTGAGGTGAGGCTGTGACTGAACTGGGCAGACAGATGTAGTGCCAGTTTGCCTTTGTACATCATGTAGAACACATCAGGGGATACTGTTGGGTCCCATGGAAGCTGTAGTCATGGCTTTGAACAATGCAGCTTTAAATCTGTGCTGCAGTAATGCTGGGTTCCTGGCATTCTTCTGGTATTGTGATGGTCCTTTAGGGGGGAGAGAAGGGTGGAGTTGGCACTGAATCTGTCAGCCAGTATGTTGACAATATCTGTTGGCTCAGTATAGGAGGTATCATTGTGCAGTAACTCAGAGCAAATCTGGGTATTACTGTGGAGGTTCTTGATATAACTATAGAAGGCTTTGTGATTGTTTTTAGTGTCTGCCGCAATTCTGCCTTCATAGCTCGCTGTAGAGGATTTGATGACGGATCTCAACTTTTTGTTGAGGCTAATAAGGGAGTTTTTCCAGTCTTGGGAATTCACCTTTTTCAGCAATAGTTTCTTCTTTCTGTTGTAGAGTTTGTTAATGGCAGGAGACCACCAGATTGGCTTCCATTTCTTGGAGGAGAGCGTCTTGGTTCTGTTGGGTATGGCTAGTTCCATGCATTTATGTACATGTTTGTACAGTGCACTGGGTGTATGATTCGGCAGTCATGTAGCTATTTTCCACTGGCATGGGTGCCATGAAGTTAGCCATTTCTGTTTTTAGGAGTCCAAAATCAGCTTTGGAGACGTTTTTCAAGGTGGTTACCTTTGCGGGGGTGTGGATTTCTATGGTGATTAGTTTATGGTCGGCTCTGACCAGGGAGGGATTGACTATTGGTGTAGAGCAGAGCAATAGTTGCCCATGTTAGTAATAACCAGGTCAAGGATGTTGCTTCCTCTAGTGGGGGTCAGAATGAGCTGGTCCAGGGCACTGGAAGTGATGAATTCCAGAAGTGTTGGGCCAGTGTGTTGGTGCTTGAGTAGTTTTCCCAGTTGATGGAGGGGTAGTTGAAGTCTCCTAGTATGAGAGTGTTGGGTTGGACCTTGACAGATTCCAGGGTGCTTAGGAACGTGGAGTGACAAGTCTAGGGACATGGTTGGGGACCTATAGCAGGCTATGACTTGGATCGACACCTTAACCAATGTCAGTTGCACCTGAAGTATCTCAGATGCGTTATGCTGGGCAACTAGTCTGGAGGTGTGCATATCCTTTATGACTATGGAGACACCACCACCTTTGGAGCTTCTGTCCATGTTTCGGGGCTGAAAGATGTGGAAAAAGTTATAGCCTTGTAGTCAGGGGTACTTTCTGCCGCTTTAAACCAGGTTTCCGTTACATCATAAATGTCTATGTTCTCCATTTTGAGGAGTGCTTCGAGCAAGTGCATCTTGATATTTTGAATTCTAGCATTGAGCAGCATGACCTTCAGATTGTATTTATTTATAGCTGTTATGGTGGTAATTTGGTCTTTGGAATACCGCTTAAAAAAGGCACTATAGGGGTGGCAAGAGCCTTAGCCAGTACCCAAAAACCCAGGGGTGACAGATGCAGGCCATCTCTGGCAAAGCATTCAAGGTCTGTCAGTCATGTCATCCCAACCAGACAGATACTGGATTCCCTTAGAATGATACCAGAAACTTAGTCGGTTCCCGATTAGAAGACCGAAGACGCATTCTTTCGAATGCATCTTGGTCGAACTCAAAAGCCTGAAACGGCAAAATATTGAAGCAGCTCTTAAGAGAAATCTTTCCCAGGTAAAAAATTCACTTGGCTGCTTCAGTACTTTGCTGTTTTCACACTGTAGTGCAGTCTCGGAGTTGGTATATTTAAGTAGGGGGGTGTGGGTGGCGCAGCCCCCCACTTAATGTAATGTTTAAAGTGTTTTTTTTTTTTTTTGTTGAAACAGCGATTTTTTTCCCTAGGAAAAAAAATCGCTGTTCTGACAGTTCGAAATTGTAAGCTATCACTTACATTGGGTCAATTAATCACCATTCGCTTTTTTTAAGCATTCAGTGATGTAATATAGAACTACTAGCCAATTGCTGAAGTCAATCATTTTTTGTTTGTACTGAGGTATCATTCTGGGTAACAGTAGGATACTGCTTAGGGCTAGTGTCTTACTAGCCTGGGCCACATAATCCAAGAGATCTCTTTTCATGTAGTTCAGGGAGGTGTGTCTCAGGTCATTCACACCCACATGGACAATGACAGAGTCATACTTGTACTTGTTGTGGAGTGACCTAAGTGCATGTGTTATGCGTCAGATTCTGACACCTGATAAATAGCTGACTGCTACCTTCTTCTTATTCAACCTAGTGAGTGGGACATCTGTGTGCCTACTATTGAGTCACTTATGATAAGTGTTTCTGGGCAAGGTGTTTAGCCTTACGGGCTTAGGTTGAGGGGCACACAGTGGAGGTGAGCTATATGTCCTGTGGTTTGTGCTGTGTTGTGGTGGTTGAGTGCATTTCTGTCTTGGAGGTCTCTGCTGTTTCGGCACATTTCTGTTGAGAACCTCCATGAAGGTGGGCGTGTGGTTTGTGTTTTTATGTGAGAGCAATGATAGTAGGTGTTCTGGAGGGCAATGTGTTCGATGTGGTCTGGTGCAGGTGTTGACCTTCTCCTCTTGACCAGCTAGTCCAGTCTTGGCTGGAGAGTGCATTGCTTTTAATTTGGTGATATCAGTGCATCTCTCACAAGTCTGAGTGTTGGTAGGTAAGAGGAGAGGGTTGTCTGTGTACATGAGACAGTTGCTACACTGCATCAGAATGACCAAGTTCACCAGGTTAATAGGAAAAAGCACAGGGAACTGCCCTTTAATCATGCCAGGAGGGGTGGTCATAACTACTAAGTACTGGAGCTATTTCCGTGAAGAATGACTAGTGCTGATGGCACTTAGGTGTGCCATAATAATTACTACAAAAACCTGTTGAAGTGCAAAGTGATTAGGTTATTTGAAGTGCAAGAGAGACAGAAAGAACTAGCAAGATCTAAGGGAAAAAACGAAGAGCAGACTTTCTGGCACCAGTAATAATTTACCTCACCTCAGTGCCACTGAGAGGAGCTTAAACAAGTGCAAACCCATGCAAACATGGGCTTTTAAAGCAGAAAGTGGAGAGGGATAGAAAAACTGCCCAAACGGCCAATAAACTACAATTTCTGGGCCAGAAATCACTCCTCTTGTGGTAGATAGGCTACCTAGTGCTTACCATTCGCACTGATAACCTAGAAGGCTTCCCTCCAACACAGAAAGGCTTGGAGGGCTCAGAAGCTTACAAACAGTCCTGGATACAGCAAATCTGTACGAGGATTAGACTAGTTACAGGAAAGGTGGGAAACAAGTCCAAACATGGGTTTTTAAACCAAAAAGTTGACAGGGATAGAAAAACTGCCCAAATGTCCAATAAATTAAAATTTATGGGCCAGAAACCACTCCTCTTGTGGTAGATAGGCTACCTAGTGCTTACCACTCCCACTGATAAGCTAGATGACTTCCCTCCAACACAGAAAGACTTGGGGGCTCAGAAGCTTAAAAACAGTCTTGGATACAGCAAATCTGTATTATTATTTACTATTGCAAAACTTTGGAATATCCTCCCACCATCAATTAGGACTACCAGCAATCCAGCTCTCTTTAAAAAGTCCCCTGAGACAACACCCTTCCTCTTCCGTTTTAATTTCTCCAAGTCTTTTGGGTTTCTAATACCATGACAGGAATGGACCCCATTTCTAAGTCAAAGTACAATTAAAGTTCATGAAATTAGTATTGTTTCACTCTTTGATGTTAGCCAAAAGTGCTCTTGGCAGCACCCGCAATGTGCCCAGTAATGACTCCTCCTGCAATTCATATGCTGTTACATGAATTGGTAACATATCTAAATACGACTGTAAATTATTTTTATAAGACCAGTTGCTCCTACTACTATTGGAACTGTCTGAGTATCTTTCTTCCACATGGCTCTCGTTTCTGCCTGCAGATCGAGGTATTTTATGACTTTGTATTTCTCTGTACGCAAGACACTGTAGTCACTAGGTGTGGTGATTTCAATGATCAATGCTACTTTTGTCTTCTTTTCTTGATCCACTATATCTGGTTTTCTAGCATCTATCGTTTGGACTGTTGGTATTGGGTGATCCCATGTGATGTAAACTTCATCATTTTCTATGATTCTCTGTGGCTCATGTTTCCAGTGCTTTTCAGCCACTTTGATACCATAATATTTGCACAATCTCCAGTGTAACAATCTCGCCATATTATTATGCCTTTCAGTATACAGTCCCTCTGCCATAAGAGAGTCGCAACCAGCAATAAGGTGTGTGACTGTTTCCAATTCGGTTCCACAAAACCTACATATATCTGTTTCTCCCACATGTTCAATAGACTTAGCAAACCAATGTGTACGTAGCCCACTGTCTTGGGCTGCCAATATTAACCTTTCATTTCTTGATGTAAATTCACCTCAACTTAACCATTCCTGCATTCAATCTTGATCAACATGAAGCTCTTCCAGAAGTTTTCTATACTTGCAACTATATTTATGTTTTTTCCACATTTCCTGCCTTCCCATCTGGTCCTTCACCTTATATTCTTTCTTTTGTTTTTCAGCACATTCAGTTGCTGCCTTGATTTTTATCCACTTCCGGTTTGATTTCCACTCCTGCTTGACGTTGATATGCTTCTGCTAAATTAAGCAGAGATGTCATCTTAGATTTATTCTCCTCATGTTTCAGAACTTTCACCACATTTGGATCTTGTGAGGTCAGTAAATATGTGTGGAGTCCCACGATTGCAGATCTATACACGTAATCAATTTCAAGGAGGCCCATCCTTCCTTCAGAATGGGGAATATATAATCTTGGTATGCACTGATTTTTATAAATCATTCGGTGAGCATGAAGCATCCTTCTTGTTTTAATATCCAATCTATCCAACACTTTTTGTGGCCAGTCAATCACTCCAAAACTATAAGTTAGGACAGGAAGATCAAACTTGATTTATAGCTTGGATCTTGTTCCTAGGTGTCAATGCTGTATTCAGGATTAATTTAAGTATTCTAAAGTACTCCTTACTAAGCTTTATTCACATTTGTTCATGTTTTATTGCTGATTCTTCATCAGTTCCCAAGTATTAATACACCCCCTCTTGCTCAAGTTCTTTTATACCACATTTCTGTCCCAAACTGATATTTTTCTGGTGCTGCAATTTTCCTTTTAAAGGTTGCTTTTGCACATTTATCAAGACCAAATGACATTCCAATATCATCTGAAAAAGTTTTGACAACCTGCAGCTGTGCTTTCAGTTCCTCATTTGATGAGCTATACAATTTTAAATCATTGACAAAGAGAGGATGAGAAGTCATTAGACTTTGTTGTTTTCTAAAAGCCAGATTATAGCCATGACCTAAAGCTGTTAAGTAAGGCAAAACAGCAATGGTGACAGGGAGTCAGCCTGGACTATCCCCCTTTGGATTTTTATCCTTGGGATAATAATATGTCCTTTATCATGGCTTAATTGCAAAGTGGTCTGCCACTGTTTCATGGTTACTGTAATGTAATTAATCAGTGTAGGATGCACCTTATACATTTTTAAGCACTCTTTTATCCATGAATGTGGGATACTATCAAACGCTTTTTTATAGTCAATCCATGCCATACTTAGATTCTTCCCTTTCTTACAGTTCTCCACTATAACTTTCTTTAACAACAAATGATCCTTTGGTCCATATGACTTTCTTTTATTGCCCTTTTGTTCTACTGCCATAATTGAGTTTTCTTCTAAATTACTATAAACTCTGTCGGCATCAATCCCCATGTATAGTTTATACGTCGTCAGAAGACAACTTATTGGTCTATAATTTTAAGGGTAGCTTGCAGGTTCACTCTTAAGCAAGAGCATTGTTTTTCCTGTTGTAGTTCTTACTCATGGCTAGAACCTCATGTAAAGAAGTTAATACTTTACGCAAAAAGTTAGGTACTGCATACGGGCCTGGGGTTTTCCAATTAGAGGCTTTTCTCAACTTTGTTTCAATCTCTCTGGCTGTTACTACATCCCATTTCATATCCTGTACCTTTAAACTTCTTATTCTTTCTTTCACTTCTTCTATCCATTTAGCATCTTTGTTATGTTCCACAGGATCTTCATAGATACTTCTCCAAAATGTATCTACTTCCTCTTTTTTTGGCAGTCTATCAATTCCTTTTACCTTATTTCCCAATTCTCTTTAAAACTTTTTTTGGGTCATCAGTAAATTGCTTATTTTGTGTTTTTCCCTTATATTTATCTTCGTATCTTCTGAGTCTTTCCGCCAGTTTAAAATTTTTAGTTGGTTATCTCCAATAGTACATAATAGAGCCTGGTCTGTTCTAATATTGCACATTGCTTTTATCACATCTATTTTTCTTAATATTTTTGTTGATCTGTTCCCTCTTCTATAATATTCTAACAATGACACTTCTTGTCTTAGCTGCTTTATAGTTTTCTCTTTTCGATATTTCCATGATGGTATTCACTTTTGTCCCCCCCCCCCCTTTTCCCTGGCTACCCTACGTTCCTGTGGTAGAACTTTATCAGTTATTAATTTAGCAGCACAGTAATATATCCTGTTTACTTCTGTTACATCACATGGGTCTCTATGGACAGTCCTAATTACTGTCTTCATTTGTTTTATCAAACTTCTGACTTTTGGGGTTTTATTAACCTTCCGCAGTCTATTTCTCTCATTGATCTTGATATATCTGTCTTTGTCTATTAAATCAAGCAAGTCTTCTCTTAACTCATTTTCTTCTATACTGAGGGCACATCCCTTGTTTTCCATTTCCTGTGGGCATTCTATAGAAAGTTCTATAGCATCTTCCTATGGAAACTCACTGGCCTATCACTCCTCAACGTTGACTGCATCAGAGTTTCCACAGTTTCCTGTTCCTTTCCTTCCCGTCTCTAGCTTCAAGTGAATGTTTATACTGGTTTCCTGTGGAAGGCTCCAAAATATCTTGATATGGCACCTGACCTGTTGCTTCCTGTTCACTTGTTTCCCCTTAATTTGTATACCCATTGCTCTATCCTGTTGTGGTGCTTTCTGCATTTGATTTTCTACACTGAATCCTTTCTTTGCAGCTGTTCCATTACCTCAGTTTCTATTTCTTTTACTTCTCCATTCCTAATCTCTTTTTCTACTTTTCCTCTTAGTCTTCTTATTTTTTTTATTGTAAAGTTTTCCATTTCCAGATTCCTTTGCCTATATTTTTCTTCAAATATCTTTGGTGCTGCTCTTTTTGTATTAGTTTTGCTTTCTCCTTTGCATAAATATTACACCATATTAAATCTCTTCTCCTTTCCCCTGTCTGCATTTCTTCTTCACACATCTCCTGATCTTCTTGCTTTTCCTTATTCTGGGGACTCACTCCATCATGCTGTGATGTGGTCTATTTTAAACTTCCTACATTAAATCCTTCATTTCGCAGACACTCCATAACTTCAACTTCTATTTCTTTAACTTCTACTTTACTAATCGTCTTTTCTACATTAAATTTTTGTGCTTTTAGTCTTTTTATTGCGAAATTGTCCACATCTGGATGCCTTTGCCTGTATTTTTCTTCGAATAGCTTTGAAACTCCCTTCTGTATTTTAGTTAGCTTGGCTTTCTCCTTTGCATAAATATTGCGCCATATCAAATCTCTCTTTCTTTCCATGTCCATATTTCTTTTTTATATTTTTCAAATACCTCTAGGTTTTGTTGTTTATATTTTCTCACTTCCTCAGAGGCTTCTTTTTCCAAAGAGATCAAAGTTTCTTGATCTATATACTGTTTTTCAAAAATTTGTTGTATTAATGAAAGTAATTTTTTTTTATTTGAAGCTTGTGACAGTTTTTCCTGCAGAAGCATTTTTCTTTCCTCTAATTTCTCTCCTAATCATTTTGTATATCTTGTGCCTGGAAATTCTGGGCTTTTTACATAGTAGTAACAATACATAATTTCTTTCCTATCATCAATAGTCCACTCTGTCATCTTTATGGCTCTTCTTTGGCCAATCAATTTTTGTAGTTTTTGTGGACTACTACTTCCTTCTACAATGGGGGGGGGCATCCAAAACAACACGTCCCAACACTTGATTCCCTCTTCTATACTACCCCACACCTTCATTTATTACTACTCTGACATAACTCTATCTCAAAACACTTAATTACAGTGCTGGTACTAACTGCTACATTTGCTCACCTATATCCGTAACAGGAACAGGCAAGCAAAAATGTAGGGTAATGCTACTCAATGCTAGAAGTTTAAATCTCAAAATGCACTCATTCGAGGCCCTCCATAAAATGGAGAACATTGACATCTGAGCAGTGACTGAGACCTGGTTCAAGGCTCTAGAGAGCACCACTGCATTACCAAGCTATAACTCATACCACACTTTTCGGCCATCTAACCTGGACCAGAACACCAAATGCAGAAATGTGTCCATATTCATTAAGGATATCTACACCTCCAGGCTAGTTGCACAGCATAATGCATCTGAGGTTATCCAAGTGCAACTAACTCTGGGCAAAACTGCAATCCAAATTGTAGCTTACAAGAGATCCCCCACCATGCCCCAGGATTCCCACTCCTCTTTTCTTGATATACTGGAAAATATTAGGGTTCAACCAAAAACCCTAATAATGGATGATTTCAACTACCCCACCATTAACTGGGAAAACTACTAATGTACCAACTCCTTTGCTCAACGCTTTCTGGAATTCATAAATTCCAATGCCCTGGATCAACTTAACCACACTCCCACCATGGGCAACAATATCCTAGACCTAGTTATTACCAACATGAGTGACCGGTGTTCCACACCTGAAGTCAACTCCTCGTTGCTCAGATCTGACCATAAGCTAATCACCCTAGATATCCACATCCCGCCCCCACCTACCATAAAGGAAACCATGGTAAAACATTTCTCCAAAGCCAACTTCATGCTTCTTAAGACAGAAGTGATGAACTACATGACACCCATGCAGATGGACAATACAGTTACAACTGCTGAATCCTACACAAATGTACTCTATAAGCACTTACACGAGTGCATGGATTGTGCTATCCCAAACAGAACCAAGACGCTATCCTCCAAAAAAAGGAAGCCAATCTGGCGGTCCCCTGCCATAAACAAACTCTACAACAGAAGGAAGAAACTGTTGCAAAAGACAGTAAAATCCCATGAGTGGAGGCGCTCCCTGGTCAGCCTAAGTAAGAAGCTGAGATCCCTTATAAGATCCTCCAAAGCTAGCTATAAAAACAAAATTGCCACTGATTCTAAGGGCAACCACAAAGCATTCTATAGCTCTGTCAAGAATCTCAATGGCAACACCCAGATCTGCTCTGAGTTACAGCACAACAACATGATACAGAACCAACTGATATTGCCAACATCCTGGCAGATAGGGTCAGTGCTAACTTTACCCCCTCTCTCCCCCTAAAGGGCCCATATCTATACAGGAAGAATGCAGAGTCCCTGTAATCACATCTCTGCAGGTAAAAGCTGCACTCTCTAAAACGAAAAACACAGCATCCATGGGACCAGACAAAATCCCAGGCTGTGTTTTACATAGGTTCATAGGTAGGTACTAGGCTATCGGCCCAAGGGCCTAAGTAAGCCTAGCCAACAAAGTTCCCTGGCTTACGCCAACCCAACAAAGTTAATTTCCTGTGCCCCTGTTGAGCAGAGCCACAGACGTGATCCCCGGGGTGTATTTCCTATTTCGCATCCACTCATCAAGATTTTTCTTGAAGAGTGTTAATGAGGAACTTTGCTTGACACAAATGGGTAGCTTGTTCCAGAGTATGGGAAGTCTCTGGGACAGGAATCTATCTCTCATTGACATGAACTTCAGAACGAACTGGCTCACCACCTAAGCACCATGTTCAATCATAGTCTCACATCAGGCTTTGCACCAATTGAATGGCACACAGTAACAGTTGTCCCACTCCACAAAGGGAGAGCCACCACTGATCCTGGGAACTATCTCCCTATTAGCCTGATGAGCCTGGTCTACAAGGCCATGGAATGTATCATCATGAAACTCACAAACAAAAGACATTGGTAACCTCCAAACTCTGAACCTCACCCAGTTCAGGTTTGTGAAAGGCAGATCGTGCCTTCTGAACCTGATTGACTTCTTTGAGACAGTCACCAAAGCTGTAGATGAGGGTAAGGTGGTTCACACCTTGCCAAGGCCTTTGACACCATCCCCCATTCTGGAATTATAGCTAAACTCACTAAACTAAGTATAAGTCCAAACATCACAAGATGGGTTGCCAACTGGCTCACTGACAGAACCCACACTGTAAAAGTTGCAGACTCCAAATCTGACTTCAAACCAGTGACAAGTGGAGTAACACAGGGTTCAGTCCTGGGACCTCTCCTGTTTGGTATCTACTTCTCTGAAGTACAAGCTAACACAGAAGGACTCTGGCTAATGAAGTTTGCAGATAACTGCAAACTAGGGGCCATAGTCAAGTCCACAAATGATGTGGACATCCTACAGAAGGGCCTCACTGAGACAGATGCCTGGTGTCAGAGGCATGGCCTCAAGCTCAATGCCAAAAAGTGCATTGTCATCCCCTTTGGTAAAAACTCTGTACCCATGAGCTACCACATAAACGGCAGTCTACTTAACGCCGAATGTGTGATAAGAGATCTTGAGACCCAGGTGGACAGTAGTCTCTCTTTTGATAATCACCACAGTGGTCAGGAAATCCTTCTATGTGGCACACCTCATCACAAAAGGGTTCTCATCTAGGAAAAAAGAGGTCATTGTTCCCCTCTACTCGGCACTCATTAGACCCATTATAGAGTACAACGCCCCTTTGGAATGTAACTACAAGACATCTGCAGCAGCTGGAAAGGCCACAGAAGTACCTCACAAAGAGGATTACTGGCCTCAAACAGATGCCCTACGCTGACCGTCTCAAAAAACTCCAGCTTTACTCTGTAGCATATCACCTACTCCGAGGAGATCTCTGCCTAACATATAAAGCCATGTTAAACCCAGAGCTGTTGGACATGCTACACCTAAAGAAATCCCAATCCCTCTGAGCTACACACTCTAGGGACCTAAACCTTGTCACCATAATAAACAAGAAATGCTGGAGGGACAGATTCCTGTCCCACAGACTTCCTGTACTCTGAAACAAGCTACCCATCTATGTCAAGCAAAGTTCCTCATTAGAACTCTTCAAGAAAAATCTTGATGAGTGGATGGGAAATAGGAAATACACCTGGGGATCACTTCTGTGGCTCTGTTCAAAAGGAGCAAAAGAAATTAACTTTCTTGGGTGGCGTAAGCCAGGGAACCTCGTTGGCTAGGCTTACTTAAGACCTTGGGCCAATAGCCTAGTACCTACCTATGAACCTATATTCAAGCTTATAATTTCATAAGTGTTAATTAATTACTATATCCTAACTTGTAATATTCTAATTGTGTAGACCACTTTATCCTTGACATTGTACTCTGATAATGTACTCTGATTTTTCAGCTGTCAACTGTGACCCTTGTACTGTATGTACCAGTCATGCTGATCTACTGTAGTGTATTGTATGTTACATACTGTGCAATGTTTATATTATGTACTGTTCATATGTTACATACTGTGCAATGTTTATATTATGTACTGTTCATACGTTACATACTGTGCAATGTTTATATTATGTACTGTTCATATGTTACATACTGTGCAATGTTTATATTATGCACTGTTCATACGTTACATACTGTGCAATGTTTATATTATGTACTGTTCATACGTTACATACTGTGCAATGTGTATATTATGTACTGTTCATACGTTACATACTGTGCAATGTTTATATTATGTACTGTTCATACGTTACATACTGTGCAATGTTTATATTATGTACTGTTCATACGTTACATACTGTGCAATGTTTATATTATGTACTGTTCATACGTTACATACTGTGCAATGTTTATATTATGTACTGTTCATACGTTACATACTGTGCAATGTTTATATTATGTACTGTTCATTTTAGTGGGGAGCTTTTCTCCCCAGGCCTCCAATGAAAATGTCCGGACTACTGCCTAGTGGACCAGCCTGGTAAACAAATGCAAATAACTAACTGAATAAATAAATAAATATAAGAGAAGCTTCCACCATTCCTTGCATATAGTCATCATTTCTTAAACAAAGAGCCCTTCTATCCAAGGTATCTTCAAACGCTTCTTTAAGAAAAAATCCTAAGTGATACATTGACAAGCTTTAAATCCCAATCAAACCCAGTCAACTCCACTGACTATACAAAAATGTACACCACTCCACTATACCAGCATGTAAACAGCTACATAGATGCAGCTGTACCCCATAGGAACAAGTACAGGGCAAACCCCAGAAACAAAACGCATGGTGGAACCATAATATCAACATACTTTATAATAAAAGGAAAATAATTTTGACCAAAAGCAAGAAGAGTAACTCCCATAAGGTTAGAGCCATTGTCACCAAAAACAAACAAACAACTCAGGTGCTTAATAAATTCCGCCAAAGCTAGTTTTTTAAACACCTTTATTGAATTATCACTTGTGACATAGACAAATTTACATTTGTATAAAAATAATCAAACTATATTAACAAGTTCATATTTACGAACATACTTCATATATATTGCTATATATATATATATATATATATATATATATATATATATATATATATATATATATATATATATATATATATCCTATAACCTAAGCAGCATTACATAAATTATTCAGTTCCTGCCCTTCTTTTTTGTGAAAGCTAGGTTTGAGGCTAAAACAGCTACTCAAGCTAAAGACAATCCCAAGGTTTATTTTAGTTATGTTAATAATCTCAAAAGCACAATGTACTGATCCCTCATTAGACCCATTATAGAATACAATGCCCCATTTGGTATGTACCTCTCAAGACATCTGCAACAACTAGAAAGACCACAGAAATACCTCACTAAAGAATCACAGGCCTAAAGCAGATGCCCTATGCTGACCATCTAAAAAAACTCCAGCTATACTCTTGTCATATCTCGTCTACCCAGAGGCGATCTCTGCTTAACATACAAGGACATGTCAAACCCAGGAATCCCAATCCCTCAGAGCCACACAGTCCAGGGATCTAAACCTTGTCATCACAATGAACAAAACATGCTGGAGGGATAGGTTCCTGAACCAGAGACTCCCCAGACTCTGGAACAGACTGCCCATACATGTCAAGCAGAGCGCCTCTTTGGCCCTCTTCAAAAGGAACCTTTATGATTGGATGGGAGATAGAAAATTCCCCCCGGGGATCATGTCAGTTGCCCTGCTAGACAGGGTTCCAGGGAAGTAAATATTGTGGGAAGAAAAAGCCAGGGAATTGTTAGGGCTAGGCTTATACAGGCTCTACGACCGATTGCCTAGTACCAACCTATGAACCTATGAACAATGCGGCAATGAGCTGAGCTGATTGTGAACGATATTGCCTATACTGAAGCTGAATATTTAGCAAACCTACTGACCAATAAATTTAGCTCTAACTTTACCCCTCTTTCCTTCTGTCCCTCAAGATATACCTGAAACTGGCTTGCCTCCAGCTATCACACAAGATCAAGTGCTAAAAGTGCTACTAAAAAACGAAAATACTGAACTTGATGGGTTCCGACAGTATCCCTGGACGCATTTTAAATAGCACAAAGCACGACTTACCACACCACTAACAAAACTGTTCAATCTATGCCACCGTACAGGTTTTGTACCAAGCAAGTGGAGAACAGCTACAGCCACTCCTCTGCATAAGGGAGGACCTTCCACAGACCCAGGCAATTACAGACCCATACATCTGACCAAACTCATACACAAACCATGGAAAGAGTTATGGAATTAATCAATCAGGACTTAGGGAACCTGCAAACACTGGACTCATCTCAGTTTGGATTCATCAAGGGTCGGTCATGCTTACTCACTCTGGTGTGTATTTTGAAAAGGTAACTAAAGCAATTGAAAGCAAAATGGTACACACCATATACCTTGCCCTGGCCAAAGCTTTTGAGATAATTCCCCCACTCAGGCATAGGAGAAAAGCTAAATAAACTGGGAATAAACTCCTATGTCACCCAGTGGATTGCAACTGGCTCACAGATAGAACACAGATAATCAAAATAGGGGACATTACCTCCACAAAGAGATAGTCACTAGGGGGATTCTGAAAGGGTTCTTTGCTGGGATCTCTCCTGCTTGGCATTTACTTTTCTGAAATAAAAAACAATACCAAAGAGGTCTGTCTGACTACGTTTTGTAATGATTTCAAGCTAGGAGCAGTTACTGAATCCTGAAATGACTTAGCCGTTCTACAAGAAGGTTTGTCTCATATGTGCAATCATCATTTACTGAAACTAAATGCCAAAAAACTGCACTGTTGTATCCTTTGGGAAGGCATCCACTTCCAGGGAATTACCACATTGACAATAAGCCCCTAAGACTTGATCCAGTTGTTCGGAATTTGGGAACATATGTGGACAGGGTCCAAAGTGTGTCTATTGTTGTACGAAAGTCCATCTATATTGCACAGCTTATAAATAAAAGGATTGCTTCTAGATCTAAGGATGTCACTGCCCCCCCTTTACTTAGCCTTCATTAGGCCAGTCTTTAAATACAATACTCCCTTTGGCATACATATGTCCAGACACACACAACTGGAACACCCACAGTGACACCTTACTAAAAGGATAGAATGCTTAAACAACATGTCCTACATGGACTGATTCAAAGCTCTGTCACTATACCTGGTGTCCTACAGACTGCTAAGAGGTGACCTATGTCTGGCATACAAGACATCCTCTGACCAATTACTGATGGATTTACTGCACATTAGCAAGTCAAATGGCATCAGAAATACTCCGTCTAGGGATCTAACCCTCTTCTGCAGCAGGTATATCCTGGAGAGGATACCACTGCAGTGGAACAGACTCCCCAGCCACATAAAACAACATTCATCCCTGTCCATATTCAAGCACAACATAGATATATGGATGGGAAAAAGAATATTTACCCCAGGATTGCCCCCTGTACTATTAATGTACAGAGGCAGGTCTTAAATGCTTTAACCCATGCCTGGGTCTGTCAAATTATCTCTGGTATTATCCCAGTTATTCTCCTTAGGAGTAATATATAATTATTGATCATGGGATGGTTGAGGCCAATCTATAACCAAATAGGACAGGTTATTTCAAGCACAAAAAGGGAAACTGACAAGGCTTCAAATGGCCTGCGAGGGTACCTACCCTAGTACTTACCTATGACCTATAAAACAAAAGTCTTTACGAACACCAAAGTTTAAAACATAACTTCAAGCAAGAATCATTCTTTACATAAAATTAAAATGAATGTTTAAAGGAGGACTGCTGTCAACATTCTTCTGTGAAAAAAAAACCCCATACTAATGAAACAAACCCGCTGTTTTTAATAACCCTTAAATCAGTGGTCCAGCATTGACATTTGGGACAAGGTATTACAAAGGAAGACTGAAGGACTGAGATGCTTAGCTCTTGTAGGAATGTTGCTATGACAACTACAGTGTTACAACAACTAGTATACCAGTACAACACAATCCACTTTTGATTCACAATTTCAGGAAGATAACAGAGAAGAGAAATCATCATGCGAGTCATTGTAAAGGGGGGTTTCTCCTTACCCCAGAAATGTACTAACCCTGAAGTTTATCATACTAGTAAGAGGGATGTATGGTGTACAATCTCTTATTTAAGGAACATGATGGCTTTGGATCATATGGGAAAAAAAATTAAAAGCATTGTCTGAATGGCTTATGACCACACTGTTTTCATCAGAAGTTTGATCTTCAGCCAAAAAAAGTAGGGGGCTGTGTGTGATAGTGCTGGATAAAAGCAGAGAGAGAGTTGTTGAGCTGCACATGGGCATTAAATGCAAAGTCAAAATTAAGGTGAGACCTCAGACCACATATTGGTACCGTTATGAGGTCAGGGATATAGCACAAAATGATGGAATTAAGACAGTCATTTACGGCAACCTCAAACAGTAAACTCATGTTACCTGAAACAATAGGCACTGTACAAAAAGCCTGAGTGAATTCAAAATTAAAACAAATTAAATATGTATGTAATTTTTTATAGGAGTGTTACATGTTTGGTATGTACTTCATATAATTTAAATATTATTTTTGATGTGCATTTACAATTCAAAAGTGAACATGAGTAACAAATGGCAGGGGACAGGACCATAAACAATACAAGAAAACCAAGAAATGAATACTACGCAGACAACCAGAAAAAAAACAGTGCAAAAGGATAAGAAATCTTTTAATAAATACAAAGATAAGTACTTCCGGTACACACCTTCCGAAAGCGCTTATCTTTGTATTTATTAAAAGACTTCTTATCCTTTTGCATGGTGACCGCACTGTTTTTTCTGGTTGTCTGCTTAGCTTTGTGTTTCAACAGTGCAGGACTTTGGCGGCTTACTGTGGTGTTTTTTCTGTGGATTAAGACATTAATACTGGTCAAAAATTGTAAATAAAAACTTAAAAATGAAAAATAAATTAACATATCTGTGGGACTGCTAAATCCTTTATCACATCATACCATCCATATCATATCTAAAGAGTGGTTTCCTTTGTATGAGCTAAATATACTTTAAAAGTATAGCTACTAAACCAGCATATGCTGTACAGATGTTTCAAAGTGCTGTTTAAACCATCAGGCTAAGCTTGGAAGCTGCACTATTTGAGTATTGTTATTTTGCAACTATCTTTATAAACTCCAGAGACATTTAGCAAACTAGGTGTTAAAATGGTAACTTCTGCATAAAAATGTTACCTGTAACTCCATTCTAGTTGTCATGGGTACATAAAATATATAATATTTATCTGAGATGCAATACCTCTGGCTTTGTTAAGCTCCACTCTAGTTGGATGTAGGGTGCATAGATAAATGGTCACTTCTTAGTGCACAGTTTGTTACCATGTTTACTACAATCAGCTGAGAGGTTCACTTTGATGTTTGTATACTGTATAAGAAATAAGTGACATGGCTTGCTTGCAAAAATATGAATTCACTAAAAAGTTATTAGTTCACAAATTAAACATGCTTCTCAAATGATCAGATGATGATGTCAGTTTATACATTTTTACTGAAACATAGAGCTCTGTTACATTATTATCTTGTTTAACATAACTCAAAAAACTTTAAATATTGCAAATTGTATGGGTATCAGTAAACGACTCTTATGGCAACTAACATCAGGCTGGAGTGGGAGTGGGAACACAAATATGGCTGTATGCAATCCATATGGATATGACTTATGATCTTAGAGATCAAGGACAGTTCAATGAAAGCCTCATTACTTTAAAAGTCAATTAATCATGAGTGAAGCAAATCTTACTTTTTGAAATGGCATGTATTTCTTGGGAAGGGTCACACCCACTCCAGCATTGGGCTTCCCCTTCTGTATCTCCAGACTTGGTATAATTAACTCCAAGGGTGCTGCACCACAGGGTATGGACAAATCCCATGCACAGCGGCATTCTACAGTGACTGAGCATTTCTGAAAGTGCTATTATTCAAACACTTGGCCAATGACCAAATGGTGAGATACAGTACCATTGCCTGAAGGTAGTCAACATAACTGCAGATGTTTGAATAACGGATCAGTACACATTACATTACAAATGTAGGGTTTAGCCACATGTAGATGTGACTTCTTCTGCTACATCTCTAGGGCAGAGCTGGTCTCCTCCACACATCAGTGGAATCAACAGGAAGCTTGGCCAAAAATGAGGGTAGCAGTGAGTTGCATTTTCTTTTCTTTTTGAGTTCAAGAATCCCCATAAAACAAGTGTGCATGAAAAAAAAAACAGTAAGAACTTTCTCTTATATGACTGTACATGTGGATTTGTGCATGGGTGTGTGTGCGTACATGTGTGTCCACTCCTCACAAAACTAACAGAAGAATAAGACACACAGTGTTCACCAAGAGGACTTCTGTGCTCAGTAACATACACAAGCAATTATCAAAAGTCATCAAGTAAGGGTTTACTTCATTGCAGCCAAGCTTCTAGGAGATGAGACAAAACAAAACACAGGGGGGAAAAAGGTGGATGGATGTTCCTATTGCAGAGATGATCATCTTATTCAAACATTGTTTTGTATGCTTATTACCTGTGCCTAGCTGGCTCGGTTCATGGGTGAAAAGTGTCTTTGGACTAGATCACCTTCCAGGTTAACTATAAATAAATGGCAATGGTGAATACTCTCTCATATCTGTGGTACTTGCATCACAAGAATCTCTGCAGTAACATTTGTATTACATATTGAAGAGTCCTAAGGCAGGTGTAGATAGAAAAAGAGCCTGACCACAGACCAGGAAGAGGATTACAGTATTCCCATGAGGACAGCATAGTTAAAAAACAGGTCTGCCCCTGCAATGTATATCCAAGTTGCTGTCTGGAGAAGGTGTGAACAGTGGTCCATGTGGCTGCTTCATAAATGCTCTGCAAAAAAAAAAACATTTTTAAAGAAATCAACAATAGCTTCAGCTGCCTTGGTGGACTAAGACCTCACCCAGACCTCCACATTTTCTCATTCTGGTCCTAACAGAAGCCAATGAGGTTAGCCAGCGATGCAGAAGAAGCTCATTTGAATGCTGGACTGTCCTTTTTCCCTTGTATAAAGGGAACAGAGAGCTGGACTGACTGCCTGAAGTCTTGGTTCTGTAAATATGATGCTTGAGTTTTTATAGATTACAAACTGAGACTTTTCAAGGCACTGTGTCTTACCACCATTCACTTCTTGCCAGTATTCTCCCTTGTGCTGCACCTCCTTTCTCTAGGATTACGACATCAGTCTATCCTGGAGTAAATTTATGGTTAGCCATCCAGTCATCTAGGACATGTTTAATGGATAGTGAGTTGCACTGTTTCACATGCAGGGGGTAGTTTATTCCAGAGGTTTGGGAGGTGTTGGATTATAAACCTGTCCCTCCATGGTATTTTATTTATTTGTTGTTGAAGACTGAGGTCCATGTTTTTATTATTGGTTCAGATACTGGACCTGCCGAGATATAGAAGGCCCAGGAAAAATTGGCCTCTAATGATATACTAACTGAGAGAGAGATATCTCTTCAGAAGACTGTATCAGACTGAATAAAGGGCTAGAGCCTCCAACCTCTCTTGGTAGCTAAGGGGTTTTAGTTCTTTGGTCTTTTTGGTGAGGTACCTTTGGGATCTTTCTAATTGTTTGAGGGGTTTACAGAAATGCATTCCAAAGGGGACACTGTACTCAATAACTGGTATGATCAATGCTGAATATGAGAGAGTGATTACCTCTTCTGATGTCGAGAACATAGCTTTGGCAATTAGTTACGCTAAACAGAAGGATTTCCTGAGAATCACTGTCACAATGCATAGTTTTCTATGCACATTGATTATGTGCAAGATCCATTCCATTTTTGTTTACTCAATTCTAGCATAAAACAGGGAAATGAATAGCTTGGCTCAAAGGCAGTTATGAACCCATTTTTGTCATGAAGGAAAACCTGGTCCTGAATGACTCTGTTATATCCACAGAAAGATGCCAAATGAGTGGTAAACAAAAACCTGAAATGCACACAAAAACACTGAACTGAAGGTACAGAGCCAGTCTGACCTTACTGGAGACTCTATACAGTTTGGGGCATGTCATGAAGATTCTCCTGGCAGAGATGCTGGGGTACTAAGAAAAGGATTTTTCCTTAAAGGACAGCACATGACCAAGCAGGCTCCAAGGGAGTGAAAGTCAGTTTTGAAATGACAAACATCTCAAGAAGGGGAAAATGGGTTTCCAGGAGGGCCTAAGGTGAAGGACCTCACCAAAAAAGTCACTTGATGGAAGGAGATTAGGTCCACAAGTGAATAAGTCAAGACAAGAGATAGGTGGAGCTTAATAGAAGTACAAGCAAACAAACAGCTCCAAAAAGCACTTTTTCCCTATACATCTGCCATTGCATCAGACTGAGAATATTTTCCATTTAGCTAACTATGACTTCTTGGTATGGGTTTTATTACCTCTAGGGAGAGAGAACATCTTAATAGGACTATGGTGAAATGAACCACATACTGACTGTTCAACCTGAAATAAATGTGTGAGTCACTGTGTCAGGTCAGCAAAGTGAATTTGCCAGATGGGTCAGGGGCCCTTTATGCTCATTATTTACTATCTTGGAAAATCAAGTTGCCCTGGTCATTAAAGTACCATTAGGGTAAGCCTTGCTTTGCCTTGTCTCTTTTTGCCTTTAAGAGTACAGCTGAGAAAAGGAGGATGGAAAGGAAGGCATACAGGAACCCTAATTCTATAAGATGGAGAAAGGAATTCACTGCTCAAGTCATCTAAAAAAGAACCTGGAGCAAAACCTCCTTAGCTGAGTTATGGTTTCTGTTTAAGTACTCAATGCAAGTTTCAGTGAAACCTGACTCATCAAGCTCAGAATGTTGAAAGTTATTTTTCTTGATAAGTTTTTAACTTCTGACCTATCTATGCAATTTCATAATAGGATAAACGGTTAATGACGGAGATGAAGTCCCCCTCCACTGCATGAATAGTGTGTTCACTCAATGTCTATATTGAATATAGTGAGCAGGATAACTAATTCCGAGAAAAGAATCTATTATATTATGAAATTATTTTTAAAAACATAAGAAATATATTTAAAATAATTCAGTTTATTAACACTAAATCAATCAATAATAATAGGTAATGTAGGATTTCTTCACCATCCAAAATGTATATGCTAAGGTTTTCCCTCCTGGGTAAATAGAACTGGTCACTGGAAAATGCTGTATCATCCATGGTCAGACAGCAATATTTTTGTATTCCAAAACTGACATGTCTCGAAGAAAGAGCGGACCATTTAATTATAAACATTGTTTATCTCACATTCAGTGCATGGCATCTCATTTCACACTGGATGTGGGACATTAATACGCTTACATTGGCTGGTGGTGGTGATGCGGTAGCGTTGTCGCCTCACACTAAGACGTTGTCCTGTTTGATTCTTAGCTAAAGCTTCTTCTGTGTGAAGACATGCGTGAATGGGCATACCTTCGTTGAAGGTTGTGCGTCAGGGTTGGCAACTCGGCATGTAAAAATCTACTGTCAATCATTAGCAGACCAGAGTTCCGCTTTGGCGACCCCTAACCGGGAAAAGCCGAAAGACACAACAGCATTGTCTGTGGGATATTTATTCATGTATTTATTTTTTTAGTTTATGCTCATTGTTGGGCATCTATTTCCTTACCTACTGTATTTTATACTAGGTGTGGGACATCAGTTTACTTATTTTTGTTTAATACTGGGTGAAGGAAATGTATTAATTAATTTATTTTTATTTTATATTGGGTGTGGTGCATTTATTTATTTACTTTTTTTGTTATACTCAGTGTGGGACATTCATTTTATCTTATTTTGTGTGCTTTTGTAAAAACTGGGTTATGGAAACATAAATATATATATATATATATATATATATATATATATATAGATAGATATACATACAGATACAAACATATATAGTGATGATAGGCGATACTGACAGCCAATCACGGAGAAGTAGAGTAGTGGATTTGTAACATATGCCAGCACAGCAAGACGGAATTTTGTAAATAATTAAATGTCATTTGTATATCAAACTGATTTGTTCAGATGCTTGTGCTGAATTTGTGAGGTTTCTTTGTGTTAAAATGTATCAACAGTGTGCCCTGCTGGAAGGAAAAGGAATGTACATGTATTATTGTAACTGAATTAAATGCATACATTGTAACAGCATATACCAGAAGTGAAGAGGTTAATCTTAATCTTAATCAACCTGATTTTGCAAAATATTCTTGAAATTAAATTACTTGTTGGATTAAGCCATAAATATGTTATCCCACAGTTTTAAATGGAATCAGAGACACAATGTCTGTGCTAGAGAATAGTCGGTAGCTCTTGTAGGAAGAGTGACATGATTTTATGGTTTTGTGACTTCCAGGAGATCTCAGTAAGGCTCTATCTGTGTGTATGGTAACACATAAGTGCTAAAATCCCATTATCTTCTAGTGTTGGTAATAGCATGGGAAACAGAGTCAGATGAGTAGATGTGTGATGTCATTCTGTATGCCATGCATATATTAGTAGGACTTTGCTTTCAATATTTTGCATTCTGCCTTGGATCTGACAACAAGGACCACTCACTCACATCATCTTTCCTTGTGGTAGTAACTTAACTAGTGAACAGTAATTATTTTATATTAGTCAGGAAAATATATTGAGATTAGAAATACTGTTTTTCTATAACTGTGTAAAACTTTCCATCAGTGTGATTTTAAATATTCCCTATGACTGAAACTCTGGTGTGTACTGTAAATAGATATTTAGTATTTTCGAACTGGGGGTCTGGATAGATACAGAGAGGAACCAATCCCCAGACTGAGCATGTTTCCTGAGTGCTCTTAAGGGATTGTGTTTGATGCAGAGAGGTGTGCATCTGGAAATACTGAGTGCATCCATTTGTATTAAAAGTGAACATACCTCTCTAGTGTCAGTAATGAGGATTCATGCTCTTTGATTACTGGCCCAGCTTGGGGACATCACATGTATTACTTATCTTTTGTTAACTGGGTTAGTCCCACTAGGTTAAAAGCCACTTTTCAAGGAAGACTTGAGGGAGTACTTATACTACTGTGGTAAATTTGGCCATGGCATTGGAGAAATTGCTCTATTCATCATTGTTGTGAGTGGGACCCATTTTGCAGGGCCACTTCCTGTTTCCAATCAAGGCACAGAGGCAGCCTGGAGAAACATGGATGCAGATGGACAGAAAGAAGGCGATAATGGAGTGGTGACAGAAATGGAGGAGAAAGCAACTACTGAGACCAGAGAATGTGTGCAGGATTCTGAGGAGATGTTTCAGAGAAATCCATTTGATGGACTTGAGTCAGAAAAGGATGGATGCATAATTACAACCCTCCAGTCAAGAAGATTGCGGGATGGTTAACTTAAAGAAATGGTAAGGCAGAGTGACCAAGAAAATGAAGATGTTTCCTGAGAGAACATTATGGAGAAAATACAAACGGAGGATGCAAATGCAATCCTGAACAATAGTGGTGAGATGGAAAAGAAAGCATATGCAGAGAAAGTAAAACAAGGCAAATGGACAGTAGCAGAAAAAGAGGCAGAAGAAAATGAAAACTGGAAGTATGTGGTAAGGATTCAAACTAAAGAAGTCAAAGACATAGTTATGAAGTGTGGGGCAATATAATAAGCACAAGACATAACAGTGACACTTTGTGAAATTATATTTGTGACTTTTAAATTTGCTTGGAAAATATGAAAAGAAGAAAGTGTGTAACCTGTGGAATCTTTATGTGAGAAAAAAGATTTAACAGAGAAACAAAAAAGAAAATTCACATAAAATTTCGAACACAGGTAAAAACTAGAACTTTGGAAGGGCATTTGAAAAACTGATATAAAGAAGTACTGGACATTGCAAAAGTATTTGACAAAAGGTGTTTATGGACTGGTGGGTGTGATTATAATTTAGTGCAAAAATAGAAAGAGAAAAAATTATGAATATACCAAGTACAATAAATGTGGAGGGGAACAGGGGGTTGTAAAATACTGGGAACATCCCAAAACATTTTTTTTGGGGGGAGAACATTTGAAAAGTAACTATGATGCAATAAAATGCTATATTTTTGGGGAAATGTAATATGATGAAAAAAAAATTGAATTAAAAAGTTATTAAAGTAACAAAAGTGGACATTTATGGATAGCTTACAAAAATGAAAATAAGAATAAGGAAGAACAAAGAGAAGACATTTTAGAAGTGTGTGCATGCATGTGTGTGTGCCTTTATACGTGTATCACACACACACACACACACACACACACACACACACACACACACACACACACACACATTACACAGATTAATGTGAATTATAAGAGAAACTATAGTGTGTGCATGCATATGTGTGTGTGAGTGTATGACACACACACATTATACAGATTAATGTGAATTATAAGAGAAACTATAGTGTGTGCGTGCATATGTGTGTGTGTCTTTATAAGTGTATGACACACACACATTATACAGTTAATGTGAATTATAAGAGAAACTATAGTGTGTGCGTGCATATGTGTGTGCGTCTTTTTAAGTTTATGACACACACACGTTATACATATTAATGTGAATTATAAGAGAAACTATAGTGTGTGCATGCATATGTGTGTGTGAGTGTATGACACACACACATTATACAGATTAATGTGAATTATAAGATAACGTATATCTGGAAGGCAATAACGTTAATACCTTTTTCACTGATCATTTCAGTTGCTTTTCATAAGTGCACAAAGTGCTACACTACCTTCTGTTATTAAAAAAAAATCAGTATCATCTCCTCTGTTTGCAAGTAACCACTGACTCTCTACAAGGTCCTCTAGTACCTTATATAGGCTATTAAAAGGCATGGTTTTTGCTGTTACTGGCTTATTTTGTGTTTCGTACCATGCCCAGACACTTTTGATACCAGTGCATGCATTACATACACATCTGCAAAAATCCAACTTGTTGAGAAATAAATCTGCTCCTTGTAACCATGCCTCTGCAAAGGCAATGTTATGTACCACTGAACCCTACAGTAGGTGGAAGCCCCTACTCAGCAGCTTACTTCTCAGGGTTTAAAACATGATACAAAGAGGCATCAGTCATGTGTTTCCTTGCAAATGCTGTTAAATGTATCATCACACTAAAAAAACAATGGGCATGCCCTTCCTTTCTTAGCAAACTACTTACTTACCCTGTCAAAAAGTGCAAACAGCTCCTTGAGAACATCAGACACTGGCAGTTTCAGGTTTTTGGCAAACTCTTCAATTCCGATCCGTCCTCCTTTGTTTGCACATGCAACTGCAGCAAAACCATCTAATTCTTTCCTTATATTATCCCATTTCAAGCTACCAGAGAATACGGAAGGACAGAAAAGAAAATAGAGTTACTGTAAAACATTATACAGCTGTACATCTTCAAAGCAGTTTGACACAGCAGAGTATCATTTATAGGCTACGAACCATCAGGAATGAGGAACTGGATGCCTTTTATCCAGAAGTCAGTCGCTAAGTGCAGCCCACCAGCACAGCCATACCCAGACAACAGCTATATTATGCAAGTGTGAAACCCCTGTGCCCTCCCCAGTTTTTCACTACAGATCCAACAAAATAAAATTAAAATAATAATAAAAAAAAAAATACGAAAAAAATCAAGGCCTGTTCTAGAAATTCAATAAAGACAGGAACACTGCAAAGAAGAAAAGGAAGTGATAAACATGGTTTGCTGCAACAAATCTTCCAGAAAGCTTCCCTATGGTTTTGTTTTCTAACTCTTATTAGTGACTCCCCAAACACAGTCTAAAAATGTGATGGAAAGAGCAGGGTTCATGGAAAGGAATGAAGGAAGCTTTGATTACTGGTCATTTAACAAGATTCTAACTGGCGGAGTGAGGTGTTGGCCAGGAATCATGGAGTGAGAGAACAAGGGCAGCTCAGGAAGGGGGGGCTTGCTGATCCTACAGCAAGAGGGTCCACTTCAAACACAGACAGACTGGCAGTCACACAGACAGGTGATACAGCTATTCTTAATGCATTAGTACTGAGTGACAACTCAGTCAGTAAGTGCTTAACCTGCTTAGTCAGTGTTTGACTGTGGAACTGTAGAAACATGCTTCCACATCACCTAGAAACAGTCAGCACTGCAAAAGAATTGTCCACCAATGTGAAGTGGACACTTGCGTCTTGCACCCAGCATATGAAACTGGTTGGGAAAAGGGAAGCAAAGCAGATACTAGAGTGAAGAATGAGGAAGAATGACCAAGGTCAAGAGCTTAACAGAATGTGAATGGCAAAACACAGAATCCAAAGATATCAAATAATTCTCAAAAAATTATTCTTTACTCAAAATAAAACAGAACAAACCAAAAATTTGTTTTGCACCATTTCTTCCACCCAAGTTTGCCAACCATCAAGCCTCTAAGATGTTGTTATACAGATAGCCATGAGGGTGCTTTGTGCTGTCACTGGTATCATGGCGATGACAGCCATACCTCTCAACCTTTCAACACAAAAACTTTGGAGAAATACAGAAATAATGGGGGGACAGAGGCCCAAAATAGGAACAGATTTAAATATTGCTCCTATAAACTTAGAAAGTTGCTAGAATAACATATTTTAATTATTACATTATTTTCTGAAGGATATGAAGTCTGAAACTGAAACAACTCTCATTATTTAACATTACTTAGTGACTTCAAATATCTATGATTTGCCAGAAAACCGCAAATTTTATGAGGGACAGACCAAACATAAAAGGCAAAAATCTGGACAGTCTGCAAAAATCTGGGCAGTGGAGAGGTATAATGGCAACATTTTTCATTTATGACCCTAACACCTGTCCCTGGTAGTGATGTGAGCATTCCCATCACCAAGAGAGCTGTCCACAGCCATGCAGTCCTTGCACATATGATCCTTCACATAAATCAAATGTGGTCACCACCCTCTCAACAAGTATGGATAAGTCCCTCTCCCCACCTGCTTTGATACATACTCAAGTGAGTATTCATACTTAAGTAGTCTGGGCTGCAGTCAAAGCTTTACTTCTGGCAGGCACAAAAAAAAGTTTTATGGGAGATGCAACTTCCCTACATTCTCGCATCGCTTGCTAGCCAATATACTCAATCCAGAGGTACCACTAGTTGAGAAAAAAAATCCTGAGTTGTGTCAGTCCTGGACTTTTAGTTTCATTCATACAAATGCCACTTTCAGCTCTACTCTACATACTTTAACCAACCATGTCTATTTTAAAAGTGGTTTCAAACAGTTCACCAGATATCATAAGCCATCTCTTAGCCAGTTCTACAATATGGCTCCTGCCTTTCTTGCATTACATACTCTGCTCCTCTGCTGCTCTCAATAAGCAGATGAAGGGACAGACCTTACATTCCTACTGCATGCAGTATGTTCTTCCACCTACACCTCAGATATCTCCTTAAAAGTTACTACCATGTATGTATGTAATTGACTGCTACCTGCCCCCTGCTTCTGCCAGATGAGGTACATGAATTTCAGGTGACAACTTGATAAGGGTACCATCAATAATCTGCATGGTAATCAGTGTTCACTGTTTCAAAAAGGCTCATTTTCCAAGCGATTTCTCCAGATAGAACTGTGGTGTGTGCACTGCCTATTGTGAGACATAAAAGAATTCAAACTTCCATATGAATAAGTATGCACACACGTGCAAGGAGGCACTAATGCAACCATATCTGAATGTGCATGTGTGCATGTGTGCGTGCGCGCGTGCACACACACACACACACACACACACACACACACACACACACACACACACACACACACACACACACATAGGAAATAAGCATGGATTTTCCCAGAGGAATAGCCTTTAGCCTCACTCTGTGTATCTTGCATAGCCTTCAGCTTCACTCTAGGTATCTTACACATTGTCCCACTCTCTTGTAACCAACTAAAAAGAAAGATAAAAAGATGAAGCAAGATATACACAGTAACTCCTTCTCTGACAGTTTTTGGAATCTGTAGTCTGTTCCTTTATTCTACATAATTCGGACAGCAGGAAATCAAACTGTTGTCATGTATCAGGCTCGGACATCAAAAACTATGCTGACTTCTTAAAGAAACTCAAGTATGTTGTGTTTTTATGAGGTATTATAAAAAAGATTACCCCCTGCAGAATTCAGCACATCCAAAAACACAGCTAATGTGTGTGCAGGGCTATATGGACTATATAATAGTGAAGAATGCCTTAAGCTTAATTATACAATGATGGCTCATTGTTATTCAAAAATGTGTGCTCTGATTGGACAGCCCAACCAGCATGCCCATTGTAAATTGGGTATATACCAATAAAAAAGTACTATTCAGCTGCCAGACGTTTCTATTAGAATATGTTATAGAGGGACAGTGCAAAACAGAAAAAATCAGGTACATTCTCAAAAATAAAAACATAGAAACATACCTCAATTTCCTTCTTTGTCTGCACTGTTCCTCCATAAAACCTGCCATACTGTAGTACTTCTCAACTGTCCATATCTTCTCAGAATCCCCACAAATTTTGCCTCATAGAACAGCAACAGAGATTACCTTTCCTCCGTTGCTACTCTTAAAAAAAAAAAAAAAAACAAAACAAAAAAAACAAACAAAAAAAGCAAAAAACTCTTTTCTCCATTGCTTGTGTTCAGCAGCAGTGATGTACTGTGGAAGCATGCTAATGTAAGTCCCATACCTGTGTGCAGTACATCAGAAACCATGGAAGAATGAGGAAACAATATGGAAGAACACTACAATACCACCAGTATCATAGTAAATCAATTAAATAATTTAAAGTAAATACTTTTCAGAAAAAACAGGTGAATGATATATGTCATAGTATTACTTCATTAAGACTGCTCCAACATATGAACGGATACAAATGCAAGGAAAAAAGTGACAGAAAGCCCATCTACCTGTGTCAGACCAGTAGCAGAATATGCAACTGGAGGAACCAAGAACGAAGGAGGTAAAGTTACACTGGGACCACAAACCAGGTAATTCCATCTACTTTCATGTTTGGTGCAACTAGTGAAGAAGGATGCCCATTCTCTTTAGCTTATTTCCATCCAGATACCAGTTATCCAATGGATCTATATCACTTCATTGAAAAGGCTAATCGTTGAACTCAAATTGTCAAAACCTCTCTTCATATGATGGCCATTTCATTGAACTTTTTCACAGGGAAAAGCAACAGTTGGCCATCATTGGGAATTTTCCCTTTTCCCCCACTGTAGTGCAATCTCGGGGTTAATATATTTAGTTGGGGGGTGTAAGGGGCATAGCCCCCACTTGGGTGGGTTTTACATTTTTACAGTGTAATGACAGGTGCTAGTTCCCTGTGAGAAAGTTCGATGAAATGGCCATTCGATGAACAGAGGTTTCGTCAATTTGGGTTCGACAAATAGTTACTCGCAAATTTTTTTTCACTGAAATGATATAGACACTTATCCAACATGTGTTTGAAAGTCTCTATCAAGAGAATGCAAATTATATTCTGCTATGAAAGCTTCTGATGCACACACCAGCCTGATCTCTGAGAACAGACATTTTCTATCAATGGATGTGAATATGATGGGAATGTGAACTTTCATTTTCCTGGCAGAGCTCCTCTTCCTATCCACATTCCACATTTTCTTCTTTGACCCTAAACAAACATTTACATTTCAAAATTCAACAGACATCATGCCTTCATTGTCTAATTTAACAGAAGAAAAAAAAATAAACATATTGTTCTTTTGCCTGGAAAGAAGACAAAAAAATACTACGTTTTAAGGATACTGAATAATGTAAAGTTGAACAATCACAGTCCTTTTATAAAAATAAAAGAAATAATTTTGCACAAATCAAATTATCGGACTTTTAAATGGCACAGAACTCTTACAGTAACTAAGCACATCTATCATACAGCTGTGCAGCAAAGGGAAAACGTGATATCAAACCCAAACAGCATGGTCATGAACCAGTTTTTCTGGATTTCCTGAAAGCATTTGACCTTGTTAATTCATCTTGCTGCACTGACAGTTAGATAATGGCTGTGGTGTGGCATCCCTGGAGTGGTTTGTGAACTACCTATCAGACGGAAGACAGGGGATGGCACAGGAGCAATATTCGCTCCAATTATTTTTGATCTTCAGTCTGTGGTCCTCAGTCATCTCTTCCCTTGGCATACCAATCTTTTAAACCTATGAAAATAAAATGAGCTGGGGGTGCATTTAGTGACGTGCAAGTGTGTGGGAGTTATGAAGAACAAAAAGAGTTCCTGGAAATGAAACTAATCTAAACACACCAGTTTATGGAAAAGAAGCTACCCTCCACAAATTCAACATAAGTGATACTTTCCACAGATTTGATTGAATTTGTTCAGATTTACTGGTTGTTACCACATAGCTGAACATCCCACAATGACGCTGAGCAAGTACAAAGGTAAAGTACAGGAGGAGGAGGAAATCATTCATTCAAAGTGCCTTAATATAAAGCTTGCTCACCTCTCTTACAATTTTGATACAAGAACGAAGTACACAATGACATCCAGGACATGCAGATAACAGGATAAGAAATGAAGGCAGAAGTAGTGGTCCTGCATCAAAAATTGGAAATCAAGCATTGTACCATTATCATGTCCACATGCACTAAATATGGGAACTCATGCATGGTTAAAAAAAAAATAAATAAATAAAAACAAAGACAAACTATTAAAGCACAGGGCATGCATGAACAACTTGTGACTGATTAGGTTACCTGAAGGTATGGATGGAGGCAGTAACATTCATTTAGCAAAAGTTAATCAAACTGCTCAAAACAGACTCCCCCACATTACACAGTATGCACACTGGATATCTACCAAAGCACCTTCCAATCTCACAAGACATCATGAAGTTCTTGAACTTTTTGGAAAGGAAGCCAGTATTTCATATATCAAGGGTACTGTGCCCAAAGTCTCAGCTCTAGGAGCAGAGGTTCACTTTGCACCTGGTTATAGCATTGTACTTTTTAGTAAGCAAAACACTTTTGTACCACTATTGAGGAAATACAAGGAACAAGGTTGCCAAGTTCAGTTAATATTTCCTGCTTCTTTGGTGGTGTGTAAAGGTCTAATATCCCAAATGTTTAATTTTCCAGCACAGCGAGAGGTCTATCTCAGCAATGGACAGATGGAAAAAATAATTTAGCAAAACACAAGATGAGGCAGCAAGTGGCACTAAAACAAAATTAATGTAATCCCTGGAGATGAAGGGAAAGTCTCCAGGGGGAAAAAACTCACAGTATGTGCAGTGGCTCACCTCAAAACAGTATGGGCACAACAAGTTAACAAGTTCTTGCCTTCTTGTATACTGATACAAGTCTTTCCCTGCCTCATAGCTGTATTAATAGATTCTTACTACTGGCCAATGTAGATGAGGAACCTCATAGCTGTATTAATCGATTCTTACTACTGGCCGATATAAATGAGGAACCTCATAGCTGTATTAATAAATTCTTACTACTAGCCGATCTAGATGACGAACCTCATAGCTGTATTAATAGATTGTTACTACTGGCCGATGTAGATGAGGAACCTCATAGGTGTATTAATACATTCTTACTACTGGCCGATGTAGATGAGGAACCTCATAGCTGTATTAATAAATTCTTACTACTGGCCGATGTAGATGAGGAACCTCATAGCTGTATTAATAGATTCTTACTACTGGCCGATCTAGATGACGAACCTCATAGCTGTATTAATAGATTCTTACTACTGACCAATGTAGATGAGGAACTCATAGCTGTATTAATAGATTCTTACTACTGGCCGATCTAGATGACGAACCTCATAGCTGTATTAATAGATTCTTACCACTGACCGATGTAGATGAGGAACCTCATAGCTGTATTAATAGATTCTTACTACTGACCGATGTAGATGAGGAACCTCATAGCTGTATTAATAGATTCTTACTACTGGCCGATGAAGATGAGGAACTCATAGCTGTATTAATAGATTCTTACTACTGGCCAATATAGATGAGGAACCTCATAGCTGTATTAATAGATTCTTACTACTGACCGATGTAGATGAGGAACCTCATAGCTGTATTAATAGATTCTTACTACTGACAGATGTAGATGAGGAAGTCATAGCTGTATTAATAGATTCTTACTACTGGCCGATCTAGATGACGAACCTCATAGCTGTATTAATAGATTCTTACTACTGACCGATGTAGATGAGGAACCTCATAGCTGTATTAATAGATTCTTACTACTGACCGATGTAGATGAGGAACCTCATAGCTGTATTAATAGATTCTTACTACTGGCCGATGAAGATGAGGAACTCATAACTGTATTAATAGATTCTTACTACTGGCCAATATAGATGAGGAACCTCATAGCTGTATTAATAGATTCTTACTACTGGCCAATGTAGATGAGGAACTCATAGCTGTATTAATAGATTCTTACTACTGGCCGATGTAGATGAGGAACCTCATAACTGTATTAATAGATTCTTACTACTGGCCGATGTAGATGAGGAACCTCATAGCTGTATTAATAGATTCTTACTACTGGCCGATGTAGATGAGAAACCTCATAGCTGTATTAATAGATTCTTACTACTGGCCGATGTAGATGAGGAACCTCAGAGCTGTATTAATAGATTCTTACTACTGGCCGATGTAGATGAGGAACCTCATAGCTGTATTAATAGATTCTTATTACTGACCGATGTAGATGGGGAACCTCATAGCTGTATTAATAGATTCGTACTACTGGCCGATGTAGATGAGGAACCTCAGACCTGTATTAATCGATTCTTACTACTGGCGATGTAGATGAGGAACCCCATAGCTGTATTAATATAGTCTTACTACTGGCCGATGTAGATGAGGAACCTCATAGCTGTATTAATAGATTCTTACTACTGGTCGATGTAGATGAGGAACCTCATAGCTGTATTAATAGATTCTTACTACTGACCGATGTAGATGAGGAACCTCATAGCTGTATTAATAGATTCTTACTACTGGCCGATGTAGATGAGGAACCTCATAGCTGTATTAATAGATTCTTAGTACTGACCGATGTAGATGAGGAACCTCATAGCTGTATTAATAGATTCTTACTACTGGCCGATGTAGATGAGGAACCTCATAGCTGTATTAATAGATTCTTACTACTGACCGATGTAGATGAGGAACCTCATAGCTGTATTAATAGATTCTTACTACTGACCGATGTAGATGAGGAACCTCATAGCTGTATTAATATATTCTTACTACTAGCCGATGTAGATGAGGAACCTCATAGCTGTATTATTAGATTCTTACTACTAGCCGATGTAGATGAGGAACCTCATAGCTGTATTAATACATTCTTACTACTGGCCGATGTAGATAAGGAACCTCAGAGCTGTATTAATAGAGTCTTACTACTGGCCGATGTAGATGAGGAACCTCATAGCTGTATTAACAGATTCTTACTACTGGCAGATGTAGATGAGGAACCTCATAGCTGTATTAATAGATTCTTACTACTGGCCGATCTAGATGACGAACCTCATAGCTGTATTAATAGATTGTTACTACTGGCCGATGTAGATGAGGAACCTCATAGCTGTATTGATAGATTCTTACTACTGGCCGATGTAGATGAGGAACCTCATAGCTGTATTAATAGATTCTTACTTCTGACCGATGTAGATGAGGAACCTCATAGCTGTATTAATAGATTCTTACTACTGGCCGATGTAGATGAGGAACCTCATAGCTGTATTAATAGATTCTTACTACTGGCCAATGTAGATGAGGAACCTCATAGCTGTATTAATAGATTCTTACTACTGGCCTATGTAGATGAGGAACCTCATAGCTGTATTAATAGATTCTTACTACTGGCCGATGTAGATAAGGAACCTCATAGCTGTATTAATAGAGTCTTACTACTGACCGATGTAGATGAGGAACCTCATAGCTGTATTAACAGATTCTTACTACTGGCCGATGTAGATGAGGAACCTCATAGCTGTATTAATAGATTCTTACTACTGACCAATGTAGATGAGGAACCTCATAGCTGTATTAATAGATTCTTACTACTGGCTGATGTAGATGAGGAACCTCATAGCTGTATTAATACATTCTTACTACTGGCCAATGTAGATGAGGAACCTCATAGCTGTATTAATAGATTCTTACCACTGACCGATGTAGATGAGGAACCTTATAGCTGTATTAATAGAGTCTTACTACTGACCGATGTAGATGAGGAACCTCATAGCTGTATTAATGGATTCTTACTACTGGCCGATGTAGATGAGGAACCTCATAGCTGTATTAATAGATTCTTAGTACTGACTGATGTAGATGAGGAACCTCATAGCTGTATTAATAGATTCTTACTACTGGCCGATGTAGATGAGGAACCTCATAGCTGTATTAATAGATTCTTACTACTGACCGATGTAGATGAGGAACCTCATAGCTGTATTAATAGATTCTTACTACTGACCGATGTAGATTAGGAACCTCATAGCTGTATTAATAGATTCTTACTACTAGCCGATGTAGATGAGGAACCTCATAGCTGTATTATTAGATTCTTACTACTAGCCGATGTAGATGCGGAACCTCATAGCTGTATTAATACATTCTTACTACTGGCCGATGTAGATGAGGAACCTCAGAGCTGTATTAATAGAGTCTTACTACTGGCCGATGTAGATGTGGAACCTCATAGCTGTATTAATAGATTCTTACTACTGGCCGATGTAGATGAGGAACCTCATAGCTGTATTAATAGATTCTTACTACTGGCCGAGCTAGATGACGAACCTCATAGCTGTATTAATAGATTCTTACTACTGGCCGATGTAGATGAGGAACCTCATAGCTGTATTAATAGATTCTTACTTCTGACCGATGTAGATGAGGAACCTCATAGCTGTATTAATAGATTCTTACTACTGGCCGATGTAGATGAGGAACCTAAAGTTTTTTTGTCTATTTCCTTCTAGCATGTCGAGGGATCAGTTGCTAGTGTCCTCTCCTGCTCAGCTGGTGAACCTGGGAATATTGAGGCAATGTTACAACTGTCTCATGTACACAGACAACCCTCTCCTCCTCCCACAAAACACAAATACATGCGAGAGATGCAATTATACGGCCAAACTGGAGGCTGAGCTCTCTCAACACAAGACTGGCAAGACCAGACAGGAGGAGAAGGTTACCACATACACTATAGACCCAGTCTCACATAGTACCATCACAACCACAAATCATACACATAAACACACAAAGACATACTCGGAGGCTCTGATCAAAAATCTACCAAAACAGCAGAGACCACCAAAGCATACACCCAAACAACTGTTACCTCAAAACACAACACCTGCAACACATAGACCTCACAGTCAGAGTGTCAAACAGTCACAGCCCTTAAGGCCAAACACAATGCCAGACACACTAGTCATTGGTGACTCCATAGTCAGACACACTGACGTCCGCTCACCAGACTGAGTAAGGAGAAGGTCACAGTAAGCTGCCTGTCGGGCGCTAGAATCCGCCACATAACGCAAGCACTCAGGTCTCTCAACAGCAGGTACAAGTACGACTCAGTCACTGTCCACGCTGGTGTAAAGCGACCTGAGACGTACCTCCTTGCACTACATGAAAAGAGACATTGAGGAGCTCTCTGATTATGTAGCCCAGGCAGGTATGACCCTGACCTTGAGCAGTATCCTACCTTCACCAAGAATGATGCCACAATACAAAGATAAGATGATCAGTTTTAACAATTGGCTTAAACTCTGGTGTCATTCAAAGGGGATCCAATGTCTGTCTGCCTGGGATGACATGCTGGACAAGCCACGCTGCGCAGGGACGGCTTGCACCTGTCACCCTGGGATTCCGGATATTGGCAAAGGCTCTTGCCACCCCCATAGTGCCTTTTTAGGCAAGGCTCAAATTCTAAACCTTCCACCCTAGAACACAAAAAGGAAAAAACTAAGGGTAATGCTGCTCAATGCCAGAAGTCTCAATCTCAAAATGCACTCACTCGAGGCCCTTCTCAGTATGGAGAACATCGATGTCTGTGCTGTGACAGAAACCTGGTTCAAGGCTCCTGAGAGCACCCCAGCACTATCAGGTTTTACCTCATATCATGCGTTCCGCCCCAAAATCCGGACAATACCAAGAAAGGAGGGGGTATCCATATTCATCAAGGATACTTACACCTCAAGATTGGTGGCAACGCACGATGCATCGGAGACCATCCAGGTGCAGTTAACCATAGGCAAGACTGCTCTACAAATTGTAGCATGTTACAGGCCACCCTCACAAACTCAGGAATCTCACTTGGCCTTCCTGAAAACACTGGAGGAATAAATGTATCCCCTAATACCATCATACTAGGTGACTTCAATTACCCAAATATAGACTGGGAATGCTACTCAAGCCCAAACACCCTGGCCCAAAAGTTCCTGGAATTCATAAACTCAAATGCCATGGAACAACTAGTCACTATCCCCACAAGAGGAGAAAACATACTTGATCTCATCATCACGAACATGGGAGCAAAATGTTCAACACCAGAAGTATACCCTCACTGGTGAGATCAGATCACAAACAAATCTCGCTGGAGGTCCTCATCCCACCCCTCCTGAAACAAAAAGACCACAGTAAAGAACTTCTCGAAGCAGACTTTGCACTTCTAAAGACTAGTGTGGTCTCCTTTAAGGCCCCTGAGCCGGCGGAAAACAGTACTCTAGCCGCTGAATCACTTACAAATGCCTTCTACCAGCACCTGCAGGACTGCATGGATAAGGCAATCCCAAGCAAAACAAAGACTCTTTGTACCAAAGGCAAGCGTCCAGTCTGGTGGACCCCAGCCATAAACAAACTCTACAACAAAAGGAGGAAGCTACTACATGATAGAGCAAAATCCTTGAAAGGTAAGACGCCTTTGATCACTATAAGTAAAAAGCTGAGAGCCCTCATAAAATCATCCAAAGCAAATTTTGAGAGAAGAATAGCTAAAGACTCTAAAGACAATCATAAGGCCTTCTTTAGCTATGTTAGAAACCTGGGAGGAAACTCCCAGATATGCTCAGAATTAGTTCAAAATGATGAGAAGATTACTGATCCTACAGACATTGCCAACATACTGGCTGACAGGTTCAGTGCAAACTTCTCCCCTCCCAAAAGGAGAGATATCTATACCAACAGATTGCAGACCCCCAAACATCTCTAATGCCCAAATGAGAACAGCGCTCTCAAAGGCAAAACACACAGCATCCATGGGACCTGATGGTGTCCCCGGCTGTGTGCTACATGCACTCAACGAGGAATTAAATCCTCAGTTAGGACAGCTGTTTAATCGTAGCCTCACCTCGGGATACGTACCCCGGGAGTGGCGCACAGCGACTGTAGTCCCACTTCACAAAGGCGGTGCCTCCACCGACCCTGGAAATTACCGACCCATTAGCTTGACAAGCCTTATCTGCAAAGCCATGGAGAGGATCATAATGGATCTCATAAATAAAGACATAGGGAATTTGCAGACTCTGGATCCAACCCAGTTTGGCTTTGTCAAGGGCAGGTCATGCCTTTTAAACTTGGTTGACTTTTTCGAAACAGTCACCAAGGCCATTGATGAGGGCAAGGCAGTCCATACAGCCTACCTCGATCTGGCGAAGGCCTTGACACAATACCCCACTCGGGTATCATTGAAAAACTCATCAGCCTAAATGTTAACCCATACATCACAAGATGGGTTGCAAACTGGCTGAGTGACAGAACCCACAGGGTCAGAGTTGCGGTGCCATGTCTGACTCTAAGCCTGTCTCAAGTGGTGTCCCACAGGGCTCAGTCCTGGGCCCACTCTTGTTTGGCATCTACTTTTCCAAGTACAAGCAAGCACGGGAGGGTTAGGGCTGACAAAGTTTGCAGATGACTGCAAACTGGGTGCCGTGGTCGAAAACAGATCTGCCACAGATATCCTTCAGAAGGGTCTCACAGCTACGGATAACTGGTGCCAGAGCCACGGCCTAAAGTTAAATGGCAAAAAATGCATAGTCATACCCTTCGGGAAAAACAAGGTTACCCCTAGCTACCATATAGGTGGAAATCCACTGAGCACAGAAGAGGTTATTAGGGACCTGGGGACCCAGGTTGACAGCAGTCTGTCATTCGACACCCATGTTGCAAAAATAGT
The DNA here is from genome assembly GCF_019279795.1 of Protopterus annectens. Lineage (NCBI taxonomy): Eukaryota > Metazoa > Chordata > Ceratodontiformes > Protopteridae > Protopterus > Protopterus annectens. The sequence continues at coordinate 449,545,252 of NC_056742.1, forward strand.
TAGGAAGACCTTCTACATTGCCCACCTTATCATGAAGGGATTCACATCTAGATCAAGAGAGGTCATAGTCTCCCTATATTCATCACTCATCCGACCAATGATTGAGTACAATGCCCCATTCGGAATGTATCTGACCCGACACTTGCAGCAGCTGGAGAGGCCACAAAGTTCCTCACCAAGAGGATTATGGGTCTCAAAAATCTGACCTATGCTGCCAGACTGAAAGAACTCCAACTCTATTCAGTCGCTTACCGCTTGCTCAGGGGTGACCTGTGCCTGACATACAAGGCATTATCAAACCCTGACTTGATGTACATGCTTCACCTCAAAAAATCTAGATCCATCAGAGCCACAAGGCGGAGACCTAAACCTTGACACGGCCATTAATAGAGTGTGCTGGAGGGATAGATTCATTACCCAAAGACTCCCTATGCTGTGGAACAAAATCCCGGTATATGTGAGGCAAAGCACCTCGCTGGCTTTGTTTAAGAGAAATCTTGACCAATGGATGGGAGATCGCAAGTATACCCCAGGGATTACCTCAGTGTCACTGCTCGACAGAGGCACAGCAAAATAATGGGCATAGTTCCCCAAACTAAAGGGGTGGCGTAAGCCACAAAACTATGGGCTAGGCTTGTAAATGCCCTCGGGCAGATAGCCTAGTATGAACCTATGAACCTATGAACCTATGAACCTCATAGCTGTATTAATAGATTCTTACTACTGGCCGATGTAGATGAGGAACCTCATAGCTGTATTAATAGATTCTTACTACTGGCCTATGTAGATGAGGAACTTCATAGCTGTATTAATAGATTCTTACTACTGGCCGATGTAGATAAGGAACCTCATAGCTGTATTAATAGAGTCTTACTACTGACCGATGTAGATGAGGAACCTCATAGCTGTATTAACAGATTCTTACTACTGGCCGATGTAGATGAGGAACCTCATAGCTGTATTAATAGATTCTTACTACTGACCTATGTAGATGAGGAACCTCATAGCTGTATTAATAGATTCTTACTACTGGCTGATGTAGATGAGGAACCTCATAGCTGTATTAATACATTCTTACTACTGGCCGATGTAGATGAGGAACCTCATAGCTGTATTAATAGATTCTTACCACTGACCGATGTAGATGAGGAACCTCATAGCTGTATTAATAGATTCTTACTATTGACCGATGTAGATGAGGAACCTCATAGCTGTATTAATAGATTCTTACCACTGACCGATGTAGATGAGGAACCTTATAGCTGTATTAATAGAGTCTTACTACTGGCCGATGTAGACGAGGAACCTCATAGCTGTATTAATAGATTCTTACTACTGGCTGATGTAGATAAGGAACCTCATTGCTGTATTAATAGATTCTTACTACTGGCCGATGTAGATGAGGAACCTCATAGCTGTATTAATAGATTCTTACTTCTGACCGATGTAGATGAGGAACCTCATAGCTGTATTAATAGATTCTTACTACTGGCCGATGTCGATGAGGAACCTCATAGCTGTATTAATAGATTCTTACTACTGGCCTATGTAGATGAGGAACCTCATAGCTGTATTAATAGATTCTTACTACTGACCGATGTAGATGAGGAACCTCATAGCTGTATTAATAGATTCTTACCACTGACCGATGTAGATGAGGAACCTCATAGCTGTATTAATAGATTCTTACTACTGACCGATGTAGATGAGGAACCTCATAGGTGTATTAATAGATTCTTACTACTGACCGATGTAGATGAGGAACTCATAGCTGTATTAATAGATTCTTACTACTGGCTGATGTAGATGAGGAACCTCATAGCTGTATTAATACATTCTTACTACTGGCCGATGTAGATGAGGAACCTCATAGCTGTATTAATAGATTCTTACTACTGGCCGATGTAGATAAGGAACCTCATAGCTGTATTAACAGATTCTTACCACTGACCGATGTAGATGAGGAACCTCATAGCTGTATTAATAGATTCTTACTACTGGCGATGTAGATGAGGAAGATAATGAACATGGCGTGGACTTTACAGATCCTAAACAGATGAGGTTTATAGGGCCATAGTTGAATGCTAGGCGAACTGCCCTGAAGGGCCATTTTAAGCCTAGCCAATAACCTGTGATCAGAATCAAATCCTGTACCTTGCATCTTTCAGGTGAAATGCCAACCTCCCCATGGCCTGAAATATGATTTTGACAGGGCTGCAGTGCTCCAAGCTGTCACATCAGTAACAGCAGGGACTGCCCTGACCTGAACAGTCTTAACTGTGGCTAATCAATCTTACCCCATAGCTCAGAGAGAGCACTTATCTTACTTATGTGGAGCAAGGCTAGCAAGGGGTCTTGGGACACCCTCCCCATGTTTTTTTTTGTCTTGTTTTTAAGGAACTGGACTCTTGGTGAGACTGCTAACATCATTTGCTATATTAATTTAGTATCAGCAGATGGCAGCTCCCTGATATTGGGTAGTACACTGAGTTATATTTATTTACATTTCTCCAGCATGATCGGGAAGCTTTCAAATGTTAATGACGAGGGACGGTATTTCTGTCTGAGTCGGTGCAGTAGTTTCTCTGAGTATACTGAACCTTACATACAGAACACTCTTCTAGAAGGATGCGAAAGTGATGAATATGCAAGAAATCCTTAGATGGCAGTAAAACTGCTACTATGTGTTTTTAGGTACAGACCTACAAAACTTAATGCTTCTACCCATTTCTAAATGATGCTAATTAGGGTAGCAAATCTGCTATCATGTTAGTAAGACAGCTATACTGTTAGTACTTATGGTCTGGATACCAGATTCCTTTTTTTTCTCAAATATTTTTTTATTTTATAATATAAACCATGCATACATGTAGTGGTACAAACAATGAGAAAAAACAAATATTACATACAGAGTGGCTTGCATCATTGTTCGGAGGAAAAAATAAACATGAAAGTCTAATATGTTGAACGGAGGAAAGGAGTAGTATATATTGAGGTATGCATAGTACCCTAACTAACAACAACAACCTAAAAAAAAAACAATATTTACAAAGCTACCATAACAGCATTTACACAGTGTCACTAGTTATAGGACTAAATATTAGCATCCTCACTTGAAACTTGCATTATGATATACAGACTCTTCAGACAAGGATAAAAAGGAATAACAAAAAAGTATGTAAAGTAAATTGATACACTCATCATAATTTAATCACATAGAATTACTTCAAACAGGCTTTTCCAAAGTTTACTGAAGTAAACTCTTTTCTTAGGTCCATTTATGATGAACTTCTGGGCAGAAATATATTTGATAGCCATATCTTTAAATCCCCTCCAACATAATTTGGTACGATCTAACCAATTATAGGTGATGTAAAGTTTTATGAGAGAACACAGCGTTATTAGAATATGAAGATGTAATTTAGGCAGGCTAGGAGGGGGAATGTTTAGGATAGCCGTTTCCCATGAGAGGGTAGAATTGTAGTAACCCATTTTTTTGAGACGCACTTTGAGGGAGCACCATAATTTATGGGAGTTATTGCAGTGCCACATAATATGTAATAAGTCAGCTCTCACGCCAGGACAGCATGTACAAATAGGAGAGCTATTGGAATTAAATTGGTTAATTTTTACAGGGGTAAAATAGGAGTTGTTATTTAACATCAATTGAGTGTATAAAAGTTTTTTGAAGGGTGATAGTTCTATACTAGTTTTTATGGCTAGTAATTTTTGGTCCTCTGTAATGAGAGAATTTTGGTTATCCCAGTATTTGGAGAAAAGACATTTTCCTTCGTGAAGTAAAGGAAATAATAATTTGTATGACGAGGAGGTTGTTTTATTATTGTTAGAAACTGTGGTAATGATTAAATTGAGTTTATCAATTACCTGTGATTCAGGGAGAGAATTACTAAATTGCGAAGTTAAAAGTTCTCTAAGTTGACGGAGAATAACCGTATACTTGTTGTTGACCTTAAGGGTTAGTCGTAACTCAGCAAGCGACAGATATCTATGTTTGATAATATCCCAAACTCCGAGGTCTTTAATGAGAGGAAATTCAGTAAGATCTATCATCTTGTTGTTGATTTTAAGGTTTGGGTTAAAGTGTAATGGTTGGAGAAGAGGAAGAATAAGTTGCAGATTAATGTCCTTAATCAACTTTTGAAAAAGTTTTATTTTGAATTTCAATATGGGGAATAATTTTAATCTATTTAGAGAAGTGTGTGAAAGAAAAGGAATAGCCTTAGGATTAATTTTATTAGAGAGAATATGTCTGTGCCAAATCTTTAACCACGCTGGATAGTGGGCTTGAGCTTTGCTATTCATACTAGCAATGGACCATAGTTTATTAGAGCATATAATCATGTAATAAAGAAGAAAATTTGGAAGGCCCACCCCACCTTTCTCCTTAGGTAGACTTAATTTGGAGAAGGAGATCCTAACATTCTTAGGAAACCAAAGAAATTTTACTATAGTTTTATCAAACTGAGAAAAAGGTTGTTTGATATAATTACATTTGTCGCACTAAATTGATAAAGGAGTCTGGGTAAGATGTTCATTTTCACAATAGCTACCTTTGAAAGGAATGATAGGTTCAATAACTTCCATCTTTGTAAGTCTTGACATATGACAGACCATGATCTTAACAGATTGTTTTGAAGCATAGATGCTTGATTATGTTCAAAATTAATGCCGAGATATTTAAGTTCAAATGAGATATGAAAGGTAGATTCAGGGAAAAGAAAGGTTTATGAGCTTCAGGATTTATTGGAAGAATATGGGACTTTTATTGTTAACTTGATAACCAGAGGCCTTGGAAAAGGCACTTATTGCTTTTAAAATTTTTGGCAGATCTGTATTCGAAATTGGAAGTAAAGGTTTAAATCATCTGCAAAGGCTGACAGTGCTACTTGTGTGTTAAGAGTTTTAGGTATATTATGGTGTGTATTTTGGATAATGTATAGAAAGAATGGTTCAATAAATAGATTAAAGAGGAAGGGAGAGAGTGGACAGCCTTGTCTTGTACCATTAGTGATCCGGATTGGTTTAGATCTTCTTTTATTTATATATAAATAGGTGTATGAGTTTGAATAAAGAATTCTGATCATATCTGAAAAGATCGTAGGAATATTGAAATGTGATAGCGTAGAGAACAGAAAGTCCCAGTTTACTCTGTCGAAAGCTTTACGCATCTAAGGTCAGGGCATATAGCGGATTTTCTCTTTTTAGTGGTCTGCATGAGTGCGTCCATTGTTAGTGTATTATCCCATGTGTGTCTATTAGACATAAACCCAGCTTGGTCGGTGAAACTATATATGGTAGTACCTGTTTGAGTCTGTTAGCTAAGATAGCCGAAAAAATTTTGATATCAACATTTATAAGTGAAATAGGTCTGTAATTATGTGGGTCTGTTTTTTCTTTGTTATTTTTTAGTAATAAAATTGTTTTTGAGTTATTCCAATGTATGTCAGTAATTCCATTTTTTATAATGAAGTTAAAGACTTTTAGAAGAATAGGGCAATTTTTGAACTAAAGGTTTTGAAAAAATTAGTGGTGAAGCCATCCGGACCGGGAGATTTGCCTATTTTTAGCTTGTTGATGGCAGTTTGAATCTCTTGAATATTAAGTGGAGCTGACATGAGGGATATTTGATTAGGGTCAAGAGATGGAAAGGTGATGGAATTGAGAAATGTCTCCAACTGTGAGTTAGAGGGATTGAGTTTATTCGTGCTATAAATATCCGTATACATGTCATGAAATAGTTGGATTATATCAGAGTCTGATTTATAAATTTCCCCTTTGTATTGCAGTATAGAGATTGTAGGAGCTCCGTTATTGTTTTTGAGTATTCTAGACAGAGTTCTAGATGGGATTTGTGCCCATTCAGAGTAAGTTGCAATTTGTTTTTGTTCCTGCAGCGAGTAATTATGTAAATGTAGCTCGAGTAGTTCTTTATGTGTTGAATTAATCAGTTTCTCCAACTTAAGGTCAGGCTGAATTTTTAGTTTTCTTTCCAAGGAATTTAGTTTTAGAGTTAGATTTGTTTCTTTTTCTTTGTTAAGCTTGTTAAAGAAAGAGGCTTTACTGATCAAATATCCTCTTAATTCAGCCTTGCAAGCCGCCCATTGTATATCCAGCGCGATTTGCGAGTTTTCAAAGTTAGCAGATAATTCAGACAATGAATTATTGATTCTATTTATAATCTCCTTATATTTTAGAAGGTTACTGTTAAGGGACCAGTTCATATGCGGAGAGGTAACAGATGTGAAGATAATCTTAAGGGAGATTTTAGCATGATCAGATAGAAGCCTAGGCTCGCATCTTAGTGTGTTCTTAAATTTGGAGAAAAATTAGAAATTAAGAAGAAATCTAAACGTGACCAAGATTTATGGCAATAAGAGTAAAAGGTGTACATGCTGTCCTTGGATGAGTCCGTACTGAAGACAATAGTGTCCATGAGATTAAAATCGAACATTAGTTCCTCAAGGGCTATGGAAGCTTGAGAGTTATATGAGGGTGAGTTACTGGTGCGATCTAATCTGGGGTTTATCACTGCATTCCAATCCCCTCCTATTATATAAAGGTGATTTGGAAATAAGCTAAGAATGTTATATATCTCTAGGATAAAATTATGTTGTTGAGTACATGGACCATATAAGTTCAAAAATAAAACTGGTTTGGTAAAGTCTGGTAATATGGAGGTAAAGTAGCACCACCTACCATAATTATCAGATTTGTATTCGTTTATAGCACCTTGGAACTGTTTCTTGATTATAATTGATACACCCTTAGAGTTTGAGCTATCACCACCCGCTATTATGGTCCTAATCCATTTTCGATTGGATGTTTTTTCCCATCCCTCCTTTGATAAGTGCGTCTCTTGTAGGAAGCAAATATTAGCCTGGGATTTGTAAAAAAGATGTAATATTAAGTTCTTTTTCATAGCCTTTTGTAGACCTTTAACATTCCAGCAGTCTATATACCAGCTACTGAATTCCTTAGTTTAGTTAGATATAATGCGATATTATAAGAGTGAGAGAATGTTATTGTAATGTTATTTGTAACTCTATGTGATATGGATTGTTTAGGGGGAGTAACCTTTGGGCGTAAAAGGAAGAAAAGAGTACAATACATCATTGACACTGTCTTTACAAAGAAATTAACAATGCGGAAAAAGGTAGCCCATAACTTCTTCTGACTAACCCCAGTGCCTAACCACCCATACTCCTTGTAAGAAGAAGCAAATAGACATACTAACAAAAACGAAAACTCTTCTATACATATGTACAAAGTATAACTCTTCCAAAAGAGCCTCAAACCTAGAGCACTTGCACCAAACATCCTCTGAGCTTCCATAATTAGGACTAGTGTGAATATGATTTGAATATCTTACGACACGCTTCTGTATTTAGAACAATAGATATTGAAAATGAATCTACATGCCTATACAGAGACGTATATCCTCGGGAGTCCAAAGCTACACATGAATTTTAGGTAACTCATTTACTGTAAACAAAGTTTTAAATACTGGTGCATATGCATTAAAACATTTCTACTTACTTCAGATGTCAAATTATCTTAGCCATTGCGGAGAGTATATATACATTTGTGTAGAGTAACCTTACACCAACCAACCACTAACTCCTATAATATCAGATCACAACCGCCATTTAAAAAAAAAAAAAAAAAGAAAAGGGAAAACCCATCATATTAACTGAATAAATCAATTGATAGCCCACAGTTTAACTAACAAGCCACAGCCACATGTCATTTGACTCTGTATGATTGCATGGGATAAAGCCATTTCCCTCAGCTTTAGAACCTTGCACTCTTAGCATAATTGAATTACATTCCTTGGACTTAGAGATAATCTAATCTAAAGCCAGCTATGCATCTTAGAAAGTAGTAAATAAGATACATTGTATTAATTACCTTAGGATATATCCCTGTTACTAGCATCTCCACAAGGTTAAAAATGTAGGCTACAGTACTCAAATAATGAAACAATATGTGGCTAGTGAACTGTTAGAAAAAGTAACTTAAAAAATTATTAGCTAAACATGAATAAACCCTTAGCAGGGCAACCTAAAAATGAAGTTATTTTGCAAACTTTGTATAACATGACATATAACACTATAGTATTCAACTGGTAAAGAAAAACATTGCTAGAAGTCCATAAAATGTACACTTTCGAATAAGTTGCAGCTTAATACAACTATACACCAAAGAGACTAGAAAATTGTTCAAAAACATTAGAAAGTTGTCCCTTAATAAAAGACTGAGTGTCAGCTCCAAACACCATTTAAGTAGCGACAGTCACCATAACAACCAGGTCGAGAAGCTGGTTAACAAAACCCGTGTTGTGTATAATATTTAACTCATTATGACTTTGTACAAGTATAATCATCCTCCGTAGACAGCTTCCTAGAACCTGTTCTATTATTAGCGTAATATGTGTGTCGACGAAAAACTTCAGCTGCATGCAGCACCTCGATGTGTTACATATTATTTATTACCTGTCTAGATAGCCGGATTTCAGTAATTGCTCCTATAAGATTTCAACCAGAGCATAATCTGCACACTTTGCCTAAAAGGCGATGTTCTTCCTGTAACATTCGGACAATGCTCCGTTTATATTAACCAGCTGATACTGCGATGGTAGCAGAGTGTTCCAACCTAATGGAACCCACTTGGAAACAACATAGGAAGATAACTGTTCCTACTAACATGAAGTATGTGCTGATAGTTAATAAGACCTTTGCTATTTCTATTAACAACTGGTGTGAGCATATTTGCTCGTAAAGAAGAGAAACACCGGTTAAGCACACTTTTGCCTAAAAGGCGATGTTCTTCCTGTGCCATGCGGACTATGCGCCGTTTGTATTGACCAGCTGATTCTACGATAGTAATAGGGTGTTCCAACCTAATGGAACCCATTTGAAACAATATGAGAAGATGACTGTTCCTACCAGCACGAGGTGTGCGCTGATAGACAAAAAGGCCTTTACTCTATTCATCAATAGCAGGTAGGAGCATCTTTTGCTTTTGAGCATTGGTAATCATGTTTTCCGAAACGTGTTTCTAAACAGAACAGTGAGTGCCAAGTAAAGAACTGTTTACTACCATCATGCAAGAGTCGCTGACAGCAACATATAATCAGTAGGTTGGAGCTTTGTTGAAAGCCTTAATAAAGGCTGTTTTAGCTTCAATTTGAGTGTTAACTGAGTATCTCACCTCGTTATAGTAGAAAATCAAATTGTTGGGGTATCGCATTTGAAACCGGATGCCTTTTTTAATTAAATCTTCACAAAACGGAGCTAACTTTTGTCTGCTTTCTTTGATAGATAAAGGTAAATCTTGTGAGAAGGAAATTTTATGATTTTTCCACATAAAGGATTTATGTTTTTTTGCTGCAGTTAATATTTTTTGCACTACTTGATAGTTGAGTAGTTTAACATAGACTTGGCGAGGAACTGTGGAGTCCTGACTTCTACGAAGCGCTCGGTGGGCTCTTTCAATGGTAATTTCAGTTTTCTCATCAGTAAGTTGTAGCAATGTTTCAAAGATTTGTTCTGCAGTAATAATTAAGCTTTGGTTGTCATAACTCTCAGGAATACCTCTAATTAGAATATTGTTTCTCCGACTTCTTGCCTCTAAATCTGTTATCTTCATTTGTAGATCTGTTATGACTGTTGATTTAGCACAAAGATCTTCAGTGAGAGTTTGAATTTGAAGCTCATTAGACTGTGTTTTTTGTTCAAGAGTGCCCACTCTTTCAGCAATCTGAGCGACAGATTTGCCAATGGTTGATAGCTGTTCCGAAAAGTTCTGGATAGCTGTGTGAATGGGTTGTAAGGCCTGTTGTAGTTCATCCATGTGAAAGCCAGAATTCTCATTAGAGCCAGTTATATTTTTATTGAGTTCCATCTGCTGTTTATTAGTTTTTTGTCTTTTGGAAAGATTTTCTTTTTCTGGTGAAAAGATTACAGAAGACTTAGCTTTTGATGTCTGTGTCTCCATTATAATAGGATCATTCGAAGATTTTTGCTGTCTGGCCATGTGGTCTTCAATGTGCTGCAGCTAAGATTAGGCCTTCTAGATCACAGTGAGTATAAGACTTTGAGAGCAGGTATAAAATATGTGGTTGATTTGATCTCTGTTTAGTATCTGAAGAACTAAAATGCGTTGATTTTATGAAGCTGTAGATAAATCCTTTATTCCTATGAACAACCCGAAGCTTTTGAGATGTATAAAACTAGTATAAAGCTAGATGAGGTAGGGAGCTCAGATTAGATGCAGTTTACCAGGCGACCACCATCTTGGAATTTTCTGGATACCAGATTCCTGGGTCTAGCATGACTGCATACACATTGTTTCTAGCTCTGACATCTGGGTTTTATAGATGAAGAGCAAAATTTGTTTAAAGGGGAAAAGTGTTTTGTTATTTGTGACATCCTTGAAATGTCTGTTTCTCCACATTACAACTTGATCAGAATTGTGTTATGAAATGTTAAAGGCCTGAATGCTTAGCTAATAACTGAATGTGCTCTACAAAATGTTCAAAAGTCTAAGCCAAACACATTATGTATGCAAGAAAATAAGTTGACCAGAAATCTAGTGCAGACTCGTCCAGCAAGAAGGAAAGAGGGTACAAGACATCACATAACAGTAAAAATTCAAAGGTAGTGATAACTTTATTCAAGGAGGGTCTTCAGTGGCAGAGTCTGGAGATAAAATCAGACAAAGAAGGAAGATTGATAAAGTACAGTTTTATACCTACCATAAATGTAGATGTCCGAACAGGATAGCATCTGCAGTCCTTACAAATGGGTTGTCCTGTCGTCAGGCAGCCCTTCGGTCGGCCGGATTCCAAAGTCTGGGTCTGGCCTCGGCTGGTGTCGCATTTCACCCAACATCATCTCTGCTGGTCTTCGGGTATAAAGGCATCAGCCGATGCCATTTTCCTCCGTGTTTCTTGCCCCAGATGCCAGTTGCCCTCTTGGAAAGCAAAATTTTTGGGTAAATGCCAATGTTTCCAAAAAAGTAGAAGGCAAACACAAAAAATAAGCAAGTATGTACATATATACAAACAAATACACCATAAGAGATCCCCCCCAGTTAGCTATTAGGTGGGCAAATACCCTAGGAGTACCACAGAGGGGAAGGAGGGTGGGTAATCCTGACTGCAGATGCTATCCTGTTCGGACATCTACATTTATGGTAGGTACAAAACTGTACTATGTCCTTCAAGGATGCATCTGCAGTCCTTACAAATGGGTAGAATACCATAGCCAAACTAGGGCAGGAGGAAGAAGAATTATGGTGTAGTTAGGATCCCTTGCAAAACAGCAGTGGCAAACCCTGCTCGGGATCTAGAGTATAGAGGTAAGTTATAATGCTTGGCAAATGTATGCACGGAGGTCCAAGTAGCAGCCTCAATAATGTCCTTGGTAGCCACTCCTCGTAAGAAAGCTGTGGTAGTGGCTGTAGCCCTTGTAGAATGAGGCCTTATGTTCTGTGGAATTTGCTTTCCATGGTAGGAGTAACAGAATCTTATGCAATTTCCTATCCACTTGGAGATTGTCTGTTTGGAAATTGCTTTTCCTTCCCTTCCTGTTGCATAAGCTACTAGAAGCTGGTCAGTTTTTCTATTGCCCTTGGTTCTGTCCAGGTAGTAGCGCAACTGTCTATGTACATTCAAAGTATGCAGCAGTCTTTCCCCCCTGTTCTGTGGATTGGGAAAGAAGGTAGGTAGGTGGATTGCCTGGTTTAGAGACACTCTGGATACCACCTTAGGCATAAATGTAGGATTAGTTCTCATGGACACTCTATCTTGATGGAAGATTAGGAAGGGTTGTACTGCCATTAAAGCCTGTAGTTCCGAAACCCTTCTTGCTGAGGTAATTGCCAGTAGAAAAGCAGTTTTCCAGGATAGGTGTTGAAGATCTGCTGTTGCTGCTGGTTCGAATGGAGGGAGTGTCAATTTTTCTAGTACAAAGTTCAAGTCCCATGCTGGTAATGGTGGTTTCCTAGGAGGTTTTACATTCTTAATTCCTCTCAGGAACTGCCTGAGTACAGGATGTGAGAAGACAGGGGGATCAAAGCTGTATTCTGCAGAAATAGCTGATGCATGTATCTTGATGGAGGAATAGGACAGGCCTGTATGGAGAAGCTCTGCCAAATACTCCAGGATGTTGGCAATATCTACCTTTGACACATCTTTCCCTCTTTCAGTACTCCAAATGACAAACCTTTTCCATTTTCCTGCATAGTTCCTTCTTGTTGAAGGTCTGCGGGCCTCAAGGATAATGTCTTTAACCCTTTGGGATAAGTCTGGGTTAGTTGCTCTTATGTAATGTTCCAGGCAGTCAGTTGCAGAGTTTTCAGGTTTGGATGCAGGATGTTGTAGTCGCTCTGAGTTAACATCAAAGGAATCAGGGGTAGTGTCCACGTTTCCCCCCGAGACATGCTCCTCAGCAATGGATACCAATGTTGTCTTGGCCAATTTGGAGCTATCAGAATTATCCTTGGACGTTCCTCTTTGATTTTCAGTAGTACCTTGTGCATCAAAGGAAGAGGTGGAAATGCATATGCTGTCAGGCCTTTCCAACTGAAAGATAGAGAGTCCACCTTCCAAGCAAGTGGGTGATATGTCCTTGTGCAGAATTTCTTGAGCTGGTGATTGAGTGGGGATGCAAATAGGTCTATTTGTGGCATTCCCCATTTCTTTGTGATGGCCTTGAAGATGTCCGGGTGTAGCATCCATTCGTGAGCATCCGAGGTAGTTCTGCTTAACATGTCTGCTAGGATATTTTCTTTTCCCGGTACAAATATGGCCTGTAACTGAATGTTGTAGCTCAGAGCCATATTCCATAGGTCCAGAGCCATTCGGCATAGGGGGTATGAATGAGTGCCTCCCTGTTTGTTGATGTACCACATGACTGTGGTGTTGTCTGTCCTTATCATCAATTGGCCTTCTTTGAGGAATGGTCTGAAATTCTGGATTGCTAGTTTTACTGCCAGCATTTCTTTTTGATTTATGTGCAGGTGCAGCTGATCTGAAGTCCATAAGCCTTGAATGCACTTGTCCAGCATGTGGGCCCCCCAACCGAGGTCTGAGGCATCCGTTGTGATGGTTTGGCTTGTTTGAATGTTGTGGAAGGACAAGCCTGGGTTTGACTGGCATGCCTGAGCCCACCATAGGAACTCTTGCTTCAGGCATGGGATTAGTGGTATTTCGGTTTCTAAGCTGTGCCTGTGTTGAGACCATAAATTCTTTAGGTACCACTGTAGCTTTCTCATATGCAGTCTGGCATGGGGGACCAGGATTATGCAGGATGCCATGAAGCCCAAGGCCTGCAGTACTTTCCTTGCTGTTAGTTTGTTCTGCTTTGTTAATGCCAAGAAGTAAAGAGGAAGTTGTTCTTGTTTTTCTGCAGTTAGGAATGCCATCTGTTTTACTGTGTCCAATTCTGCACCCAAGAATGTTCTTGTTTGGGATGGTATCAGTCTTGACTTTTTTAAATTGACTGTGTATCCCAGGGCTTGTAGTAAGCAAATGACTCTTTGTAAGTCTTGTGTCAGCTTGCTTTTGTTGTCCGCTTGTATCAGGCAGTCGTCCAGGTATGGATAAATTTGGATTCCCTGAAGCCTGCAATGAGCGATTACTGATGCCAGGCATTTCGTGAACACTCTGGGCGCAGTAGATAAGCCAAAGGGCAATGCTGAGAATTGATAATGCTCTGATCCTGCAAGAAATCTGAGGTATCTTCTGCAGTTTGGTCGTATGGGGACATGCAGGTAAGCCTCCTTGAGATCTAGAGTTACCAGCCAATACTCCTTGCCCAGCATGGGAAGAAGTTGCTGTAGGGTCAGCATTTTGAATTTTGGAACAATGATGAATGTGTTTAAAGTGGACAAGTCGAGAATAGGTCTCCAACTTTTCTCTTTTCTTGACACTAGGAAGAGTCTGGAGTAAAATCCCTTGCCCTGTTCTGTAGGTGGTACCCTTTCCACAGCTCTCATCTTTGTTAATTGAGCTATTTGTTTTAGAGCTTCTGTCTTTTGATTTGGTGGTAGGTTTGGCATTCCTCTTTTTACTGGTAAGGTGTGGAAATGAAACCTGTAGCCTTGGTCTATAGTTTGCAGAATCCACTTGTCTCTTGTGATATAGTGCCAGTTTTTTGAAAATAAGGCTAACTTTCCGCCTAAGGGTGCTGCTATTTGTTCCCTGGTAGGCGGTGTCAGAGGCAAGTCACTGTGATTGTCCTGTTGCAGTGGTAGTGGTTGTATCTGTGCCTCGTTGGTTATTGCCTTGCCACTGTCGTCCCCTGTAGGCACCTCCTCTGGCTTGATTTCTGCCTCTGGAACGTCTATTCCTGCCTCTCTGAGATTTAGAGGAGTCTGGAAAGGACCAATTTTTGGAAGGCCAGTTCCTGCTAAACCTTGGGGGCTGAACCTGTAAGAAATCTTTAACTGTTTGTACAGATTTTGCCTTCTCTTCCATTTTCTTCATTACTTGTTGGGCAGGAGAACCAAATAGACTGACCTTATCCATAGGAGCATCTAATAGCTTTGCTTTAACATGATCCGGCAAGATCTGTTCTTTCAACCATGCATGCCTTCTTATAACTGTGCCAGTCATGGCTGATCTAAATGAAGCCTCCAGTGCATCATAACCACATTTTAAAGAATGGTTACTAACCTGCTAAATGTTATTCACCATTTCTAGAACATATTTCTTATCTAATGAATCATCAGAGGACAGTTTCTTAGTTAACTGATCAAGCATAAACTCTTGGTATTGGATCATATGAAACTGACAGTTCAAAGCTCTAGCTGAGAGAGTAGCAGAGGTGTATACTTTTTTACCCCATCTCTCTAAGGACCTGGATTCCCTTTCAGAAGGGAGAGGGTTTTCGCTGAGGTCGAAGCTACTGCCTTAGGTCCCTGGGAGATAGTCTCAGGATCTGCAAGAGGAGCCTTGTATAAGTGGTGATGAGTGTCCGGTACCCTGTAAAACCTATCGGGCTTAGCAGGGGCTGGAGGTAAAGTATCAGGAGCAGTGCAAACATCATTAAATGCATCATCCACAACAGGAAGAACTGGAGGTATAGCTAAGGGCCTATGTTGTGGTAAGTGTAAAAAGGTCCTAAGCCTTTTTCTTGAATCTGAGAAATCTTGTCCCTGCCATTGGAATTGCTCTCTCATGGCATGTAAGGTTTCCCCAAAGGAAAATTCCTCTGGTGGAGAGGCAGAAGGAATCGATTCTTCAGCATCGGAATCTTCATAAGCAGAAAAAGGGGCCTCTGGATGGTCTGTATTGTCTGTATCATCAGAAGAGTCATCTGAGGACACTGGCTCTGGGGGCTCTGCTCTAGGTCTCTTTTCTGGAGGCTGAGAGGCCCTGTCTGGGTGAGATTGGGATCCCCTTATTAAAGAGATGAGATCCTCTGCCAGAGTAAGCATTTGGGAACTGGAACTGGGCCTGTGAGAGGGGGGCTTAACAGGCACAGACTTAGCAGTTTTGGCTGCTTTAGCCCTGGCAAAGGCCTTTATAGACATGGCTGCAGGAGGCCTTGCAGCACCACGTGCTGGGGTAGAGACATCCAAAGGGATGGTGTCTGATAATTCAATAGGAACCACATTAGTAGGCAAAACTTCAGAGGCCGATTCAACAAGGGTAGAAGGGGCCTCGGTAGTAGTCATGGATTCGGCTGAAGATTGACCCGTTTGCTCGGTTTCGGCCGAAACCGAGACACTCGCGGTTTGCTTAACCGTGGTTTCGGCTGAAACCGCGGACCGCGAGTGTCGGTCCTTTTCTTTGTGTTTCTTAACAATTTGAGTAGTCGGAGGATCCGACGGCATAATGTACACAAAATCTGAGCCGAAAAACTGTTCAGCAAACTCCGACCGACGCCTAAGCGTTCGTCGGTTGAAGGAAGCACAGGCTAAACAAGCTGCTACGTCGTGGTCTGGGCCTAAACAAGGTAAGCAGTAAGAGTGGAAATCTTTATGAGGTATTTGTTTCCCACAAGTTAAACAGTTATTGACTTTTTCTGACATCGGCTGAGGCAAGAAAGAGTCCCCAACGGGGTACTTAGCTTTTAGAAGTCTTCAAGTAGTATTGGTAGTAGTAATCTCTGGATCTGACCGACCGGCACTTGCGAACAGCTTCTGCTTGGGCCATGCGGCAAGAAAGACTGAGGAAAATGGCGTCGGCTGATGCCTTTATACCCGAAGACCAGCAGAGATGACGTCGGGTGAAGTGCGACACCAGCCGAGGCCAGACCCAGACTTTGGAATCCGGCCGACCGAAGGGCTGCCTGACGACAGGACAACCCATTTGTAAGGACTGCAGATGCATCCTTGAAGGACATCAGCAAAGGTGCAGAGGACGTGTGGTATAATTTTGCTTGGTAATTGCTATGGCCCCAATCAGGAAGATGTAGACCCATTTTTGAATTTTCAGGAGGTGATGTTTAATATGGGGGGACACATTTGCTAGTGCTAATATGTGTGGATTTTAATGTGTTTTTTAATTAATTACTTACTGGATAGATTACTACCTTCCAGACCCGGATGTCTAAAGCACAGAAACATGGGGAAGGAGTGAATGCAAACTATGTTACTGGTGGATGTGTGGCAGTTCATACATCCATGGGAGACATTTTTTGCATATTTTGCTACTCAGAAGGGGGTGACCAGTCAACTGTATTATATCCTACTCATGGATCACCATCTACTGGAAATGTTGAGGGCAGTTGATATCATTCCTATGCCTTGCTTGGACCATAGCTTAGTACTAATGGAATATGGATATGAGACCCAGCCCTTGCCCCCTTGCAAATTGTGGATAGATCCACTGATAGTAAAAAATCCCAGTCGAATGAATGAGATACAGTCATAGTCTAGATGACATTGGCAATCTGTTGGCTTAGAGCGGGATGTTGTAAAGGGTAGCTAGGACACATATAAAGTAGAAATGTGGTATTATGCAACCTTCTCAGTTGAACAAGAGAAAAGATTGATGTAGGAGATGTTAACTATTTATAAACAACTAAATAACAGTAAAAAAGTTCCAACTTCAATCAGATGCCTCAGAAAAGAAATGAAATCCGTCAAAACAACAAAAACACTGAGGTAAGGCTCCAGGCTTCAAAGATTTATTGTTCGTAAAAACAAGACACAAGCGCTTTCACCCTGTGGGCTTCTTCAGGTGTAATAAATCAAGGTACTAGCTCCGCTATTTATACTAATTAACACATGCAGCTAGGAACATTCTTAAAGGTATATGCAAGGTAAGAGCTCTATATTAAAACAATACTAATAAAATGCAAAAGTCCAAAATACATAAAATACAATATAAATATAAAAACATAAATATAAGTAGAATACATGTAAACCTATAACTAAAAACATTTTATCTACACAGGGGTTTATTTCTTAGAGCTGGTTTTAGAGGGATATGTTCATTCAGGCCATGACCTATAGTAGCTTTAAGTCTAATGATCCATCTGGCCTCTAAATTTTCAGTTTTTATCTTAACATCACCTCCACATATACTTTCAAAAACTCTACCTATAGCCCTGAAAGAAAATACATGTTGGGAATTGGTATCACTGGTATGTTTTGCTAGGGCATTGTGTGAACTGCCTTTTCTTATGTGATACACATGTTCCCTGATTCTTTCTTTAAAAGTTCTGTCAGTTTTACCTACATAAAATTTGCTACAAATATTACATGTAGCGAGATATACTATATGTAGGGAATCACACCGAGCATTAATATTAAAAGTAAAAACCTCTTGTGTATCTGGATGTTGAAAGGCTGTATTGGTATCTATGTACCTGCAGAAATTGCATTTACCACAAGGTCTGCTTCCTTTGACACCACTTGGACAAATATTATCTTTAAAATAATGTAACTGTCTATGCAGGGACTTCTGATTTTTAAAAGTAAACTGTGGTTTAGCTCCAATGTATTTTTTAATCTGTGTGTCAGACGTTAAAATTTTCCATTTTCTATTGATAATGTCAGTGTATTGTTGTATGTCTCTAGCATAACTAAAACATAACCTCAAGGGCTGTGAGTTTAAAGTACATCTATTTTTCTGATTGATGACATTGCGTTTAGAAAAATAGGGCTTAGCTTTACTTTGTCTCAATCTCAACACATTGTTTAGTCCTTGGTTTATAAGGTTAGGTTCATAGCCCCTTTGTTTCAACTCAACCTGTACTTTAGTGAGTTGCAGATCAAAATCAGTGGCACTAGCATTCAATCTAGAAGCCCGAAAAAATTGGTTCTGCGTCAAATTCTTAAATATAAAATCAAGTTGCATACTGTCCCTATATAGTACTTTATTAACATGACATTCTTTCCTGTATAACTTCACATTAAACTGACCATCCGAGTCCTGTAATACAGTAACATCTAGAAAATTAATCTCAGTCAAAGAGTAATTTACTGTAAATCTTAAAAAACTAGTTGTGGTATCAATAAACTCTACAAAACTATAAAATTCAAGTACTGTACCTTCCCAAATCAAAAAAAGGGCATCCATAAACATTCTAAAAAATATAATCTTGTTTTTAAAGTTAACATTTTCTAAGATAGCTTGTTCCCAACATAACATGGCAACATTAGCGTAGCTGTTGGCGCAGGAAGTCCCCATGGCAACTCCTTGTCGTTGCCAATAAAATTTATCTTGAAAAATGAAGACATTGTTTTCTAAGACCAATTTCAGTAGCATACATATAGATCTTATAAAACTACTATTGTGTTTGCCACAGTCAGTCAACACTTTGGCAACACTGTTAATACCATAGTCATTTGGTATAACCGTGAACAAGGAAACTACATCAAGTGTAGCTAGCAACATATGTTTACCCTTCATTGGTTCAATATCATGAGTGAAAACATATAAATCTTTGACAAAATGTTCAGTATCTTTTAAAATATGACAAGTTTCATCAATCAAAGGTCTTAATGTTTTTTCTAAAAAAAATGGAGATTGATTCAGTGCACCAGTTTCTCCCAGCTACAATAGGCGTCATGGGAGGATTTTTTAGGTCCTTATGTATTTTGGGAAGACCTTGAATAATGGGTACAGTTGGACTAAGTATCAAAAAATAATTATATAGGTTAGTATCTATTAGACTAAACATAAACATGTCTTTTAATGTTTTATGTACTATGCTAATCATCTTGTCAACTTGTGTTCTGCTTATAATTTTATAAAACAAATCATCACTCAACAGCAGCAGCATTTTGTTAACGTAATCTTCCTTGTCCAAGACAACAGTGGGGCCTCCCTTATCAGCGGGTCGTATTATAATCGTAGGGTTAGACTGTAGATTTTTTATTGCTAAATATTCATCTTTCTTTAAATTATGCCACTTCTGCCTATCAACCTTATTGTTTAATTCATGAAAAACTTTGTAAGCATCATCAATACATAACTTTTCAACTATAGAAAGAACTGAATTCAACTGTGGAGTAAAGGTACTCAGTTTTTTAAAAACTGAACCTTGAATGTCAACATTGTTCTCAAACATTAACTTCAACATTAAGTTTCTGGTGAAAAGTTTAATGTCTATAATAATATCAGCTATATTAGAGTCCATAGTTGGAATAAAAGACAGTCCTTTGTTTAAAACATTATATTCAGCTTCAGACAAAATGTGTTTTGACAAGTTCAAAACTAGTTTTTCATGTTGAGGAAAGCTTTCTTTATGTTGTAAGGACTCACCAAGCTGTCCATTTGCTTCCATTTGTTTCTGGTTATACTTCTCCCCCTCGGCTCCGTTTGTTCGGTCCTTCCTCGACCTCGACTCACAGATCTGTTTCTGGTAGGTAAAGGGAAACGTAGCCCCGTAGAATGTGGACTGCCTAAAAAATCAGGTGTAACAGATGAAAGTTCATCAATGCCCTCTTGTATGCTGCCATTACCTTCTCGATGCACTTGGGCTTGAGTTATCATGACTTTCTTTCTGGTAACTACTGTATCGTTATTAGGGCGGTCGCAATCTAACTCAGCAGTTGTAGAGCTACGCCCTTTAGGTTCTCGGGGTGCGTTCTCAGTCTCGGTGTTCACATGCAAAGTACTAGTGCTGTTGATAGTAAAATCATTTAAAGATGTACATTGAGTTGATTCAGACCCACGGCCATTACTGACATTGTTAAAGCTGGTTGAAGGTACTATTCTTGGCCACATAAAAACATGACCAGCCGAGAAATCCGTTCTGTCCCTTAATAGTTTTTTAACTTTGATCTGTGTCAGCCTACAACCATAGGTGGTCACATTATCTAGTATGTCATTAAACAATTTGGTTAAAATACTAGATTCATACTCAGCACAAATGTCTAGATATTTTAATTTCACCATGGACAAGAGTTTATTTTCTTCTTTCTCTGCCGATTCCACTAACAGTTTCAGATAACCAAAACTGGTCTGTATATTCAATTTCTGGTAAATCCCTGTGGGATAGGTTTTCCATGGTGCTTGTAGCAGAAATGAATGCAATGGCCTATCCATTTGGAAATGGTTTGCTTTGAAATAGCCTTCCCCTCTGCCCCTGCAGCAAATGCCACCAGCAGTTGTTCAGATTTCCTTTGAGGTTTAGTTCTGTCCAAGTAGAATTTAAGTTGTCTGTGCACATCTAAGGAGTGCAGTATCCATTCCCCTTTGTTCTGTGGATTAGGAAAGAAGGTTGGCAAATGAATGGACTGATTAAGGGCCACACTGGATACCACCTTGGGCATGAAGGAGGGATTGGTCCTGAGGGACACCCTGTCCGCATGAAAAATGATGAAAGGCTCCACTGCCATAAGGGCTTGTAATTCAGATACCCTTCTTGCTGAAGTGATTGCTAAATGGAAAGCTGTTTTCCAAGAAAGGAATTTTAAGTCTGCAGTAGCAGCTGGCTCGAAAGGAGGAAGAGTGAGTTTCTCCAATACAAAGTTAAGTTCCCAGGCTGGAGTTGGAGCTCTCCTGGGTGGTCATAAAGTTTCCCCTCTGAGGAACTGCTTGAGCAGTGGATGAGAGAAGAGGGGAGGTTCTGTGTTATAATGAGCTGAAATAGCTGAGGCATGGATTTTGATGGAGGAGAAAGATAGGCCCTTGTGAAGCATCTCAGTTAAGTATTGTAAAATCTGAGGTAAATTGGGCACTGCTGTGCTTATCCCTAGAGAATGGTTCCAGGCATAGACGTTTTTCCATTTTTCAGCATAAGATTTTCTAGTACTAGGCTTCCTTGTCTCTAAAATGATATCCATCACTGGTTTACTGAGGGATGGTAAAGTAAAGGTTAGGTAATTAGCCAGGCTGCTAGGTTCATTTTGTGAAGCTGAGAGTGCAGAATCTGGTTCTCCTGCTGAGACAATAGGGTAGGAGTCTGAGGCAGGTGCCATGGGGCCAACAGTGACACACTGCACAAGAGGGGATACTAGTGTTGGTGTGGCCAGTCTGGTACAATCAAAATTGTCCTTGGTTTGTCTTGTTTGATCTTTAGTAGTACTTTGGAGAGCAGCGGGAGAGGAGGAAAGGCATAAACTGATAGGTTTTTCCAGCTGAAGGACAGAGCATCCACTTTCCAGGCTTGCTTGTGGGGAGTCCTTGTGAAAAATTTGTCCAATTGATAGTTCAGGGGAGAGGCAAACTGGTCTATATCACTCATTTGCTTGTCAACATGTTGAAAATCCTTGGTTCCAGTTTCCACTCATGTGGGTCCATGAGGTTTCTGCTTAGTTTGTCTGCCAGTGTGTTTAGTTTTCCTGGCAGGAATAGAGCTTGTAGATGCACTTGATAGCTCAGCCATGGCTTGTCTGCACAGGGGGTAAGAATGTGTACTCCCCCTGCTTGTTTATGTACCACATAACAGTGGTGTTGTCCGTCTTTACCATTAATTGTCCTGGAAGAATGTGGTCCTTGAATTCTTTCAAAGCATTCTGTACAGCTAACATTTCTTTTTGATGATATGCAGGTGCATTTGACTTGAGTTCCATTTGCCCTGAATGCACTTCCCTGCCAGGTGAGCCCCCCCATACATAGTTTGATGCATCTGTAGTTAGGGTTTGGGTGGCAGGGGGTAGTGTGAATGGTAGTCCCTTGTTTTGGTGGCAGGTCTCTGCCCACCAACGAAACTCTAGGTGTAGGCAAGGTATGATAGGAATTATTGATTCTAGATCCTGAGAATGTTGACACCATAGGCTTTTTAGATACCATTGTAGTTTCCTCATATGCAGTCTTGCATATGGAATTAGAAGAATGCAGGAGGCCATGAACCCTAATGCTTGTAGCATTTGCCTTGCAGATAGCAGGGTTTTTGTGGCCACTTGTTTGAAGTAGGTTGTCAAATGAATTTGTTTCTCTGGGATGAGGAAAGCCATCTGGGAAGTTGTATTCAAGCTTGCTCCCAGGAATATAATTTGTTGACAGGGTAACAGGTGTGATTTCTTTTCATTTATGGTGTACCCCAGACAAGTTAGCACCCTTTGTACAAAGGCCAGATGATTCAAAGTATGTCCTGGCTTTCTGCCTGAATTAGACAATCGTCCAGGTATGGGTATATTTGAATATTTCTTTGCCTACAAAATGCAATGACTGGAGCTAGGCACTTTGTGAATACCCTGGGTGCAGTAGATAAGCCAAAGGGCAGTGCAGAGAACTGATAGTGCATGAAGCCTGCTTTGAAGTGTAAGTATCTTCTGCACGATTCCCTGATTGGGACGTGCAGGTATGCTTCCTTTAAATATAGTGTTGCCAACCAGGCATCGTTGCCTAGCATAGGGAGCAACTGGTGAAGAGTCAGCATCTTGAATTTTGGAATCACCAAAAAGGTGTTTAGAGTAGACAGGTCCAGGATAGGATGCCATGAATTGTCCTTTCTGGGTACCAGGAAAAGTCTCGAGTAGAAACCTTGACCCTTTTCCTCTTCTGGTACCAACTGAATAGCCCCCATGCTTAAGAGAGAAAGTACTTGCTTTTGGGCCTCTGCCCACTGATTTGGGGG